>NC_073313.1:327762357-328071802 GCF_027595985.1 Sorex araneus | reverse complement strand
GGAGTAACCACTGAGCATCACTGAGTGTGACCGAAAAAGAAAAAGAGAGAAATATAAACATTATAAGGTCTAGGAGAGATAGAGCAGGGGTTAAGACGCTTGGCATGCACATGGCCAAACCCAGTTTGATCCTAGCATTGTATATAGTCTGTTGAGCACCACCAGGAGTGATCCCCGAGTACAGAGTCAGGGGAAAGTCTTGAGCACTGCCAGGTGTGCCCCTCTAAACTCAAATAAATAAAAATATTCTAACAGATACGAGAGACATATTTATCATGCTGAGTTAGAAAGGTGAGCACAACAAAAAGTTCATGAGGCCTCTCCACGAAATTACTGAGAAGAGTTTTGTTGTATATACACAACTACTCATTAGTTTCAGTGACTTGACCATAAAGTAGTACCTTTAAGTGTAGAAGTTCATTTTATAATAATACTCATACTCCTTTATAAACATAGTACATCTATAAACATGACATACATACTACTCTTATTTCAGTCTATGCATGTATCATTTATGTACTACTCAGCAAATGCACTTCTCCAATTGTGAGATTTGGTTTAGAGAATGAAATATATTGTGAAAATGGTCACAGAGTCCTCACCTACTTGTAGGCACATTCCTTTTCTGGTCACTTTGCCACTGGTCAAGGATAGTTTGTCGATTTTACTGCTCCTTGACTCTTAATTCCGGGGCTTGCCATGTGATTTCTTTTGCTAATGGGATATTAACAAATGTGACGAGAAGAGGCTTGAAAAAACTCCTGCACTTTGGTGTTTGCCCTCTCTTGCAGATCTGGGAGCCGTGCCACCACCACCATGTGATCTAATCTGGGCTGGCCTGCTAGAGGATAACAAATCTTGTGGTGCAGGGATGAGCAAGCCAGCTCAGGCCCGGCCGAGAACAATCGGTTCATCGATCACTGGAAAGATGAGAGAGATCAGGCAGAGATCATTTAGCTTCAAGTGTTTGAGACCAGAAGAGCCACTGAGTTAACAGATCAGAGACTCAAGAGAAATAAAATGTTTACTGTTGTCAAACCACAGAATTTTATGGAGGTTGGCTATACAGGAAAAGCCAACTGATAGAGGGACTATATATCTTATTTAGTTTTGTTTTCCTGTTTTCTTTTTATCAATTCCAAAAAGCTTGGGTAAAACACTTGGTTTACTGGAGACATATGTACCACAAACATGATCTTTTATTTTCTTCCCACTCTAAAGCTCTGCTTCTCCTATAACCTGGTGTGCCCTATAGCTAAGGACTTTACAGAAGAAAGGGGCTGGTGGATAAAGCAGTAAAATGAGTCATGATGGTAAGAGAGAGAATGGAGCTGAAAAATCCATTAAGGTTGGTGATGGGAGGCTACTATAGAAAGGCCTGTACAACTCAATGCTCTGACTTACTTCCTAGGAGAAGGTTGTTCTCTTTAGTCAGAATCTCTGTGAAATTCCCTGGCACTGCCCCGGATGTCCCTATGTTAAACTGCAAACACACATCTAAAATTCCCCTCATATTCCATTCCTTCATTCCTTTTTATTCTTTTTTGACTTCTAAAATATGACTTTCTATTTTGGTAGATTTTCTTTTTATGTGTGATGGGAGCCAAATTCATTCTTTTTTTTTCTTTTTTTTTTATTAATTAGTGAGTCACCATGAGAGTACAGTAACAGATTTACACATTTTCATACTTGTGTTTCTCTCATACAATGTTCGAGCACCCCTTCCTCCACCAGTGTCCATTCTCCACCACCAGTGAACCCAGTATCCCTCCCACCTCCCAACCCCATCCCCCCTCCCCCCACCCCCCCCACCTGCCAAATTCATTCTTAAGAGATCACCCTTAAGCTTCAGGCAAGGTTCAATCCAGTTTCTCAAATGATGTCCTCAGGTATGGTCTCTCCATCTCTATATCTTCTGTTTCTTTGTGTTGGCCTCTCTGGATTTCTCAATCACTGAGCTTTCATGTAAATACCAGGGTTGAATAGTAACAACTTCCTTAAATGACCAAACCCTCCTTTTCTTCCTTTACCTCCTTCTCACCTGCTCCTCCAATCATATTAAAGGCAATAAGACCTATACAATTTCCCTAGCCCAAAGCTTGGAAGTTATCACAGACCTATGCATTAGTACTCAGATCACAAAAGTCATTTCTACCTGATCTATGTCTTTGAATTGGTTTTCCCTCTTCATGACCGTTGACATTGACACCATTTTGTCATTCTCTGCTTTTACCCACCCCCCCACACCCACCCACCCACCCCATACAAACCTACAAACTATCCTCCATGCTCAGAACAATCTTTTGTGTTTTTTTATTTGTTTGGGGTGCTCAGAGCTTACTCCTAGCTCTGCAGTCAGGGATTGCTCCTGGAAGGACTACGAGGTGCTGGGATTGAACCTGATCGGCTGTATACAAGGCAAGCACCTTACTGTACTATATCTCTGGCTCAAGCCTGGAGTAATCTGACAGGAATACAATCCTGAATTTACCATGCCTACCTTAAAGTCTCTGATTATGTAACTCCCCAAGTTGGAGTACAGTGTTCTGATTTCGTGGTTTACCTAGTTGATCACTTGAACCCTAGCTACCAATCCATCTTCAGAATCCAGTTTTTGATTGAGATTCCTAGAGAGACTGAATTGGGTAGTGCTGGGCTCTGGGGGCAGGGAATGGAAGGCCACATCCATCAGTACTTAGGAATCACTCTTGACATTGCTTGGGGGAACCCTTAGAGGTGTCAGGGGATTGTATGGAATTGGAGGTACAAAGCCTTAATCCCTCTAGTCCCTTAGTTGTTATTTTAGAAGCTGCTTTGCTCTCTGTCACTTAACTGGGACTGAGTCCTGGTCCACCCTTCCTAGCATAACGCGCTGTTTTGGGAAAGGAGACTGGGGATTGGTGTCTTTCCTCCCCAAAGGCCCAGGGCTCCTCATGTAAATTGCTTTAACCCGTGACAAGCTCTGTCTACAGGGGTCTTGGTGGTGCCTTGATCCAGCCACAAAAGATTCCTCCTTGTCAGGAGTTTAAAACTCAAAACACTGACAGGAAACAGAAGCCTGACAGACAAGGCCGTTGCCACCCAGTGACAATCAATTGTCACCAAGTGGGACTTGAACACTCACAGTTGTCCCATCTATAAATGTTTCTTTTTTTTTTTTTTTTTTTAGGAGGAACCCAAAGTTTTTGCATGTGCAAAGAATGCTCTGCTTTTAAAACATTAGCTTGGTTAAAAAATAATAATAAAGGCAAGACAAAAACTTCATGTCCTTATCTGGCCTAGGGGTGAGTCAGTTTGTGAATTTGATTTAGTGCCCTAATCCCAGAACAATGGATGCCCACTTGCCCTATATTTGCATAACTGTGGGGGCACTGCAATGAATTGGGACTAAACAAACATCAGCTGTGAAGTGGCTACAAAAGGCTCCAGGCCTTCAGTTAGTATAGCCTTATTCAGCTTGGCCTGTGGTATCCCTGTGGTAGAAACACTCCTATAGTGCTTTTCTCTGGAGGCAGCCTCCTTTCCTTCACCGTCACTCTGCTTCACACCTAAGGGCCAGCTCTCCTGAGGCCTGTCTGCTTCCCCCATCTCTGCAGGATCACTCCTAAGGCAACACCCTTCCCACTGGGTAGCCTTCCTTTCGCCCACCTAGACTTTCTCTTCTGCTTAGCCCATGCTTCGGAGCAGTCACTCCTCTGTCCTAAAGGTGTCATCAAGGCCTATTGCCTCGCCAGCATTCACTCACCTCTGCATCCCCATGGCCTCACAGAGTACCCACCTGGCACTTGAAAACGCTGGTTGGAGGACCCCTACAGTGGAGGAATGGTTTCGATAATGAGAAAACAATAGGCCTGACCGGGAGTCTAGGAAATTAAGTTGAAACTTACTGAGAAGGGTCCCTCCTCCTCCCCCGCCCATATGTCTTTCCATTTGTGAAAATGATCACCTATTGTTGGAATACAGATGGAAAGAATATGTTTTTTCAAGTCTACTTTGGCTTTGGAAATAGAGGCGGCTTCAAGGAAGAGTTCTAGACCCTAGAAATGGTTCTGGCTAACTCTGAAGGTACCGGCATTGCTCCAGACCTCTAAGGTCCGGAGCCGTTTTACTGTTACCAGAGGGGCTGTAAGCGCTGACTGCCTGGACAGGGAAAGGGAACCCAAGCTGCGAAGGAAGCAGCTTTTGCCCAGCTAAGACCTAAGGCGGTCTCCGTGGGAACCGGCCGCACACTCTTTGCATAGTAAACCACCCTGAAATCGACTGTAGCAGGTCCAGTTGTAAACTGAAACTCTAGCGCCAACCCCTAGTCCAGAACGTTTCCCAGCGTTGTCGGGGCGTTCTCTCCCCTCTCCACCGCACGCACCCTGCTTCCTCCCCAAGCACGGTTTGGCGCGCCTCTGCTTGACAACTGACCTCTGTCTTACCTGAAGCGGAGCACCCCAGGATGCCGCGCGCTCGGCCTTTCATTCAAGAGCTTAGGCGAGGGAGGCAGGGACCCGAGCTTTTTCATCTCCGCTATTAAAAAAAAAAAAAAAAAAGCCCCCAAACAACCCAGTTTTGCAGCGGAAAGGGAAAATGACCTGGGAGTGAATGGCTTGGGGGAGGAGGGGAGGGGTGAAGTTATTGCACGATAACGGTCCTAGCGAGAGCGTCAGCAGCCCGCCCGCCGGCTATTTATACCGCGCAGATTATGCAATCGGGCTTCAGCCATTCATGCCCGGACCGGGACGCCTCGGGCCCAGGTTGGGGTTGCTGGGGGAGGGGAGGGGATGGGAGTCATCCCTCCCCGGGAGCCCGGTCAGTTTCTAAGTTTGCATCATCCCCTTCATGACGAGAGAGCTTGGCTTTCCCATTCTTGCGGGCGGCTCTGGGTGCGGGGAGACAGCTGGGCTACAAACTCCCAGGGCACGCACTGGCACACAGACTGCTTATTTAAACATCGTATTAAAGGCAGCAGCGCGCCAGCGGAGCGGCCAAGCAGAGCGCCGGGCCGGGCGCCGGGCAGACCGGAAGGAACTGATAACCGAGCGCTAATGATACCGCTCCCTCCCGGGTCGGAAGTGTCCTCCGCTAGCCGGTCATTGAGAAATACCGAAGGGGCAGCGGGGGGGTGGGGGGAGGAGGGTGAGACGAGGACAGGCCAGGGCGCGGCTGCGCGCGCCTCGCCGGGCGGGGAGCCCGGGCGCTGCAGCTGCGGGGGGGACCTCTGCGGGTCGGCCCTGCACCAGGCGACACACCCCGCAGCGCACAGTCAGGTCCCCCCTAAATCACAGCTGCCACCGCGCTCCCCTGCAGGGGGGAGGCTGAGAGGTTTACTGGGTTCCTCACCCCCACCCCGCGCCCGCCCGGGGAGAGCCACACTTCGGTCCTACCGGACCCCGAGCAGCAGAGAGACGGCGAACGACTAGAAATTAGAAAGAGGAGGGCTGCTCGGAAGAAGTGTCCACTTCTCCAGGCCTCCGTTCGGGGCAGGAGGGGGCTGCGGCCCAGGCCCGCTTCCGAGTGAAACTAGACCTGCGGGTCTACTGAGCATGCCCGTCCCGCGGCCCAAGGGGGTCGCTCCGACTCCGCGCTCCGGGCTTTCCGCACGGCCGGCTGAGGGTGCCCCGGACTCGGAATGATTGAGAGGCGGGCGGGGAGTCCTGCCCCGCTAAGTGTGAAGTTGAGAGGAAGAGGTCGACGTTATTCTGAAGCTGTAGATCTTATACTGACTCTCTTTGGTTTCATTGGGTTCAGTGTAGCCTGCCTTCGCCCTCCCCCGCCCACCCCCCACTATTATGCAGGTTGTGGGGCGCGCAGGGATCTGGGTTAACTTAGTTCTTGTAGCAGTGCTTCCCTCTGAAGCAAAAGCCATCCGTGCAGGATCACCTGTATTCCAGTAACAACCCAGTGGACCTGAAGGACAATTCCTTGGTAATCAGGTCAACAAACATACCCATCTTAATCCCCCCAAATATTTATTTTATGAAGTGACGGAAGTCACCGTTTGAAACGGAGGGGGCGGACTGTGAGAAGACCCACCAACTCCATTTCCATCAAAAGGCTCCTTAGGGTGAGGAGAGGCAGAAGGCTATGGAAAGGCCCTCTGTAGAAGAACTCAGTCCCCAACAGGCAACTCATGTTCACAGTACGCTTCACAACAACTTCTCTGAAGGGCCATTTAACTTTCCAGGTAGCTGCCTTGAAGGTGTTACCCTGACAATACAAAGGCAGAAACTGAGACTCAGGGACCAGGGAACTAGTAGACCTGGCACCAGGAGATGAGAGTAGGGCTGTTCAGCCTTACGGGGCTTGCCTACCTGCAGAGATTAATAGTTACTCACATCACTTTGCCATTGGGTTATTCTGAAAACAGAAGGGAGACGCCAAGATAGGCCCATTTGACTGCATAATTTTGACAGGAACAGACATTCCTAGAATTTGGGGATGACAGTGGGATCTCTTTCAACACCTTTAGGAAAAAAAGGAACAATGACCAAGGATTAGAACTGTCTTTATCTTCTTAGGATTGATAGAACAATGATACCTTGTTTGCTGAGGTTTTTTTTTTTTTTAATACAGATTACTACTGATCTCAGAAACTCTAAACTTGGCTTTATGATCCATGTTTTATAAAGAAACTAAAGAATTGCAAAGAATTTCACTCAAAGTCTCAAGGATGTTAAGAGAGGTCTAGTGCCTTTTATACCATCCATATACCAGCAGTCAGTATCAAAGATAGGTGAACCCTAATCCACATCCACAAAAATTGTGAGAAGCAGAAAGCCTAGAATAATAAACTACTAATTTCTCCTTGACTTAAGGAGAAATTCTTACTATCTTTGGAGCATGTGTCTTTCTGAATGCACACATATGCCCTTTTAGGCGTGTTATAGTCGAGGCATGTGTTTAATCCCTTAATTTGTTCAGTGTTTGCTAATCTGTTAGACTTTTGGCACATTCAGGAAGATGGATGGAAAAGCTAACTGCACTTGGGGAGCACGAAAGAGGAAGGACCAAATCTCTGGCTCCTGCACAAAATTCTACAAGAAAACACCCACTATATAAATGGTGGAAAGTACTGTCACATTAAAATACCCCCCACCCCCCAATAATTCACTGCAAAGAATGTTAAGCGGTAAAGCAGAGCATCAAAACAAGGCCAGTTCTCTATGCAGTTGTGCAGGCTGCAGGCCAGGAAGCCTGTCCTGCCTATTGCCCGAGAAAGCTTCAGGGTCCAAGACCAAGGCAGGAAAACTCAACGGCCCAGAAATGGAATTCAAAGAGCGTTCTGTCTCCGCAGCTCAGTTTATCAAAACCCTCAGGCTGGCAACCTCTGGTCCAGTAACTGTGGCCTTCAAGTGCCTGGGACAAGGGCAAGGGTCATAACCCACGAAGAGATTCACTGAATAATTTAAAATCGTATTTGGGATTATCCTTAAGCGGGACACAATCCAACAATGCTACAAAAACGCACGCATTGCTGGGCTGGATGGCATTCACTCTTTTCTTTTCTCTTTTTAACGTGCAAGTAGTGACTCCTTAAAAACGCCCGTTCCCCTACCAACATCCCAAGATTCACGTGAAATGGAAAAGCCTTTGCCATTCACAACCTTGGCAAACGCACTCTGCAGCCCCCACCTTCACGCCTAGGGCCCCGGGGTAGGTCCTTTGAGCCTCAGCACGCCTTCTGGTCTCAGCCTTCCCCCTCCTCCGCTTCACCTCCTCCCCCCTTCACCCCACCATCAGTCGATTTTTTAAATCCAGGGGTTTGGTAGGAAGGAGGCACCCAAACGGGAGCCAGATGTGTGCGAGTTCCCCGCTCCCGCCTCCACCCGCCTCTCGGGCTTCCTAAAACCCGGAGCGACGCCCAAGTAGGATCCGGAGCCAGCCCGACTCGGCGCAAACAACTCCGATCCGCGGCTCCTCCGGGAGTGGAAGCCCGGAGGGAGGGGAGAGGAAGCCGGGTGTGCTCGCTCAGTAGGCGGGACAAAGTTCCCCCCACACACACCTCCCTCTCTCTCTCTCCCTCTCTCTCTCTTTCTCTCTCTCTTTTTTTTTTTCGGTTGCAAGTAGGAAGCTTTTTGCACTCCACCACCTCTGGCCGCTGGGAAGACGTCATCGCTTCCGCCCTACTTCCTCCTCCTGTTGGCGGCGGTGAGAATCCAATATGGAGTAAATCGCTGGAGTGGAGAGATGGGGCTCGGACGGGGCGCCCTGCACCGCCTCCCCGGCGCACCTCCCCCCGCCGCCTAGCGCTCCCCGGAACCGGGATTGGCCCGGCCCCCTTGGGGGCGACCCCGGACCGAGCCCCCTCCCGCCGCGGGTCCTCTCCTCCTCTCAGCAGTCACCGCCGCTTGGCCGCGCGCTTGTTTTTCTCCTCCTTTCCCCACCGCCGTTCCCCCGGCCAAACCTCTCCCCGCGGGCGTCTGCTGCCGAGCCCCCGGAGCGCCGCGGCGCTCAACTCCTCCCGCGGCAGCTCTGCCTTTGCACCCCCCTCCCCAAACCGTGCCCCGCACTCCCCTGGCCGCGCTGCCCCTGCTGCTGCCCGGTGCGGCGCCCCCCTTCATCTCTAGCCGTACCCCCCCCAGCACCACCAAATCAGGCGATCTGATCCGGAGATGTGAAGACGGGGCGGGGAGGGGGGTGATGAAGGAAGATGAAGGGAGCGAAGCTGCCCGCCGCGGGACAGGCGTCTAGGTGAACAAGAAAATGACCGAAGAAACACACCCGGACGAGTAAGTTTGGCCGCGGGGTGGGACGACGGTGCCCCGAGGGGACAGCGTGGGGGCTGGGGCTTGAGGATGCAGCCGGGGACGCTCGTGGGGTGCACTTGGCGTGGGGTGCAGCTGCTCGTGTTGGCTGGCGGGGGTCGGGACGTGAGATTTTGCCCCGTCGTTGGAGAATAGAGGAGGGGGGCGAGAAGTGCTGCGGGCCAGCGGGGGCGCGCCTTGCACCCGCGGAGCGGTGGCTGCTGCGGGGACCAAGGGCGCGCGGGTGACCTCGGGGCGGTCCCCGCTCTAGCTCTCCGGGGACTCGCAATCCACCCGCCCCCCGCAGATATCCGGGCGGGCGGACACTGAAGACCCGACACCTCTGCCCCGGCTTCCTGGGGGCGCTGGGTTTTCCGACGGTGACTTTGTGTGACTCCAGCCTCCCCGCCCTCCCCTTGGTCCCTTTCGGGAGCCCACTGGGGCCCAGGCTCCGCCATTTCGTTTTTCTTGAATCGCTCTCATTTGCATACCACATTTTCATTCATAAAAAAGACGGCGGAGCTGGAAGCGGACTGGGCAGGCGGCGCGGGGGTCTGCGAGCGCCCGGGGTCCCCGCGCGGGCCGGCGGGCCGGAGCCTCGGCCCGGGGGGCTCCGCGCGGCGCTCGCGAGTGTGTGCGCGCGCCTGTGGGCCCGGGACTGGCGCTCCGTGGGTCGGGGCAGCTGGGGGGGGGGGCGGTGGCTCCCGGGCGTGTGCGGCGGGGGCGGACGGGAGCGTGCGGGGTAGCGTGCCGGGCCGTGTGTCTGTGTGTGTACACACTCGTGTGCGCGTGCACGGGCGTGCGGTGTGTTGTGTACTCCGTGTGCGCGTGCACAGGCGTGCGAGCCCGAGGGGAACAATGCTGCAGGCGCTGCGCCTGGGGGGCCCCCGGAGCCGACCCGCCACCGACTCCGGCGGGACCGCTGCCCTCCGCCAGCCCGGAGCTAAGGTACAGCTCCCTCCTACCTCTCGGTCTCCAGATCCGGCTTGGCGCTTTCCCACCCCCTGCCCGAGGCGTTACCAAATCGCGAGTGCTACGGGAGGCCGGGCACCTGAGGTCGTCGGCCTTGGGTCCGAGTGTCACTGCTCGGTGCTCGGTGGCCACCGCCGGTTTGCTCACCGGCTGCCCCTACCACTAGCCACCAACCACTTTCTTTTTCTTTTCTTTTCTTTTTTTTTTTTTTTGTGAATAAGACACTCTCCTTTATTGTCACATGATATCCCTTCCCTCCTCCCCTGCACATTCATAAATCCGGAGCCTGCCTGGGCTCTTTTCATTCAGAGCTGCCATTAGCCAAGGTTGCTCAGGCGCCCGCCTGGACGCTAGGAGTCGGTGGGCAGCGTCTGCAGGGCGGCTCCGCGCCGGTCTGCAGGGGTGTGGGGGTGGCGGGCAGGGAAGCCCAGGAGGCCCTGAGTCTTTTGCCCCAGGGAGCCTTGAGGCTCAATGCGGAGAGGGGAAATGACTCAGGGCTGGGCGACTGGGAAGGCTTGCCTGCAGCAGGTGACAGAATGCTATGTGCCCTACTCCTAAGAACCTGCTCACTTTTTAAAAAAATGCTCCTTTATCCTTGGGCGGCTGTTGTTACTGGGCGGGGAGGAAGGTTGGGGGAGAAGGTTGGGAAGATCGGTGTTTGGGGAAAAGGAATTTCCTTCCTGTGAATCCTCAGGGAGCCTCACTCCAGTCACCCCTGGTTTTCCCATGGCTGTAGAGGATCCAGTCTGGCATCCATGAACCAACCATATTTGCTGACTTTTCTATTAGATATTTTGCTTTGCCTTCATAGGCCCTGTCTTGAGGTGGGAAAATGGAAAAAGTTGGTGTGTTGAGGGCTAGAATATGGAGGAGATGGATTTTGCTGTGCACCTTGCCTCTTTCTGGGTTTCAGTAAACAGGTCTTTTGGGGGGTTTCCCTTGTACCTGGACATACGTGTAGGTAGCTGTAGTAACCGTGAAGGACGGTTCACGGACTCTGGCTTCAGCATTCTAGGTTGGCCCCATCCCTGGAGACTGGGCCTCTCTTTTTACTGCAGCCTGTCAGCTTTGCGTCCTAGCCCGTGGGGGATCCAAGCAAAAGGACTTGGGGTGGATGACCAGGCAAGAAGTAAACACCTTTCCCAAGCTCTCAGAGCACCTCAATTTGGTGCTGATTGTCCCTACTGCTGCCGGAAGCCCAGTGGAGACAGTGGCCATTTGAGGACAGTTTCTGGTGTCAGAAAGCTGCACAGCCATGGCCCAACTATAGAAATAGGCTTCTTGGCATTACGTTAATGTAATCACCTTGGCAGGACACATGAATGGCCTGAAAGAACTGCATGGGCGGTAACTGCCATTTGTGGACAATGTCCATTATATTGTTCCATTTTCTTATATAATGGCCATATGAAAAATGCCTTTTAATTGTGTGAGCCAGGAAGAAGGTTTCTCTCTCCAAGTGATTGCTTTTTGTTATTGTTTTTTGCCATCGCTGTCTGGAAGCTCAAAGCTCAAATGACTGATAACAGAAGCCATGTTAGCCTAGGTTCTTGCTAGACTCGTATACCTCTCCTTTATGCCAGAACAAAACTGTGTTCTCTCCTGAGGGTTTTTTAGATACCTTTTGGCAGTAGGAAGGGTGTCTTTTACCAAGATAATCTGTGACCTCAAACTTGAGACCTGGAAGAAATATCTGCACCTTAGGTGAAATAGATTTTCTTGGTAGCCTAAAAATATTTAAGGTTTATATTAAAATATTTAAATATTTTAAATAAAAGCAGATATTTAAATCTGCTACACTTGGTCTCAACACAATCAGAATCTGAAACTACCAAAATTGTACTTAATTTAAAAAAAAGAATGTTTTGGGCTAAGTAGTTCAGTAGGCTATAGCATATACTTTATATGCTGGAGGCCCCGAGTTTGGTCCCTGGCACCATATGGTCCCTTGAATACTACCAGGAGTGACTCCGGAGCAGTACCCTTGAACATCACTGGATGTGGCCCCCAAACAACAACGATAGTGAATAATAATATTGTTTGTGTCACTTTTTCCCATATCAGTTTCAAAATCCTCTGTAATAAAAACGTGGATTATTTCTGAAAACTTGTCTGGTGTTTTTACTGATGCTCCTAAAAACCAGCTTCCTTGTGGAAAATACAGTGATCTTTAATTCCATTCCATATAAAAAAAAAAATTTAAGATTTGGGGGCCAGCGCCGGAGCGATAGTACAGTGGGTAGGGTATTTGCCTTGCATGTGGCCAACCCGGGTCCTATTCCTGGCATCCCATATGGTCCCTGAGCACCACCAGGAGTAATTCCTGAGTGCAGAGACAAGAGTAACTCCTGAGAATTGCCAGGTGTGACCCAAAAAGCCAAAAGAAAAAAAGATATTTGGGGGGCAGTAGTGATATTACAATGGGTAGGGCACTTACTTTATACGCAGCCTCCCTCGGTTGGATTCTTGGCATCCCATATACTCCCCCCAAGCACTGCCAGTAGTAATTCCTGAGTGCAGAGTCTGGAGTAACTCCTGACCATTGCCAGGTATGCCTACCTTCCCCCTCCCTCCCAAAAAGCAACCCAAATAATGCATATTAAGATTTATAATACCACAAGCTTTTTTTTTTAATAATTAAAAAAGTCAAGAACATCAATAAGATATTGAAAGTGGTCTTTGGTAGGCAGGAATAAAAGAAAAAATGTAAATCATACATATTTTATCTGTCTCTTAAAAGCATTTGATCGTGGTTATGAATTTTTTGAAAGTGTGCAAACTAAAGGAAGTCTTCTCAAGCAAGGCTGTAGCTGAGGCGATGTGGGGCTGGCATCTGTTTTCTTCTCTGCAGCACACTCATCTTGCTGAGAATGGACTGCAGCCTTCCCCTTCCCCTTTCCCTTTCTCCTAATCTTGAAAGGTGGGTTTTTTTTCCCTTTTTAAAGGGCTTAAATATTTTTGCTGAACTATCTCAAGGAAATTACAGATGTCAAGACCATCATATCTAAGTATATTGTAGCTTACTTTGGAACCAAAGAGAATACTCTTCTGGGAACCAGAGTGATAGTAGGGTGCTTGCTTGCACATGGCCGACCCAAGTGCAGTCTTCTGTACCACATATGGTCATCCGAGCCCCTCAGAAATGATCCCTGAGAGCAGAGGGCTTTGTATACGCCAAGCCCAGTTCAATACATGGTGCCTCATAACATCATGTGGTTCCCTGAGCACTGCCAGGAATGATTCCTGAGCACAGAGCTAGGACTATTAAGTCCTGAGCACATCCGCAAGTAGCCTCAATACACCTCTCCACATACACCAAGGGGAAAAGTAGATAACTCTTCCGTTGACACTCAATAGTATCATCACTATTTCATAGAAAATTATGAATGTGCCTAATGCTCTCCATTGCAAGAAAACAGCCAGGCATAACTGGTTACTTCAGCCAGACTCCAATCAGATCCCCCTTTAAATGCAGTTATTTGCTCATTTTATGAATTAAGTCCAGTTTCTTAGGTAGATCATCTTTGATTTCTTTTTTCTATGTAAATGAAAGAGATAAAATGCAAATAAATTCACCAGTTTTGTGAAGTTGTCATGAGATTTAGGTGAAACGGCCTGTGTAAAGTTTGTGATACAGTACTAAGTAGAAAGTAGATATCTACTTTGGCTCTTTGCAGGGCACCGAATTTGTTGTCCCATAGGTTTAGCTTGTGAGATTTCAAATAACCCTGTGAAGGAGGTGTAATCCCATGTAATTTAGCTAATGTCAGGGGTGGAATCCCAGGCCTTACACATGTAATGCAGGAGCTCTGCTAAGTATATCCTTGATCCAATTGACTCTTGAGGTTGAGAGGGAGGTTCTCTGCAGACTGTACCCTGGAGTGCTCAGACCTTGCTCCTAGCTCTGTGCTCGGGAATATTAAGCAGTGCCAGGGATGAAACTGGGTCAGCTGCCTGCTAGGCAAGTGCCTCAACCCCCTTACTGTCTCTTCAGCTCTGGCCCAATAGCCTTTTATTCATTTAGTCTTTTCAACAATCTGGCAAAGTAGGAGGTATTATTAATCCCGTGTATGGATGGTTTTCCCAAGGCACAGAGAGATAAAGTAATTTTACCTCTATCTAGTAACCAAATGAGTTGGGATTGAGCACTGTGAAAGCTTGGATCAGGAAGGAGAGAGAGAGAGAGAGAGAGAGAGGAGTGTGTGTGTGTGTGTGTGCGCGCGCGCGTGTGTGCGTGTTCGTGTTCATGTTAGTTTTTGCAGTTCTAGGGATTGAACCTGGGACCTCACATATAAAAGGCTAGTAAGTATGTTTATTGCTGTGTTACACCTCAGCCCCTGGAAGAAATGGGAGGTACTACCTGAGGAGAGAGCATGGCCAGCCCTATCCATTCTGACTTGATAAGTCAAACTGCCAGTCATGTGGCCTTTAATTTCAAGTTGGTGGCAATATGTTGCCATGGAATTTTCACTTTCCTCATCCTACCTGTGCCGCACCTACTGTATTAGACTGAGTTTAAAACTAACTTCTCTTGAGAATTCTATGATACACTTTAGGATGATAGGAGTGTGAATTCAGTTGCTTACATGTTAGGTAGAATGTGAGCTTTCCATTCATTAAAATAATGGTTGTGGAAATTAAATCAACAGCTATTGATCTATTTTCTTTGCATTTGCCTCAGAAAGAGAATGTGTTTCCCACACTACATGAGTGGACCCAGTAAATGGAGTTGACTAGGCAGTATTGGAAGCTTGGTCTATCCATCAGAAAAATTTGAAAGTGAGACAAAACAAAAATTCTTGGAAAGATTGTAAGAAGCTTATAAGCCAGGAAATTGTCATAATATAAAGTAATTGTCATTGCATAAGTTGTTGCCATTGCATAAAGTCATTGTTTAAAGTGCTTACTGCAAAGGTGGAACAGCTTGTTAGATTGTGGGCCTGGACCAACCTCCATCTGCTGGGTTTGTTTACACGGGGATATTAACAAATGTTACCTCCTTTCTAGCTGAAGCTGGTCTTCTGTGTGCCTGTTCCTTGAGCCAGTAAAATATAGGAAAAGTGAGTTTGTGTGAATACCAAAATTGTTCTGCTTCAACAATCTGTTTACTCTCGAACAAGTAAAATTCTGCTTATTCCCCCTGCCAGCAGGAAGTCCTCCATTTTCCCCATCTCACTCTCCAGGTGGAAATTGGTGACTGCAACAGTTTTTCCTGGACCTCTAGCAGTGATGGCGATGATCACCACTTAGAGTTGGACCTAGTTTGGGTCCAGGCTTCTCTGCCCCTGAATTTCAGCTCTTTGAATTCAGGCTGACTTCTCAGCTGCCTAGTTTTCTAATTGTTGGCCCTGTTATACCCTTCGACACATTGTGGTTGCCTAATTAACATCTAGTGAATTAAAAAATGGATTTAATTATTTTAGAAAGCTGTTTTGCCCCAGCTGACTGACACAATAATTTGATTTATTTAGAATGTGTATAAAGTTTCCTCTGTAGTTTACTGTGGTGTTTTTATTTTGGATTGTTTTGGACCACACCATGCCATGCTCAGGGGCTACTCGCAGCAGTATATGGGGGAGCCTGTGTGGCGGGGGAGTGAATGTTGTCCTGTGTGTAAAGGGCTTGCTCAGTTTCAGTCCACTGAGTGCTCTGCTCTCCAGCCCATAGCCTGCTTTTTTGCTCGTTTGTTAAGAAGCTCTGTGTTTGCAGGAAGCTCTTGGGCCTGTGTTGTGGAAACTGGGTACGTAACTCTCCGCTGGCGATTTGATTCTTGTCCCCATTGCGGGAGCCTGGAAGCAGGAGATCCCGAGTGCAGTAAGCCCAGGCCTGTGTTTCTGCCTCAGCGGGAGAATCTCTGCAGAAATCATGATATTAACAATTTGCAGGAGCTGCAGGGTTCTGATGGAGTCTTCACACTTGAAGTTGGAGACAGCTGTGCTGATGAACTCCAATATTGGCATAGTTCCTGTGTTGCTGGGGCTGAACACAAATACACAATCTCACAGCAGAATCCTCAGCAACTGAACAAGATGATAATAGAGGCGGAGCAGGAAGTTTTGGTGTGTGTTGTTTGCTCTGGCTTATTTTCTCAAGTAAAATTTAAAGACCTAGTCACATTGAAAAGCCCCATACCACATTCTTACAAATAATTCTTAAACTGATATTTAAAGCTATAATCTTGATTTGGGGTGAGGGGGGACGGTTGCTTCTCTGTGCTCTGGGAACCATGTGGTGCTTGGAACTAAACTGGGTTTGGCCGCACGCAAGGCAAATGCCTGTACTACCTCTCCAGTTTTGTTTGTTTGTTTGTTTGCCACACCTTGCAGTGCTCAGGGTTTTCTTCTGGCTTTGCACTTTGGAAGTACTCTTGGTAGCGCTCTGGGGACCATTTGGATTGCCAGGATTAGAATCCGGGTCAACTGCGTGCAAGGCAAACACCCTTGTCATTGTACTCTCCGTCTGATCCCAGCTCTCCAATTTTCAAAAGGTGTTTTCTAGGGCTTTTTAGCCTCTCAAGTAGAGAGAAGCAGTATTTTTGCACGGGAGCACCATGCATTGTGCAGCCATATGCAATTTTTGCTTGTCTGGGGTAGGTATGAAGGATTGTTACCGTTTGACATTTGGCCTGTGTCATGAAAGGAGATCTTAGTGAAATACTTGACATTAGCTGCTCAAGGAATTTGCTAAATTAAAAAGAACAGCTAGCTTGTACTGATTCATTCTCAGGTAATTTTTATCAGCTTGTTCACAAGTGACATCTTGCCCGCATGATAGTAAGTTATACTAGTGAACTCTCAAAGGGTTGTTGGATGTTTATTTAAAAACAGTTCTATGTTTATTTGCAATTAGAGGTGAAGGAATGAATACATTTTGATTTCTTCCTAGCATTTAGCACTTATCATTAAAGAGATTAAAATAATAGAAGCAGCTTCTAAAAGTGTAAGGCTTTTGGGGCGGAAGTAATAGCACAGTGGGTAGGGCGCCTGATTTGCAAGCAGCCGACCCAGGTTTGATCCGAGTACCCCATACGGTTCTCTGAGCCCACCGGGAGTGATCCCTAAGCATCACTGGTGGGACCCAACTCCCCTCCCGCCCCACTAAAAGCCCGCCCCAAGGCATAAGGCTTTCCTCTTCTGTACTAAAATAATGATTTTCTTTTTTTTTGGCTTTTTGGGTCAAACCCGGCAATACACAGGAGTTACTCCTGGCTCATGCACTCAGGAATTACTTCTGGCAGTGCTTGGGGGACCATATGAGATGCTGGGAATCAAACCCGGGTTGGCCACATGCAATGCAAACACCCTACCCGCTGTGCTATCACTCCAGGCCCTAAAATAATGATTTTTAAAATTTGGTGTTTTTATCCGTCAGGTATAGTCCCTGTGGCCCTTTGATAATGTTGAAACCTTAATTAACATGTTAAGTGTTTTCATTGTCTTAACCTTGATCATCTGGTAATGAGGTTCTTGTCTTCTCATTTTCATTACTTGCGCTCGCTCTCCCCCCCCCCACATTGCTTTGGCTCAGGTCTCCCTTATGGATTTTTCAGATAAGCACTGTTTATTTTATATTTGTATTCCACTCTGAAAAGGCACAGAAAAACGTGGCAGCCCATCTGCCCTTCTGGGAGTAGTAACTGTGGAAGTAGTAGCTCATTGACCTTCATACCCACTGAGCACGGAGTAGGCTTTCTGCATGTTTATGACATGGTTAAAGTAAATATTCAGTAATTAAAATATAATTTGCCTCACACTAAAAAATCCAACTAAGTATTCAGAATGTACCTATCTACATCCAAAAAGACTCTGTGGTTACTTTCTCAAATCTGCCAAGGAGAGAGAGGAGTCTGCCATGGGGTTAAGAGGAGGAAGCACAGGCCTGGGGGTCACACCCCGCCTCTGTTCTCTACTAAGGAAGGGTCCAGAACAAACACTCCCAGTCACTAGGCCAGTATCAAGGTAAGCAAAATTCTTTCTCCTATCCACTTCTGACTTAAAAGTGTAGGTAGTGTAGGTTAAGCATCTTATTTTAGCACAACTCCTCGTGAATTGGGAATTCAGTGGCATCCCTCCATGCAGTAGGTCTCACATGATGTAGAAAAGTACCCTTTATTTTTTGAATTTACCCTTCTGTTTTGTTTTGTTTTGGGGCCACACCCAGCAGTGCTCAGAGCTGTCTCCTGGCTCTATGCTCAAGGATCACTCTTGGTGGGGCTCAGGAGACCAAAGGGGATGCTGGAGATTGAACCCCAGTTGGCATAATGCCAGGCAAGCAACTTACCCACTGTACTATCACTTCAACCCCTACTTTTAGAATTTACATGGCAGAGAATGAATGAATGTCCATCAAGCACTTTTGCTTTACAGGCATCTTTTGAAGATAGAAAAAGAGATTCTTACTTTACACCTCAAGAGTGTTGGACAACTCGCCCAGGGGGTTGTGAGAAGAGCAATTGAGCCTAGGAGTCACGTTCTGGTTTTAGTTGGGTTTCCCAGTGCTGTTCAGAAGAGCACCTTCACTCTGCCCTGTTATCAGTACTGCCCACATGACTCTGGTTCCCTGTATCCAGTGATCCCAACTTGCAGTGGTTTTTGAGGTTTTCTGTCTTTTAGGGGCACTTATTGTTTATGGTAGCAGCATCCGTGGCTCCCTGTCTGTGGCCTAGAAATTCTATTACTAACAGTGTACAGTTTTTTTCTAAATCAGAAGTCAGGAGGTTTGTGGTGGCTGGGTGGGTCTGAAGGTTCTCTTTGGAGTAAGACAGTTCATGGCATCTTTTGTTCCATAGCGTACTATGATGATGTTTGCATTTTCTATTTCCAGCCAAGGAATGAAGTGGATACTGGACCAAAGGTTTAATTTAACCATCAGATCCCAATAATTTTGCCCATCTTTAATAGGATTTTAAAAGCCATGTGTGAATACAGCCTTAACACAGTAATTAAATCTCTTTCCTTTGCTTAATAAGTTTAATCAAATCTGTGTTTGTTTTTCCTTAGGCTGAACATGCCCAGATAGACAACTCCAGTGACCAGTGAGCTCAGTACCTTCCTCTGGCCCTGAGGGTCCTAAGGGTTATCGTAACCTGTGGGAGCAGGTTTCAGAATGGGCATCTGTGATTAACATATTCTGACGTCCTTATATTCATAGATGTCTTTTAAACCAGTGTTTCTCCTTTTTCCAATCACAACCCCTCCCCTTCCAGCCTTGTTTCTTTCCTGTGGTCCTACTGGTTAGCCCCCAGTCTTGTGTTGTGCTCAACCCCCCACCCCCACCCCAATTTATTCCATTTTTATGGGCCCACAGGGAATTGGGGTTGGGGTGACATCGGCTCCTGATTGAGAAAAAAATGTTTATTTTTATTATTAAACTTTTTTTTTCCTTTTTGGGTCATACCCGGCGATGCACTGGGGTCACTCCTGGCTATGCACTCAGGAATTACCCCTGGCGGTGCTCAGGGGACCATATGAAATGCTGGGAATTGAACCTGGGTTGGCCACATGCAAGGCAAACTCCCTACCAGCTGTGCTGTCGCTCCAGCCCCAGAGAAAAAAAATGTTTTTTTTTTTAAATTTTATTGAATCACTGAGATAGTTACAAGCTTTCATGTTTGGGTTACAATCACACAACGATCAAACACTCGTCCCTCCACCAGTGCATATTCCCCACCACCAATATCCCCGGTATAGCCCTCTTTACCACCTTCCCCCTGCCTTCATGACAGACAATATTCCCCATACTTTCTCTCTCATTTTGGGCATTATGGCTTGCAACACAGACACTAAGAGGTTTGGTCCGCTATCTACTTTCCGCACACATCTCCCATCCCAACTGATTCCTCCAGTCATCATTTTCTTAGTGATCCCTTCTCTATTCCATCTGCCTTCTCCCCTCCGCTCATAAAAACGGTTTTAAATTTAAGGAAACTCTGGGATACTAGATTTTGAGGGGAGTGTGAAAGACTTTGAAGAGTTCTTGCCTCTAGAACATACTTAGACTCTAATTGTAAAACAGCGTTAAGTTATTGGATAAGAAAAAAAAAATGTGAGGGGGAGGCTGGAGGAATGGGAGCAAGTGTGTAGCTGATGAGTGCCTGCCTGGTGCGGTCACTGGATGTGATGTCCCAGGCTCCTCTGAGCAGACTGCAGGAGTAGGGAGTCAGTGTCCTCTCTCAGCTCAGGGACAGCACTAAGCACTTTCACTTACCCATGGGCCCAAGGATGCAGCCCCCGGATAACCAACTCAGTGCTGAATGGAGTTTTCTTCCCTTACTATCCTCACCTTTTTCAGGACTCCCAGAATCCCTCTGGGGCTTGGGGAACTCTTCATCGAAAGCATTGAAGCACCCCATGCCCTTGCTAGCACATCCCCTACCAGCCTAAGCTCTTGGAATCCTTTTCAGAGATTATGGAGGGGCCGTGGGATGGAAGTGGCTGTGTGTTCAAGCACGTGTACACTCACATGGGTGCAGTCTGTTCCATAAGCAAGGGCTTTGAGGATGAGGCAAAAAGGTTACATATTTTGCCAGAAATCACAGAATAGGATTTGTGTATTTAACCCAGGTCCTTTGACTTCAGATCCCATGTCTCTGAAACATTGAATGTGATCATAACTTCATAAAACCAATGTTTTGTTTACAAAAAAAAAATCCCCCAAAGTTGTCTGTATAGTTTGATTTCCTTTACTTAAAATTCTGTCAGTGACTCAAAAGTGTGAGGTGACGTGTCTCCCTGGCCTTCCTGGTACAGCCGTGTGGAGTGGGGAACTAGGAGGTGCCTTTTCTATGCTGATAGAACAGCGCTCCAAGAGCTCTTTTGAAACGAGAACTAGGCACCTTATCTTATTGGAAGCAATGTGTAGGCAGAATGGATAACAGTGCACAGTTTTCTCCTGGGCCTGCGGTTAAGAGAATCAGAGTTAAGTGGCATAAGGAATCGTCCAGGAATCTTGTTAAATTAGGATCCTGAATAAGGCCTGAAAATCTGCAGATTTTTGTGAATGCACAGATGCTGCTATTCCATGGACCACACTGGGTAGCAAAGCTGATCTGTGATTATGAGTGCTGACTCATAGCTGCCAGGTTTATATCTTCATTCTCGGACAATTATGAAAAGCTAACTTTACATACGTGGCATTTAGAGTCTGTGGAAGGCGCCCCTTAAATACGAAGGTGGTGCTTCTACACTATAAGATATTATCCAGTGCCTATACTTACCCATCTTTGGTAGGACTTTCTAGTTTTGAGGAATAGCTTGATTTAGATAGGAATGTGTTGGAAGAAGTTTTTCCTTACCACTTAAAAATTCCTGGAGAATGCTGGGAAGTCCAACATTAAAAAATCTACAGTCCTAGCACTGTATGTGTCATGTCCAACAGTCAGCTGGCTTTCTGCACCTCCTAGGCAAATCATTCTTGTATGGAAAGCCTACTGCTCTGGGATGGAGGCTGGCGCAGCCCTAGAAGAAATCACAGGAAGTAATTAAACAGAGAAGGTCAGAGAAAGAGGAAGTGGTTGTGTTGTTTCTGATGCGAATAGCATTGTTGTTCCTGGGGATCAAGATGATGGTGTTTAAGTCTCCTGGAATGTGATTGCTTGGGGATTTGATTGTATTTAAATGGCAGCCTTTTTAGTTTATTCTTCTAGACAGCAATCTAGTTAGGAAATGAATTGCTTTTTAGGTCTTATCAGGAATCCCCACGAGCCTAAACAGAAGTCTTAAGCATGGAGTTGCTTATAGCTTGGCAAATTGCACTTAAATGATATGAATGTCAGGACTATTAGAGGTTAATTTTAAGTGTCTGGAGTTCTCCCTAATTCTTCTGATTAAGCACTTTAACATAATAGTTTCTTTAATTGGAATAATGATGGAATATTAGCATGCATATTAAACCATTTACGAAAATTTGAATAGGGTTAAAATGCAAATTATCCATCACTTGTCAGTTCTTACACTTTATAGATAATTCTTGGTGAGAGATGGAGAAAGACTAGAATAAGAATCTGAATGGAGCTTTCTACTGGAGACAGTTTTGCTAGGAAAGCCAAGAATAGACCAGAGAACTGCAGAAGGTGAGAGACCTGGAGACCTTTATGTTTTACCAAGAAAGGTTTAAAAACACCACCACCACCACCATCATCTAGGAAATAGTACAGGGGTAAAGTGCTTGCCTTGCACATGGCCCATCTGGGTTTGACCCCTGACACCACATATGGTCCCCCACATTGCTAGGAGTAATTTATGAGTAAAGAGCCAGGAATAAGCCCCAGAACAGCTGAGTGGGCCCCCAACTCTACCCCAGCACCAAATGCCTGTGATGATAATAAATTCAAAATGGATTTGGTGGAAAATCTGAAAGGAACTGGCTACAGACTCACTGGTTGTACCTTTCTTCTTTCAGAGGAAGGTGATAGAAACGTAAAGCACTCTCCAGCCATACATGCCTGAACTCTAGAACCAAAGCCTCCACACAAACAAGTGGCTAAGACACCAAAAGCATTCCAAGTGTTTGTGAATCGGATATACATCATCCCTTGTATTTTTGTATTATGCTTTCTGTGTACGCATAGCTGCATTTACTAGAATACTGCACAATTTGGGCCAGAGAGGTAGTACATGGGTAAGGGCTTGCCTTTCACGTGGCTGGCCCAGTTCAATTTCCAGCACCACTTGATTCCCCCAAGCATTCCAGGAGCAACCCTGAGCATAGAGCCCAAGCTACTCTGTTATGGCCCCCCAACAAATAGAACAAAGCAAAACTCCAAATGCCCAAAGAGTACACAATCCATATTGGATGTCTTTATATATTTAGTGTTTTCATTGTTGGGGTGCTCCAAAGCAGTGCTCAGGAGGTCTGGGAGGCAGAGGTTGTCCCTCCAGGTCTAGCCCAGCAGTGCCAATCTACGGATTCAGTCTCTGACCCAGTGGTACATAGGGCCACCAGCGCAGTGCTGGGAATCAAACTTGGACAGAGCGTGGGAGGTGCGTCCCTCCAGCCCTTGGACCTCTCTCCCAGGCCTTATAACGGGGAGAGTTATTATTCAAGCAAGCAGCTGGGATCCCTCTGGGCGAGGACAGTCCCTGAACGCTCTCCCTTAGAGGGCTTGCTCACGTTTAGAAAGCTGAGAGCCAACCAGTGCTTCACCCTCAAGTGCAGAGATGCTCAAGGTGCCGAAGCGTCCAGGGCAGCTGGGGTGGAAGGGCTGAGGGAAAGCAGAGGACTGTGTGGCTGGAAGGGGGCTTCGAAACTGAGACAGGACATCTCCCAGAGTGAGATCAGAGGCAGAGCCCGGAGTTGGTAGCTGCCTTCCTGCTCTTCTCTGCCCCTCTTTCAGTCAGTGTTGATCCACAGCTGTGCTGTGCAGTTTGGGTGGGCCCACCTGACAGGTCTGGTGCTTGGGGGACCACACAGTGTCCAGGATGGAGCCTGGAGCTTTCGCCTACAGAAAAACATGGAGCTATATCTCTCAGACCCTGCTCTATGTTCATTGAAGAGAACCTCCCCACTACACTAAAAGCTCTCAAATGGATACTGAGTAGCACAGAAGATGGACTGGGCCTTGCCTTGGGTTCTAAACTCAGGAAATAGATTCCTAACTCTTTGCCAGGTGGCCTCAGGTTGAATTTTTCTGAATCCAGCCTTCTTATCTAAAGTATAGAGCTTGAATAATAATAATAATATTGAAGGGTTCTTTCACTTCTAAATATTGCAAGGAGAGTTCCTACTATTTTTTTTGGATTCTCATCTACAAATATAATCTTCTTTAAAAGATCAACATATAAGGAAGAAATTAGGATGCCTCTTGCTATCCCAGCTAGATTTTGGGGGAGCGTGTCCTGGGGAAGATGTCACCTGGTCCGGATGCCAGTCCTGTTTTGGATGCTAACGTTCATCCTGATTACTGCCCTCAAATTGTCAAGCGCTCAAGAGAGGAAAAAGAGGAAAAAGATTTAGCCCCTGTGACAGTGAGCCATCACCATTGAACAGATGGCTTGCCTCAGTCAGCCCTGGAACTGCTGGTTGTGGAAGTACTCACCAAACTTCCTGACATCATGGCTCACCTGAGAACGGCAGGCAGGTCAGGGTCTCAAAATCGTTTCTCTCGTGTTTAGGGGAAGAGGCGGAGGAGGGGTCTTCAGCTCACCACGCTAGAGGGATGAAAAGAGGAGCTGTTCGATGAAAGTTTGAAAAACATGCTGGGCTCTAACATTTTTGCACCGGGGCCCCAGTGAAAAGTTGATGAAATATTACCTCTGCTTGTTCTTCCACCCCAGTGTTGGGCCTTCTGTTCTCCTTGTGTGTTTGCTTTTGATGCTAACTGCCAAGGCCGTGTGGTTGTCGACAGCAGGAAGTAATATTTGATATGCAGGTCTCCGGGTGAGGGGAGGTGTGTGCCAGCATGGGCAGGGTGGCGGTTCTGGCACATTAGTGTGAGAACACTGCACACTTCTAAGGCAACAGGTGCTGTTACAGCAAAGAGGAACGGAAGAGTTGACCAGCTGGTCAAATAATGAGCATTTTTTTATGGTGGTTTTTTAAGGTTTTTTTTTTCTTTTTTAATAAGATTTCTGCCTTATAGGTTAACACCAGATAAAGTTGACTCTATCTGTTGGTATGTCACATAGCTTGTTCCTGCCGTGCTGAAAGGCCTGTAGCAACCTAAGCTTGAAGGGTGAAATTAATCCCTAAACCAGGACTCTATCCCCAGGAGCTTGGGGTCCAGCAAACAGACCAACAGACCCAAGGATACACCCTTCTTGGTCTGGGTGAAACTGGCTCCTTTTCCCAGCCCTGTTGATTCCACTGGGGAGAACAAGATCCATACTCCTCATGTAAGAGAGGAAACACATTTTATTCTTCTTTTTTTTAAATTAAAATTATATTTTTTAATCAAATCACTATGAGGTACTCTTCTCTTTTTTGTTGCAGAGAGCAGGGGATCGAACTCAGGGCATCACAATGGGTGAGGCGTGCAGTCTGTCACTGCGCTGTCTCCCACCCTCAGGCTGTATATTAACAACAGCAGTGATAATTTTTTGGGGTTATGGACACCCCTTCCTTTGTTTCCCCTTATTCATCGGAGTGAAGGATCCTTTGTGAACAGAAGGTTCTGTTTCAGATTCCTTTGGCCAATGTTTCTGGATCAGCCAGAATCTGAGGGTGGTTTGGTTTAAAACGCAGATCTTTTTTTTTTTTTTTTTTTGGCTTTTTGGATCACACCCAGTGATGCACAGGGGTCACTTCTGGCTCTGCACTCAGGAATTACCCCTGGCGGTGCTCAGGGAATCTATGGAATGCTGGGAATTGAACCCGGGTCGGCCGCATGCAAGGCAAATGCCCTACCTGCTGTGCTATCGCTCCAGCCCCTAAAAATGCAAATTTTACCTGCAGATCTCCCCTTCCACATTTCTCTTGCTCAGAATCCCCCTGGAGATGAGAGGTGTGCTTTCTTTCCCCTGTTCTGCAGCAAGCAGCTGTTTCTAAGACCCCCGGGCTGAACATTTTCTCCTGTGGGCTCTGGGTGCTGTCTAGGACACAGTCTCCAGCTTTTCCACTATTACTTGTCTCATCCCTACACCAGTGGAGTTAGATTTTGTATCTGTTTTGTCTCACCCACCTCTGTCATCATCAACATCATCATCATCATTCTGTTGATCGTTGAATTTCTCGAGCAGTCTCAGTAACATCTCCATTCGTCCTACCCCTGAGATTTTAGCAGCCTCTTCTTTACTCGTCCTTCCCAACGATGCGCCATTGGAGGTTCCTTCAGGGTCAGAGGAATGAGACCCAACATTGTTACTGGTTTTGGCATATGAATACACCATGGGGAGTTTTCAAGGCTCTCCCATGTGGGCAGAAAGCTCTCGGTAGCTAGCCAGGTTCTCCCAGAGGGAGAACTATAAGAAGTCACCCACCTCTGTATTAAGTAAATTTGCAAGATCCTAATGTCAGTCAAGTCAGGATTTGGAAGGGAAGATCCATCCCCAGGCAAATGAAGAAGGGATTTACCTGTGAGCACTTGCCTGCTTTAAACATGCCCCAGCCAACTACTGCATTCATTTGTCCTCAGCACTCCATCCTATTGGAGGGTATTTAGAAAGCCACACATCTGTATGGTTGGAAAGGAAAGTTCTGAGGAATGTTGTTCTGTTGTTGGGTTCTTCAGCCCATTCTTCTTGGTTCTGTCAAATCCAAATTAGATAGCAGATAATCAAGTAGGGAAGAAGACACCAAATTGATGTAACATGAGAGGTGAGAGCCAAAGGAATAAGTTTGAACTCTCGATGCAAGAAGGCTTTATTTAATAATAAATTCTAAATCATGTACAGCCATCCAAAATTACTTTATTAGTAGTATATTTTTATTTTTAAATTTTTTTTAAAGGTTTGACTGAAACTTTGAAAGACCTTTTTTTTCCCTCCAGAAGTTTCCCTTGGTGATGTGACACAGACACCTTTAGGGTATCAAGTTAATTATTTTAATAAAGGAGTAAATATAGTAGTCTTTTTTCAGTCTTGCCCTGTTTTGAGGAGAGTGGAGTGAGGCCAATTATTTTATAGAGTTGTTGAATTTGATTTTTGGCAAACCTTTATTAATCTCATATTTGCTCAGAATTAAAGAAAAACAGAAATGTATTTTTCCCCAGAAGTTGAAAATACTGTGACTTAGGATAGTGGTCTCTGAGAAAAACTGATGCCAGGTTTTAACATTGTAGCTTGAAACCCAGAGGTGTGGCACTGCACACAAATGCATAGAAGTGAAAAATTTGTTAGTGTCTTAGGAAAAAATGTAAAAGACACACTGGCAAATGGTCTTTCCCAGTGATGAATGTATTTGGTGCCAGTAACTGTAGACTTAAAAACAATTAAAATGGTCAATTTTGTTTTGTATACTTTGCCACAATTTTAAAAGAGCAAACATTTTAAATGGGACCAAATAAAATAATTAAGAAGGACTCAAAGTCTCCTTGCCAGGAAAACAGCAGCCTGGACCCAACTTTTTGAGTTTGTGACCTTAGTCAGTGAATCTCCAACCTCACAGTATCTTTGGCAGATTTCTCACTAGCCTAGCTGTTACAGTCCCCTCTTCTGTTTTTCCCCAGAAAAATCCCCTTTTGCAGAAGTTTGGGCAGATGGACTCTTAGATTAGGCCAGACATGCCCAGAAGTATCTTCTTAAGGACCCAGCAGTTGTTTAAGAATATGTACTTATTTTTAACTTCTATTTTCAGTGCATCATGGTCCGAGAAGATACTTGGTATGATTTCTGTTCTCTTGACTTTGTGGAGGTATGTTTTGTGGCCCAGCACGTGGTCTTTCTTGGAGAAAGTCCTACGTGAATTGGAGAAGAATGTATATTCAACTTTTCAGGGATGGATGCGAAACCCCATATATATCCATGAAAACCGTCTTTTTCAGTTTTTTCCTTCAAGTATTTCCTTAATGAGCTTGAGTCTGATTGATCTACCAAGAGGTGACAAAGCACAGTGTTGAAGTCTCCAGCTACTGTAGTGTTGCTATCAGTGTATTTCTTCAGGTCTACTAGCAGTTTTAAGTATTTTTTGGTCACTCATTAAGTACACATATTTTCATATGAATGTGATGGCCTCTGATCAATAAGAAATGACCCTTGCTGTTTATTTGAACTTTTTGAGCCTCAAGTCTTTGTCATCTGACACTAGTATACCACCCCCACCTTTTTGAAAGGGTTTATCGCTTGAAGAATTTCCTTCCAATTTTTGACTTTGAGTCTGTGCTTCCTGTGATTATTCACATATGCTTCTTACAGGCAGCAGAATGTTGGGTTCAATTTTCTACACTATCCTGCCACTCCGTGCCACTTAATTGGTAGATTTGGTTCATTGACATTGAGACAGATTATTGTCATGGAGTTTTGTGCCATCTTTCTGTAGAAAGTTGGTGTGCTTTTAGGATTCATCTCGTCTTAAAGCAGCCCCTTTAATTTTTCTTGTAAAGATGGTTTTGAGTGCATAAAGCTTCTGAACCATTGTTCATCCATGAAGTCATGTATTATTCCTTCAAATCTGAATGAGAGTCTGGCTGGGCAAAGTATTCTTGGTGAAGTGTTCATTTAATCGAGATTTTTTTTTTTTTAAACTATATCTCACCACTGTCTTCAGGCCCAGAGGGTTCATTTAATAAACTATTATAAATCTTAAGGATGCTTTTTTGTATGTAATTTCCTTGTTTTGATCTTGCTGCTTTTGGTGTTCTACCTTTATGGTTTTCAATCTTTTTAGATCTTACTTTGACATTCTATCTTTATCCGTGGGTTTGTCATTCTGATTTGGATGTGTCTTGGGGTATTTTTATTTGGATCTCTTACATTGGGACCCTTCTGGTCTCCTGTGGGTGTGGGTGCTCATGCTCTGGGAACTTCTTAGCAATGATGTCTTTGTTGGCTTCTTCACTGGGTTTGTCTCCTGGCCCTCTGGGACCCTGATGATTTTAATGTTATTCATCTTAAATTTATCCTAAAGTTCTTTTGTCATCTGTTCATTTATTTTGAGGCTCCCTCCCTCCCCCCGCCATCTTCTGCTGTTATCTAAAGGTTTTCTGCACCTCTTCCTGGAGATCATCAGTTCTGCCCTCAGCACCATTACTCTGTTGGATAGGCCTTCCAGTGAGTTTTTCATTTCGCCTACTAAGTTTTTCACTTCTGTCATTTCTGCTTATAGTTTTCTCATTTCTACTCTCATGTTTCCTTGTGTTTCATGGCTGTCCATTCTTTTTTTTTTTTTGAGCTTGTTAACTATCTTAATCATTTCCACTCTGAATTCTTTTTAAAGACGTTATCAAGGGTGTTGTTACTGATTATGACAAAGTTCTAGGAGTCCAACCAAACTTACAGTCACTGTAACAGTTGAGCTGGTCTTGGTTGGTGGATCCTGAGATGCTTCCCAGACAGCTGAAGACAGGAAGGCAGCAGCCTCAGTCGTGATTGACCCATATTGCCGTGGGTAAGCATTTCACTTCTGCAGTCCCTGCAGTTCTCAAGGACAAGAATGCTTATTCAGAGGTTGTGACAGCCGCATGGGATAATAAGGCAAAAAAAAAAAAAAGTTCACACACATATCAGTACAGACTAACAAGTTGGCTCTTCCTTCTCTCCCCTATTTGGAATGAGAGTGTTCATAATCTGGCAGATGAAACCAATACTCGCTGGATTCAAACAAACATGTGTGAATGACTGTGCTATAGCACATGCTTGTGAAGAAACAGCTTGTTCTTTGGAAATTTGGGTCCATGTTTTTGTTGTTTTTAAGACTTGATGTTTTGTCCTTTGAGTAGTTTTACTAGTAGCATATTGGTGTAAATTGGGTTGTTTAGTGTTACCAAGGTGACATATCCCTTAAGTGGGAATGTTAGCAATTTCTTAGTAGCTTTTGTGAATTTTCCAATAAGACGACAAACTGTACCAACAAGCACACATCCTTGATTGTAGAAAATCTGGACTCATTCACAAACTCTTTATAAGTTTCACTCTTTCTGGCCTTGGGAATACTTGAGTTTCCGCATAATAGTTAATTTTGCAATATCAGTGTCCAGTATATATATATATAAAAAAAAAAAAGACAAATGCTGTAGTGCACCAATCTGATAAGCTTAGGGTTTCTGTGGTGGAGGACACATTTGTTCATGTGAAAGTGCAGTTCCCTTAGAAATTAAACGTAGGACCTCACCAGTTTTAGGGAGCTGAGCAGCAGCAGGCCATACCGGATGGCCCTTCGGTTTTTACTCGGACACGTCCTTGATATGGAAGTCATATGCCCAGCAACTTGAGGATGTAGCTGTGATTGTTGGCAAGCTCTTCTATGGAACCAACTGTCCTCCCCAGCAGTGACAAGTGTGTCTCTTGCTAGGACCATCTGTCTGATACACAGAAGGCAGTGGCCCCTCACTGCAATTCAGCCGCCAGATGTCATCCTAGCCCCCTTACCAACATTCAGGTTGAGCCGTGCTGCTTTTAAGATGGGAGCCCAGAATGGAGGTGCTGTACCCGTGCCAAAGGCTCTTGTACGTAGGGTGTTTGCCCTGCTCTGGATGAGCTAGGGAAGTGGAGGGGCCAGCATCAATTTAAAATTCTTCGTGTGTTTGTGTAGAAAATGTGTGATGATCTTAGCTTGTACCTCGAGTGTTCACTTATGGACTGAGGAATGGACATGACCCTTCCCAGGAGGATGAAAGGAAGGTGCCACTGCTGTCAGTCGGAGTCCTTGCTGGGCATCCTCAGGATGTGCTGGCCAGGCTGGGCATTCCTTCTGCCCCACCCGACCTTCTGCTTCTCAACGGCAGATTCTAGTCTTTGATATTCCTTGAGTGGATCATCTTTGGTAAGGATGCAGAAGGCCAGAGAGGTGAGTGAGGTCTACTCAGTCGACTGAAGGGCTTGTTCTACTACAGATGTCTTTGGGCCCTGACACCCACACCACCCCCCCACACACACACCTCCACCCCAAGAGCTGCTGGATCCACCTCTCTGGGTGTATGGCCCAGGAATCTGCATTTTTAATTTTTTTCCTCTCTCTCTCTTTTTTTTTCTTTGTTGGTTTTTTGTTTTTTGGGTTACTCCTGGCTCTGCACTCAGGAATTACTCCGGGTGGTGCACAGAAGACAATATGGGATGCTGGGGATCAAACCCAGGTTGCCGTTTGCAAGACAAACACTCTCCCCACTGTACTATCACTCAGCCCTGAATCTGCATTTTTGAAACACTCTCTGCTCATTCTTCTGCCAGCAAAGCAGTGTTGGAGATCTATCTACTTCCTAAATTATAATTATATCCTTGATATTCATTTCCCTAAATGTCTGCTCACTGAGTACTCAGGAATTGTAAAGGCCACCTTTGTGCCTTACTCCAGCCACCCAGTGCTTTTAATAGTTCCTGAGTATGTGTTTACACAATCTGCATTTTATGAAGTCCATAAAGACATATTTACCCAACAAGTCACAGGTGCTCCAAAGGTCAGCTTTCCTCGATTTATATGAAAGATACTTAACTTAAAGTCAATTAGCTCTATGATAGAAGCCAATTAAGGCAAGGAAGTGAGTTGTTTAGGCTGACATTCCATCTGTAACTTTTGTCCCCTGTCATAGCTTGGTTTTACAAGCCCCTTCAAGCCAGTTACGCACAGAGCCTCTGCATGTGTGGCCCGTTACAGCATATAGGTAAAAGTGCTGTTTGTCATGTCAGTCTGTGGGAGTGCTGTTTAAAAACATGTAATTTAAGTAGCTATTAGATGATGCTATGTTAGCACTTTTGCAAGTCACCAAACTGCCCTCCTAGCTGTGGGTAGAGAAGCTCTCATGAAAATGCTAGGGGAGAAGGCCAGACAGCCCAAGGTTGTGTATTGCTTTCAGAGGTTGCTTCTGCATCTCTGTTGCCTGAGTCCAGAGCTGTGATTTCCTCATTTGCAGAGAGTAATTCCTGCAAGAATCCAGTGCACAGTACAAAATCTGGTACAAAAAGAACATTCCATTATATTCATTTGCGGAGAGTGGGATTGTGCCACACCTGGCTGTGCTCAGGACTTGCTCCTGGCTCTGTGCTCAGAAATCAACTCCTGGCATGGCTCAGGGGGTTGTACCAGGACAGCTGCATGCAAGGCAAGTATCTTCCCTGCTGTACTATTTCTCTAGCCCCTAAAACATTCCATTACAAAGAGGAGAGTTGTTGCATTTGGTAATTATTATAATGAAAAATGAGAAGCCCAGGTAGAGGATACCACTCTTAGGGTTAGTGGTTGCTGCAGATCAAGAATCTTCACTGTTATTTATTTCTCACTGTGAAGGCATGCACATCAAATTGTTACCAACCTTCTCTCTGCCGACACTGCTGGGCTCCATGAACTGAGAACCACTGTCCAAAGGAAAGTCATAGTTGTGTGCTAGGTGCTGTTAGCTTCACTGTGGATTCTACACGTGACATCTTTCAGCCAGATGGTTTGGTTTTTGTTATGTTATTGAGCCACACCTGGCAGTGCTCAGGGGTTATTCCTGGCTCTGTGGTCAGGGATCACTCCTGAGGGGGTTGGGGCAACCATATGGATTGCTGGGGGTTGAACCCAGGTCAACTTCGTGCAAAGGAAGCGCCTTACCTATTGTACTATCTCACTCTAGTCACAGTACCATAGAATTTAGTTCAGTGCGCTCCACAAGAAATTCAAGTAATAGTTTAAAAACATTGCTGTACTTTGGTGGTATTGCTGGTGCCTCCAGGCTCAGACAGACCTGGAGGGAACTGTTTGGGGAACTGTTTGGCCAGGGGATTATGGAGTGTTATCTGCACTTTCTAAAACCTCGGTGCTTTGGAAAGCCTGATGTTAAAGGGGGATTGGAATACTTACTAGTGTGGGAAGTTAAAAACTTTAAATGAACTGATGTATGTATATAAATGTATGGGTCCCACGTAGAGTATTAGGATGAAAGGTTAAGGATTTGATGAAAAAAAAGTAGGGCAGTATTTATGGGCTACTGAGGAACTTCAGAAATCCCCTGATGCCCCTAATCAGTTCTCGGTTCAAACTGGGATATTGCACACAGATTTTTGTGTAGGGTTTCTGGTCCTGGAGCTCTTAAGTCCAATTCAGAGTGGATGATTCGCAGGAAATCCCTGTAGCATCATAAAAATGGTCACAGCCACAGAGGGAGAGGAGCTGATTTTAGATTTGTACTTTGTCCCTTACTTTGCTTATTTATCTTCCCAAACTTTGGCTTTCACTTTGGTCAAATGGGATCACACAGAGACCTGTGAGGCTGATGTTAGATATAGCTCGTGAAAGTACCAGCTGTGGGGTCTGGCACAGGTGAGGGGCCGAAGGGGCAGGGTGCCTGTTATGCCATTCGGAAAGCAGATACAGCTGAAAATTTTGTCATTCGGGCCTGAAGTGCTGACAGCTGGGAAAGATTGAGCCCTCTGATAGCAGATTGAAAGGTGGAACTAGCAGAAAATGAGAGCAGCCCGAGAGACTAGTTTTATGATGATAGACAGGTGCCATCTATTGCAAATGAATAGTGTGGACAGTCCTGAGCCACTCACCCTTGGTTCCTGGGATGTGAAGAGTCTTGTTAGACTGTGCAAAGGGCCAGAGGGACCTTTGGAAAGAAAGAGAAGGGGGTATGGCCCAGGTGGGCGGCAGGCTGGGAGCTATCCCCACACAGGGCCCATGGCATAAGCATTTAGATCACATTCCTTTTCTCTGTTTTTAGTCCTTTTTCAGCTTGTACAGGTTTTGGTATTTTTGTTCTTTGTTCTGGAAAATAAAATTGTAAGTAGATTGTCACACTCTTTTGGATCATAGTCTCTGATATCCTTCCAAGTCAGTGGTGAATTATCCTCATAATGGAGTGGGCCAGGGCGGGGGTCGGGTGGGGGTTGGGGGGAGGGGGCAGAGACACAGTTCACCAGACTGGAGCATGTGGTTTGCATGCCAGAGGCCCAGGTTCAAACCCAAGCACCACGGGGTCCTGCCAAGCACTGCCAGGAATGACTTACAAGCACTTTTAATATTAGTAAACTAGGCCCAAAAGCTAGATTTGCAAGGCACCCGGTTGGGTGTGTGGATAGTGACCCCTGTACAGAGTCAGAGCGTTGCTGTACATAGGCCGCCTTCTTCACCCCATGCAGAGAGAACCCTCCTTCCCACCAGCAGGTGTCCTGAACCTGTGGCCCCACAGCGGCACATGAGCGCCCCTGTGCTGATGCTCCACTTGATGAGGAAAGTCAAAATGGCCCTAAAGATGGCCATTTAATGATTTTTCGCAGCACAGTTTCCTTGAATTCCAGCTTATGTACCCTCCAGTCCAGCCACAGCCCACTTTAGAGGATGTATGCCACCTTGATTCCTCCGAAGAAGCCGTTGTAATGGGGCTTTTCCCCTTATTCGTTAACTTCAGTTATGAGGCCAGAGACTCTGTCCTGGAACTTTAAGCCAAGAATCAAGGAGCTGAATTGTCCCAGTTGAGAAAGAGATTCAAGCTTCCCCTGCCCCAAGTAGTGTCCAGTGACTTAGACCAGAAGCCGGGGTCTGGCAGCTTGGTGGAGGGCCCTGCCTTAATGCTCTGAGTTCTCAGGAAGGTGGATCTTATCTATCTAAGGAAGTGGTGGGACTTTTATCACTCACACAATACTGGTAGAACAGGTTGGCGCCCAGCAAGGGTGGATTAACATTTTCTGGCCCCTAACTCATCAGCATTTGCCAAGCAGAAGGAAAGTGGAATCACATATTTTTAGTGGGGTTTTCTACCTTCCCCTAATCTTCCACCCACCACCCACCAAAATCTTCCCCAGAAACACAAAAGTCGGACATGGGCATAGAGCACAGTAACCCCAACCTCACTGCCACAACCTAGACCCTGACATGCCCTCACTAAAAGCCTCACTCGCTTGGAGACAGGCTTGGGAGGACAGGTGTTAGCTGCTCAAATACGGGGTCCCACCGATGCCAGGGAGATCTGAGAAGGGGGGCTACTGGTGTAGCTTCCCATTGTTAGCGTGTCGATTCTTTATTCTTGCCTACCAAGAGTGAATTTTAAGAATGAGTCGGAGGATTGGAAAGTTCGAGGGTGGTAGGTTTGACTAGGGAGAATTAGAAGATCCTGCTTGCTCACATTTAAGCCAGGGGCACCGGTCCTAGAGTTCTTTGCCTCTGCAACCAACTCCGTGGCTCTGGCATTTTACCCAGGCTTTGAGGGTGCACCCACCTCAAGTGCCTGCTCTTCTACTTCCGGAGAGAGAACATCCAGCACCAGGCAAGCAGCTCCATTTTAGAGGTGAGGCTGCCGAGGCCCAGGTTTTGGGGTCTCCTGGGGGGATGAGGGAGCTGTCTGGTCCACCTGGTTTTCTCTTATAATAGATCCTCTGTTGGAACGCCAGGAAAAAAGGAACGGGGGAGGGGGCACTGCCAATTGAAGGGAGGTCAACTGGGAGAATTTGTTTGCAGTTGCCAACCGTGTCTAAAGGAAAGGGGGGTGTCAGTTAGCAAAAAGGCTCTGGCTTTTCTCATGCCAGAGTGCTCTGGGGAGAAGGGAGGCGGATGAGCCGGAGGACTTGTGGAGGAACTCAGATGTAGCTGCTCCAATTAGTTCAAGTGAGAAATGTAATTACTATACTTGCTCAAACCAAACGTCTGCACATTGTTATAAAGTGAGGTGTAATCACCGAAGATTGCGGCACAGCATTACTCCCACAAAATAGCCTTTGTGTTCTCAGGATCCCTGTGGTGCTGATTAATCTTACGGGGGTGTTGAAGTTCCCTCAAGTTCAGGTGTGTACATTGGACTTAATTGGGGGAGTTTTCCTCCTGCTTATTTGGACAATCATTCACAGTTACTTTGCGTCTGTTAACAAGCTGGTAGCGAAAGGAAAAAAGAACTACCATTAAGCATTTTAGGTAGGAATATTTGGGGTCGGGATAAAATCAGATCTATGCAGGAGGGGAAAGTGCAAATGCTTTATGGCAACTGGCCTTTGTTCACTGTAATTTGAATGATAAAAGGAAAGATGAAAAGGATATTTTGGTCACTCCCTAGAAGACTTCCGACTTCCTCTGTCAATATTTTTATGTCAACACTTTGCTTTTCTCCACCAAGCTGAGAAATGCTATACAAAGGCCAGTTGATTCTTTCGTGGCTTTTTCTTCTTTTTTTGGATCATATGACAGCAGTTACTTAAACTCTTGAGTCTCTGTTTTCTTCTGGAAAATGGGCTGATGTGTGTTAACACCTGTCAGATGAAATTAGAAGATAAATATTAATTAGCTGCCACTATCTTCATTAATGTTTCTAACCATATTCATCCCTTGTAACTTGTGTAATGAAAAAGCCTAGAGCACCAAAATAGCCACAAAACAGGAGAAGGGAGAGTAAGGACTTGAGAGGCAGTATTTGCCTTCCATGTGGCTTTCTCAGATTCGATCCCTGGCACCACGTGGTTCCCCAAGCACTGCCAGGATTGACCCCTGAACACAGAGCCAGGGTTAGATAAGACCTGAAGATTGCAGAGTGCCCTCCCCACCTCCCCCCAAAAGGGTGAGAAATGAAAGGTCCTTATGGAGCAGGTACCTGCAGCTAAGTGTGGCTGAGCCAATTGTTGGGGCGGGGTGGGGGCGGGGGTTGTTTGGCTGAAGGGAATGAGTGGTGGCCAAGCTGGGGGAGGTGGTGCAAAGGCTGACTGCGCTGTGCTTGCATTTGTGAGAGCTGGAAATATGATTTTGCCAACCAAGCAGCTTGTTTTTATCTGCTGGATGGCTTCTCAGCGAGCTGGTGTCCCAGACTTGGTTTGGGGAGGCTGTTGACACTCCAGCTTTCAAAGAACCCAGGTCTTCTCTGTCAGTCCGCAGCAGTGTTCAGTTCCAGGACGGCAGAACATTCACCGACTGTGCTCCTTGCCGTGTTCAGTGCCAGGCATCAATGTGGCCCAAGCAGTGTCTGCCAAATGAATAAACAGAGGTTCCGTGGGAATAAATATCTACATTAAGTTTAATACAGTCCTTGAGAAAACGCCCACAGGTAACTCACTACTGAGACTGTTTAGCTATTCCAATAAAGGAAAAAAAGAGAAATTTTTACAAAAACAACTTGGTTTGGGTTGGAGAGAGAGCTTCATGGACTGCGCAGATGTTTTGCATGCAGGAGGTCCAGGTTTGGTCCCTGGCACTGCAGGGTCCCCTAAGCACCACTGGAATGACTCTTTGAGCACAGAATAGCCCCGAAGTACCACTGGTGTGGCACAGGAATCTAAAATAAAATAAAACTAATTTAAAAATGACTTCATTTGGTCATGCACAAGTATGCTTGGGCCATCCAGTTACCATGTGGTTCACTAGTATATTATATAAGTGATTAAATGTAGATTTTATGAGTATATTTGATTACAGATTAAACATTATTTTAATAATGGTTGCCTGTCTACGAACAATCCTTAAGGGGGGTGTTTTGTTTTGGTTTGGGGGCCACACCTGTCTGTGCTCAGGACTTACTCCTGGCTATGTGCTTAGGGATCACCCTTGGTGGTGTCCAGGGAACCATGTGGGGTGCTGGGGATTGAACCTGGGCTGGCCAGATTGAGTCCAGGTTGGCCACATGAAAGGCCAGCACCTTACCTACTCAACTATCTCTCCAGCCTGAGCACTCCTTGTTTCAGAAACTCGATCATCTGCTTTTGGAGTAGTGTTTGAGTTGTCTCCGTCATGGCCCTTGAACAGAGCACTGCTGAGCAAGAGTCCTGAAGCTGTGGCCCAGGATTTTGATACGAATGTTACTCACCCAAGGTTCTGCCTAGGCTAGGATTCCCACCCAGCAGGTCTCAGGAAAGAGAACTCTCCTAATTTTTTAGATGCTGTTCTGTTTGCTGTAATTTATCTTTAGTATTTTGAGTTTTATTTTTTCCCCTTTGTGTTGTACAGATGTTTAGAGTAGCCTATTACAATATTGACTTTTCTGCACTTTAATCATGCCTGGAGATACTTTTCCCTGGGAGGGTCGTTTTGGGTTCGCTCATGCTTTACACCATGCTGCCAAGTAGTAGCTGCTCCCCGAGGCTTGGACCTTTCAGAACTGACCCCAAACCTTGAATGAAGTTTGATGCCTTCTATTTGGCTTTGCGGAATATATTTAGGTTTTTTGAGTTTTGTTTTGTTTTTTGTTTTTTTTAAAAAAAAAACATAATTCAAATACTGCTGGCTTCAGTGTTGGCTAAAAGTATAGACTGTGCCAGTAAATTTGTGGGTAGGAGTGGAACATGCCCCAAACATGGTGAATTTGTTTGAATTATTGGTTGAAATGTGCTCTTCGTTTTGATTAAGGTTAGTGTTATTAATCCTTATTTTGGTTAACATGGAAATAAATCTTATGTAGGCTTGGAAAAGAAAAGTTCTAATTATGCTGCTTTGCATGTTTTTTCCATGCCTATTGATTGAAAGAGTTTCTGAATTACCAGAGAATTACTTCAGATGTTGCTGGCTGTTCATGTGGAATTATGTTGCCATAATTCAGGCAATAATGTAGTTGTGAATTTAACACACCTGTGATTTTTATGGTGCGCTCTGGTAGGAATTGCTATTCATTCACGAAAGTTTTACCCCTTTAGTATTCGGGCATCTTAGAACCCACGCCTGTATCCTCCTCTCTTCATGCCCTCAGCTTTCAATAAATAACCTCTGTACAGGTGACTCTCAGTGTTTCCTGCAGGCAGGATATTCCCAAAACTCCAGATTTGTATCAGTATCACCACAAAGATGTCTAATGGGCATTTATATATAAAATATTCAGGGGACTTAAAGTGGGCAGCCTGCAGCCTGCCCTGTCTTGACACATGACATTGCCATTGACTCAGTGGTCCAAATCTTACATTTTAAGGTGCCTTTAATCCCACATTCCTGTACCACCTGTTCACATTTAATCCACCAGTAAGATGATTCTGCCACCACAAGATCAAACTGGCCTTTTTCTCCTTTGTTTGAACCTCCCTTGGTGTGGGCGGCTACAGTCTCTCACCCGAAGCATTGCTACAGTCCTCTGACCCATTACCTCATTCTACCCCCTGTATAGCACATTTTCTATGGAGTAGCCAAATGATCTTTACACAAACTTTGCTTCATGTCTATCCTTGCTTGAAACCTTCCAGCAGTTTCCTATTGGAAACTCCTGGCCTGGTTTACAAATCTCCAGATTCTTGCCTCGGCCTGTGTCTCACCTTGTCCTTATTTGGTTCCATGACTGTAAGTCAGGCAAGCTCTCTCTTGCTTCTGGGTTTTTGTATTGGCCATTCCCTTTGACTGAAATGCTGTGCCTACGACTCCCCCCATCACTGGCTCCTTCTTGGTCATTGTATTTGAGTTTTCAATGTCAGCTCCCCTGGTATGGCATGCCTTTTGTCATCCCCTACTACATCAGATGACTTTAAGTCTGTGTTGGACTTAGCACTGTTTGACTTCTTGTATGTGACCAGGAAACTTACTGGCCTTTCTCTGGTGTCTACTCGTGCCTGCTAAGTACCTGAACATAGTATAATCTTAAGTATTTGTTGAATAAATGAATAACTTTTTCAGGAATAAAGAAACTTGGAGTACTTCCAGCATTGGCATTTTTTTCTCTACTGTTTTGATAAAAATTAAAATAGTGAGAGGGCCAGGGGATGTTGTTCAGCAGTAGAGCACATGCACTAGCAATTCTTAGCAACACACACACACACATAATTAATAAACATTACTAAGGATCATCAGGAAACTTTTCAGGGCTGCATTGTAGGTCAGCGTGAGAGCATGCTTCTCATATGTAGCCCCCCAAGCACAACCAAAGAAAACAATGTCTAGAGTATGTTCAAAGGCAAGGTTCAGCACTTGCAAGCTTGCATTGAATGTCTTGATTCTTCTAACATTTTATAATTTTAAATCTGTGAGTAGTCTAAAAATAGTCTGAGTGTTAATTTTATTAATTAAAATATTGATCCATTAATATTAGCAAATTTTTCTTGAGTTCTTATTACTTGTAAGTCTTTATATTTAATGTACAAAATGTACAAAACAAGACTGACCTGGTAATTCTGTTTGTAAATAAACATTCAGTCCATGACTCCAGTTAAACATAGTAAACTAAGTAGGCTCTTTCTCCCTCCCTCTTCCCTCTCCCTCTCCCCCTCTCCCTCCTTCTCTTTCCTCTAATGCAATGATTATAAAGAGTACAAGGAATAATGACAGTATAAGCCTAGTTAACTCCCAGACAGATAGCAGTGAAATTTGCAGTAGGGAACTCCAGCTCACAAATGCTGATTTAGCAGAGCAGGGAGAGTGCTTGTTGGAGTGGGTGGTGCAAGATAAAAGGGCTTTTCATTTTTTCTCCCACCCTTCCTTTCCTGTTTGTTGTTGTTGTTGCCATGGCCCGGAGTCACACACACTTGGTTGTGGTGTTCTGGAGATAGCACACTTTTTGTGGCTGTGGCATTGGGGAACCACACTCCATGTGGGATTGCTGCTGGAATTGCATTGGCAACCTCATGCGTACAAGGCAGGTGCTCTACCACTGAGTCACATTCCTGGGTCTGTTGGAAGTGCTTACTACGGAGTCCTGAAGGATGGGGATTCCAGATACAATGCAGAGCAAGGAGTGGAGTGAAAGAACATTTCATTAGAGCCAGACAGAAAGAAAAAGGACTTCATGAAATCAGTCCAACAGAGAGCAGAAGTGAAGGAAAGAAGCCCCATCACCTAGGGATCCAGTTAGGCCCTGTGAACTGTCAGTGGACATGTGGGCAGCAAGACGTTTAGTCACAAAAGCACCATATGGATTAAAGCAAACATGCTTTTGATCCTTTTCAGAAAACTTTGTCTTCAGCTCTGGCTTAATTTCTAAATAAAAATAGTAATGGGTACATAGAAAGCTAAGCAAAATTTTTAGGGATGCATTTGTAAGAATACAAGAAACTGAAAAGAAAATATAGCCATCACACTTTCCAAGGTCAGCTTTAAATATTTATATAATCTCTGTGTATACACACATATACATAGGAACGTGTATCATCCAAATTTTGGTTCAATGAAAATGTCATGTAACTTCAAGATAGAAGGAGAATGGTGGAGAGGACCAAGGTGACTGAGAGAGCAGAGGTTCAGACAGCCAGTAGATAATCTGGCAGTCTAAGAAAGGCCAAGGTCTGTGAATTAAATCTAATTGTATGCTACCTTGTATTGTGAGCAAAAGGCCAAAAAAGTACCAGAAAGAGATAGCCAGAATTTGATGGGAAAATAAGGTGAAAGTGTTTAGGCAGTTGAAAAAAGTGTCATACACACACAAAAAAAATTTGAGTATTGCCTTCATAAAGGGGAGAGTCCTAACCTACTTGGTTCTTAAACTGAGGGTTTTGACCTCAGATGGGGGTCACTTAACTGAACATAGGGGTTCCAAGAAATTCAACACAGTTAAAAGTCTAAATGTGCAACAACCAAAATTTCAGAGTCAACCATACATTGAGTCCAGGTGTTTTTGTTAACATTCACCTGTCTTGTGCTTCTTGGGTGAAAAGGGCTGACAAACGAAAAAAGTTTAGGAAGCCCTATCCTAAGCCAGAACTGGCTGTAATTGTCAGTGAAAAGAGTTAGTAATGTTCATTTGTTTAACACGGTACCGGGGCGTGCTGGGCTTATGATTTGACTCTGTTGTTCGTTAATTTTTGGCAGGCCCAGGTCATCTTCAGGTTATTCATCTGTGTTGGCATGAGACTTTCAGAGGCCAGGCCACATACATCATATCAGCCTGTGAATGAGGATGCCAAAAAATGTTTTGTGCAGCTATTTCACACAGAAATTCTTCCTCCAGTATTCCATTCAAAATAAAATAGAAAAGTCAAGCCCTTTTATTTTCCTTTTTTGATAGCCATGATTGAATTTTTCATGCATGAACGGTTCTTGTGTTCTTATTTAAAAGGAGAGTTTGGCTTATGGCAGGACTCTTGAAGCACTCTGCAGTTGGTTGTAGGGTGTTCGTGATTAAGAACGCAGCTGTACTCGCTACCCACATGTGCTTTCAAGGAGTGAGCTGCTAAGCAGATAGGACTGGCCCGAAATTTAGAATAGCCTCTTTGGGATCAAAGACCTAAGTTTTCTAATGTAAAGTACACAAGATACAGCCTTCCCTCAGCATTGGGGCCTGTTTGTACCCAGAGGCAGCATGATGCCTTGTTTAAAACGGTGGCAGCTCTGGCTCTGAAGAGGCAGCCACGCCGCAGTTGGAGTAGACGGGAGAAGGGGTGACTTCACTGAACTTTGTATGGTTTGGCTTCAGTGCACCTTTGGAATAGAACGTTCTTTACTTCTCCAATGTGTCCAGGACAAATCCATCTCTGTCCTGTTTCTCAGTTAAACTGTGAACTTAGTCTTCAAAGGTTGGAACTCTTTTGCCCTTCTTCCAAAAATACATTCTTTGACTCAGCAAATATTTACTGACTTTCTGCCATATTGCAGGACAGGTTGGTGAACATAAAAGATGGTTAGATACAGAGGTCTGTCCATAAACATGGTCATTCCAGTAGAGGAAACAGGGCAAGCACAACCAAGTGCCCAAGAATAGTGCCAGGTACTGTCGGTGTTTAGAAAGGGAAGAAGAGTTTAGGTGAGTGGATTATGGACTTCGCCCAATAGTGAAGTTTGAATTTGTGTTTATTGTGCAGAGAAAGTGATGTTCTTAGCAAAGGGATATAGCACACAGGCCAAAAGAACCAAGAGGGTGGGGGTTGGGGATAGAGCACTTGCATGGGAAAGGCCTTGCAACAACAACCCAGAAGAAGAAGAAAAGATGGAGATGGGGAGATGGGAATAAAGAATAATCCGTGCTTACTGAATTCTCACTTTACCCCAGGCACTTGACTGAAACATCTCCAGGTCTGTTTATTTTTCCCACTGAGCTAAGATAGACTACCTCAAAACCTGGAGCACTGAAGTAACTGCCGAAGGACACACTTAAATATGAAGAGGAGAAACCTGAATCCATGACAGTCTGATTAGCCTCTAAGTTACCTGTTAGCCTGGAAGTCAGAGTAGAAGATACTTGAAGGGAAAGGTCTGGTCTGAAAGGTAAAGCAGTGTTGCAGAGCGGTTTGGAGCAGAAGGAAAATTGGCCTGAGTCTGAGTGCCTTACCCTAAGTCACAGAGTCCCTGCGGTGTGGACAGGACATTGGAAGCTTCTGCAGGGCTTCCAGCTGTAAGACAGGAAAGAAACACTTGTCTCTGCAGCCTTTCACTGTACCTAATGTCATCATATCCTAGTGACAGCTCTGCTAGTGCTTTGATGCCTTAAAACATTTTTTTAAGTCAATTAGGAAATTGAGTAGAAAAATAATGTTCATGTGGCCCTTGATATGAGTATTGAGGTAGTTGTTTTGGAAAAGGGAGAACCATACAAAAAAATTTTCTTGTGCTAGAGAGATGGTACAGGAGGTAAGGTGCTTCCTTGCATGTCCCGTGTATGGTTCCCTAAGCACTGCTGGGAGGTACCCCTGAGTACAGCCTGAGCATTGCTGGCATGCCCCCTGTACCCACACACCACCCAAAAAAGAGTAAAGCAAAAAACAAAGAAAAACTTTCCTTTGTCTCATAAATTCACTTTAAAAGAATGACTGGTGTTATAAAAAACAAAACAAAACCTGTTCAGTCAGCAGATAGAATTGAATAAAATAGCACTTTTCAGCCCTGGGTGGGGGTGACTGGGAGGCAGATCCAGATGGATGGAGGAGGCCTCAGAAAGGGCTTCCTTTCCCACATGCTGCCTCCCCACAGGTGCAGTGAACTCAGTGCAGGTGTTGGAAAGATGATTAAATGCTCTGCCTGGAGTTTATTATAATATATTCTTTTCCTCTGTGGGCCGTACCTGGCAGTGCGCAGAAGCTGCTCCTGGCTCAGTGCAGGGGGGTTGTTCAGAACGGTGACCTTCCACGTCCAAGGCATGTACTCCAGCCCTTTGAACTATCTCCCTTGCCCAAGACTTATTTTAAGTGTTTTAATCTTGGGATTTTAAATGCCAGTTGTGTTCTAAACAGTTATTGTAGCACTTATTTTGTATAAGAAAAAGAAGTTTCTGTGATCTGTTGCCTTTCGAGGAAAGGTGGAGAAGAGTTCTGTTTTTAAAATGTATGTGTTTTTATTTGGGGACCAGCGATGCTCAGAGCTTACTGCTGGCCTGGAGCTCGGGAATCAGGGAACCATATAGGATGCCGGAATTGAACCTGAGTCGGTGGCATGCAAAGTGAGCACCCTACCCGCTGTACTATGTTGCAGGCCATTGTAAGAGATTTGTTTTAAACTTTTTTTTTGGGGGGGGGGTCACACCTGGCGATGCACAGGGGTTACTCCTGGCTCTGAACTCAGAAATTACTCCTGGCGGTGCTCAGGGGACCATATGGAATGCTGGAAATTGAACCCGGGTCGGCCGCGTGCAAAGCAAACGCCCTACCACTGCTATCACTCCAGCCCCCCTTGTTTTAAACTTTTTATTGGCTTCTCCTCCTTCCCTGTATGCCTCAGTGGCAGGGTGCCTCATTCATTAAGACCAGGGGAGGGGGAGAATTGATCTGTCTTCCCCCTCCTCATTTTTGCTGCCCTTGTACAGTGGACTCAACTCTCCACAGTCCAGTCTGACAACACTTAGGAAGACTGGGGCCTGAGGGAGAAGGGGTTGAGTTGTTCCTGGCACATTCTGATTAATCCTATTCACTCTCAGCACAGTTTTTGAATGAGCTGATTCATTACCCATACTTGGTGTCATACACATCCCAAGTTCATATCCTGCAGATTTAATTTCTAACAATTTCCTCATTTCAACACAATTCCATTGTGCCATGGTGTTATTATTTCCTTTAAATGCAGATAGAGTCTTACCTCATATTTTCTTCCAAAACCATGAGGTAAATATTATGAAGAAAGGAATTAACAACAACAAAAAAAAAAACCTAAAATCACAGATCAGTAGATAATTTAACTTCTCTTAACAGATTTTACACGCATTAAGGTATTGATGAAAGAATACAGAAAATGACTGATAAACATTTAAATTCTGTTTATATAAATAAACACCACAGACAAATTGAACAAATATTAAGAAAAAAAGTTTACTTAGATTGTGAGCATTAGTCACACTGAAGAATTCGGGAAATTACAGAGACACTGACAAATAGGAAAATAAGCAACTAGATACTTTCAAAAATGCTAGCTAATATCAAAAACAAAAGAAAAGGTATATGACAAACTTGAAATAAAATACTTAACCTCACAGTGACAGTTGCACTGTAGCACATTTTAGCAATTATTCACAAATTATTCACAAAATGAAAAGCAGTTTTTTCAACTGCTGGTATTAAGTAAAAAAATTACACAAATACTGGCATGACTTTGATGATTCCTCCTTTAGAAATTTGAAGATAATATCAGATTTAAAAAAACACACTTATGGCAGTATTGTTTAAAAATGTGACTTGGGAATGTTGATTAGGGCTAGCAGAGTAGGTAAACCACATGGAACATTCATATCATCAGAGAGTGTCCAACCTCAGAAAACAATAGTTACCAGGAGTTTTTTTTGTAATACAGAAGAGACAACATTAGGTGAAAGCAATATATATGACTTTAACATATCATGGTCCAAATTTTGCTTAGAAAATACATATCTCAGGGCTGGAGTGATAGCACAGCACGTAGAGTGTTTGCCTTGCATGCAGCCGACCCTGGGTCGAATCCCAGCGTCCCATATGGTCCCCTGAGCACCGCCAGGGCTAATTCCTGAGTGCATGAGCCAGGAATGACCCCTGTGCATCGCCGGGTGTGACCCAAAAAGAAAAAAAAAACCCACGTATCTCTAATGGGCCAAAGAAATAATACGGTGGTAGGATGCTTGCATTGCTCACTACCAGCCTTGGGTTGGATCCCTGAGCACAGAGGCGAGGAGTAAACCCTGAGCTCAGTTGGGTGTGGGTCCCCCCAGGGCCTTCCCCACCACCACCACCACCATCACCACCACCCCACCACCAACAACAACAACGATGTATCTCCAGTCATGGTCATTTTTGAGCTATTATCATAAAAACAATTTTTTAAAATATCTATTCTTTTATTGTATGGGCTGGAGCAATAGCACAGCAGGTAGGGCGTTTGCCTTGCACGCGGCCAACTCGGGTTCGATTCCTCCATCCCTCTCAGGGAGCCTGGCAAGCTACCGAGAGTATCCCGCCCCCACGGCAGAGCCTGGCAAACTACCCGCGGCATATTCGATATGCCAAAAACAGTAACAACAAGTCCCGCACTGGAGACGTTACTGGTGCCCGCTCGAGCAAATTGATGAGCAACAGGATGACAGTGCTACAGTGCTATTCTTTTATCTATATGTTAAAGTGGTTAAGTGATCACTTGTCCTAGTTTACCCAACACTGCCTTGGTTTTCACTCTGAAAGCCCTGTCCAGGACAGTTGGCCACTTAATGTATATGTATGCATATTGAGATGAGATTGTGCCATCTGGCAGAAAAGGCCAGAGATACAGTGACACGTGACAAGCTAAGAGGGTCTGCATGGGCGTCAAGTGGGAGATTTTACTGGTGATGAAATTAATATCTTATTTTAGAAAACTTAGAAAAAAAGTAAGATATGAAAAAACTTCTGTACTTGTGGCCAGAATTGTTGTAAATGCTTCGGGTGATTAATATGTAACATCACACCCCTATGAAGTCAGTATTGTTATGTCCCCAAGTACAGAGGCACAGGGAGATTATGTAATTCATTTGGGTTCCTGTGGGACCCCCTTCTGTCCTCTGCAACCCTACTCTGGTGCCGGGGATTGGTTCCAGAACTTCACACCCCCAAGGCCAATGCTGTACTGCAGAACTCTGTCACCCACCCCAGTCACACAGTGTCAGTGTTAGGACTCGGGCAGTTTATATCCAGTCTGGGTTGTTAACTACCTCAACTCCAGCCACTTCTGTTGCTCCCCCTCGTAACCAGTGTCAGGCTTACTCCAAGCTGCTCAGCTGACCGCACACTGCTGCTTCCCACCAGGACTCCATGACCTGTGGCCAGGGCTGCCTTTGACCTGGAATAGAGGAAACACCTTCCCTGACTGGAGCCCGGGGCGGGATTTCCAGTAGAGTGGCTGGCTTCTGGCAGTGGACGTCTCTGTGTCTTACCACAGATCTGGTGTCAGAGGGCTGGGTTTGGCGCAGCTTTGGTTATCTGGGGTCGGGCAGGGGTTGGGGCCGGGGGGGAGGGGGGATCTTCTCTTTTTCCTTATTTTGCCAGATCCTACCTCCCTGAAGGTGATTTTAGCTCCTTTGCCCCTACCATCAGATAGTCTGTAGATGTTGGACTCATCATCCACGAGGGGCTTGAGGGAGTCTGAAGATTGCAGGAGGAGTCTGGACAGGGGGTGGTGGGGTGATGTTTCAGAGTACCGTTCTCAGTGTCCCTCCTGCTCACATGCCGCTTTCTTGCCAGTGGTCTTCTCCGCAGGGCAGATCACAGAATTGTCTTTGCTTGCCTGTCAAACTTTTTTTTTTTTTTTAATCAAAGCTGCTCTACTTCACAGATTTTGAAAATGCATTTCAGGATTGGGGAGATGGCTTCAAAGGACTGGAGCACATATTTCCCATGCTGGAACCCCAGGTTTGATTCCCAGCGCTACATGTTCCCCACTCCCCCCTCCCCAGCCCCCACCGAGAGTAACCCCGTAAGCACCAACAGGTAGGCCCCTACACAGAAACAAACAGAGCAACAACAAAAACATTTCTGGTTTTCCTCATAATGCAGTTTTATTTCTCCAGGATTTCCAGTTCTTCCAAAAAGTGTGCATGGTAAAAAGCTTCCTACCCCTCGTTCAAGTCAGAGCAGCTCCATTTCTGGCCCTGCCCCCACACCAGCAGCTATTGTCTGAACTTGTACCTCGGTAAGAACTCGGCCAGGGTTTCTGCTGGATTGTTTGTTCTGTCACATTAATTGAACAACGAGAGGGCACTGACATTCCTCTCCTATGAGGTGAAGGCACAAAATCTACACTGCTGTTCAGGTGTGTGAGTTGGGGGTGGGGAAGTTAAAGGCTTTTAAGTCTTAGAAATCTGTCGTTTGATGAATAACAAAATTTGGTCCCTTCTCTAAGAGAACTGTGTTTAAATTTGGACCCTTGGGTGTTGTGTTTTCAAAGAATCTGCGTGTTTCATTAGCCTCTTCCTTCCCAAAAGTACAAAAGTATGAGTCACACTCCCTCATAAGAGACTTTTTGGGAAGTAAGAGGGTAGCAATGGAACAAAATTATTCTTTCTCAATTGTAAAAGTGGGACGTCTTCAGAATTTTTTTTAGTGCTCAAAGGAAAGACTATGCTTCACATTCCATTAAAAGAAGGGGATGGACTTCACAAGCCAAGATGTTCCCTCAAAAGAAAGGGGGTGGCGGGGGGAGATAATATATCTTGGTATTGCTGCCTCCCTGCGAGGGTCTGAGAGGCATCTGCTAGAGAGAGAACAGGGAAGAAGTGCCAGGTGGATTCTTGACACTGGGCAGGATGGAAGTAAAGGCTGAGGGCTCGATAAGCTAGAGCAAAGGCCCCGTCATTCAGGATTCCTAGCACCGTGGTGCCCACAGCTCTTTCTATATAGCCAGCACCCCTCCAGAGGTGGCAGAAATGCAGAATCTCCTCTTTGAACCCAAATCAACTGTCTCAGGTGATTGTCCTGGATTGCCTGAGGCCCCTAATGGAAGTAAGCAGGCCTTAGTGAAGGACGCAGATACTGAACCTCTTTCCCCAGACATACTGATTTAACATAAGTAAACTCCACATAGGGGTGACCTCTGGTGGGCTTGTTTTGGCTGTGTAAGGCACGAGGCCTGGCAGTGTTGTTCAGACACGAGCCTTGTAGCTAAAGCATGGTGTTTTTCGCTCTCTAGCCATTCAGTGTTTCCAAAGTCACCTTTTCCTGCTAATAGTACACACGTATGCTTGTGTTAAAATTTACAATGTTTTAAATAGTCCAAATTAGGACATCTAAATTAGGGAGGAAAGTGCGTTTTGAGTTTCATATGTTGATTACTTTAATAATTTCTGATTTTATTTAAACAGATGCTATGATATCTTCACTCTTGTTCATTTTTAGTATATGTGCTGCTGAAGCAAACACTCTTAATTCATTTTTACACTATCACTTGGCCTTTTCCAAAATAGGTCTTCAGAAATGATTTTAAAGCATTTACCCATATGTTTTGATTTTTTTTTTTTTTGGTTTTTATGCCTGGGGGTGCTGCTGCTGCTGCTCGGAGGACTGTATGATGGCTGGGAATTGAACCCATGTCTCCCCTGTACAAAGCATGCATTCAGCCTGGTGCAAGCTGTCCTTCCAGTCCTGTTTTTAAATTTTCATTGTTTTCCTCTTATTGTTGTCAGAATTGAATGTATTTACTTACTGGTCTTCATTAAATAAATTGGGAGCTGGGTGACTTTACCCTAATTTTGTGCATTATAGGAGGGCTATTAAACATGGAAACGAGAAGCTTCTTTGGGAGGGGGCTCTTACCGCCTTTGCAGTGGTCATAGTTGAGCCGTAGCGAATTCCTTTCTGAGAACACACAACCAAGAGCTTCAAGTACGGACTAAGGAATTCCTGAGATTGTTCTGGTCACTATTTTGATTTCTGGTTCCAGTATTCTGGGACTACAACTAAGGAGGGATATCTGGCATATCAGACACCCCATACCCGGCATGTAGCATTTTCCCTACAAATTCACCTTGTCACAGTGGAGGGCCCTTTGGCCCTCGTCTTGGGTTTCAGACGTTTGGGATATTCACTGAATTCTTAACAATTGAAGTCTTTTTCTCTCACTTTAAAAACAGCTCCATGGTTTTTGTTTGTTTTGGTTTAGCTTTTTAAGAGCTCTTAAAAAGCCACATGTGGGACTGTCTGCTGGGTGGAATATGCCAGGGAAAACGAGTCTCAGAGATGGACATTATAAAAGATGCTTATATGCCTGGGGCTTCTGAAATGATAGTCTCTAAATATAGGGAATGACAGCTGAAAAACCCAAACCTGAGATGTCCTTCCCTAGGCCGCCTGAGTGCATTATTGACGCCTCTTCCTCTATAACGTGGGAGCCATACTATAAGAATGAGAGACAGTCTGGGGCAAAACGATAATATAATGGGTAGGGCGTTTGCCTTGCACATGGCCAACCTGAGTTCTAATCCCTGGCATCCCATATGGTTCCCCCAAGCACCGGTAGGAGTAATTCCTGAGCACTGAGCCAAGAGTAACCCCTGAGCATCGCTGGGTGTGACTCCCCCTCCAAAAGCAACAACAAGAAGAAGAATGAGATAGTCTATTTTTGACAAATGCATGATCACACTCAGTTGACTAGGTTGACAGCACTGTTCTGGATGTTCAGTAGTCAGAGGTCACGGTGCAAATACTACACAATGAGCAGGGTAACTAGTAAACCAGAAAAGTACAGATGGTCTCCATAGCCTGGGTAGATGTAATGAACACCTAGCCTTTCGTGAGTAGCTGGCTCGCTAAAGGACAGCTACTGCTGCTTCTGTTGAGGACATTGGCATTGAATGGCTTGTTACAGGCAGGAAGTTTCCTTGGTTGAGTTTAGTAAAGATCTTTTAACATCTCCCAGAGGTAGACAGCCTGCATCCTCCCATGCCCTTTGCCTCATCCTCTCCCATGAACTTGATCATTACTGGAAAAGTCAACTTTGCCTGTGTAGTTTAGGAAGTTATCTGGGATTTCCCATGTTTTTCTTCCTCTTAACAAGTGAAGCAGGTCAGCATGTACGGGGCTAGGGATGATTTCATTCTCCCTGTGGCCTCATTCTGCTGCTTTGCTCAGAAGGAACATGAGGGCTCACATGAACTTTTTTCCTGAAAAGTTCATCACGCATGTCAGGGGTGACCAGCAACAGCCCCAGATTCGTGTCTTTACCTCGCTCATGAGAGATGGTTGTTCGGTGTCAGGTCCCCCCAACTCCTTTCCCCTCTGTGTTCTACCAGCGTGGGCTTGGGTGGAGGAAGGTCAGGTGAGGAAGGCAAGTGCGGGCCCTCCTGCTTCCTGCCACCCCACCAGGCCCCAGGGGGCTGGCAGCAGTCAGGAAGTGGGCGAGATTTCTGCCACTGTACCAGCTGGGCCACCTGTGAAGCCAGTGCCAAAGTCAACATGTGCAGCCTCTGTGTCTGGCCAGTGGGTTTCATGATGGTGGTTAATGGAAGTTCCTGTTCAGGCACCCTCCAGCTTGTTGTGTAATTCTGTCTCCCGAGGGCCCAGGCCCCAGTGCTTATGTAAAAGCAAGATCTTCGGGGAATTAAAATTTCTTTTCCTTTAATCGGTCACTTGGCAAGGTCGCTGGAGGCTTTGGCTACTAGAGGGGAAGAACAGCATTACCAGTGGCCATGCAGTAGAAATTTAGAGCCAGCCTCATGTGTACCAAGTTTTGCTCAGGGAAGGTGGAAAAGAAGGGCACAGAATGACTAAAGCTACGACTCTTGGTATGGAGAAGAGATGGGTACAAAGTAACCTCGCTGTCAACCTGGATGCTGGGCTGGGGAGATGGCATAGAGACTGGGGCACAGGGCCTGCACTTCAGAGCCTTGAGTTCCATCCCCAGACACCTACTCACCCCGGCAGTGCCAGGGTAGCCCTGATAGCCCCCAGCACCACTGGGCCTGGGCAGTGCAACATTGCCAGGCAAAGCGTGACACTGTCCGATCCAGTGTCACCTTCAGGGGTCCCGGGCACTGCTTCAACCCCACTTTCCTCCATTCTAGCAGCCCTCCCCCTCCAAAAGAAAACCCCAAACATGAATGATTTAGGATCCCCCACTAGGTATTGACTGGAACAATAGCATTGACTGGAGCGATAACACAGAGGGTAGGGTGTTTGCCTTGCATGCGGCTGACCCAGGTTTGATTCCTGCATCCCTCTTGGAGAGCCGTCAAGCTACCTAGAGTAACCCGCCCACACGGCAGAGCCTGGCAAACTCCCCATGGCGTATTTGATTTGCCAAAAACAGTAACAACAAGTCTCACAATGAAGTCGTTACTGGTGCCCACTGGGGCAAATCAATGAACAATGGGTCGACAGTGCTACAGTGCTACCCCACTACGTCAGTAAAGAAAAAGGCAGCCAGTTTCCTTATCTTGAACTTCTCTGAGGGAGGACGTGAGCTTCCATGCAGGTGAGAGGGCTTCTCACAAGTGTGGTGCTGCTCATTTCTGGCGCTGCCTGTGGAGGGAGGCCTCGGGCAGTGCCCACTCCGGGGGTGCTGCGGCCTCCGCCATCACGTGCTGACACATCCTTGTACTTGAAAGGACCTGTGCTGGGCTTACTGCTCTGACATGTGCCTCCTGATAGTCTTGATTTTTTCTTTTTTTTCCTAAGGAGCGGGAGCTCCCCCAGTTGTTCTCGTGTTGTGCCAGGTGTTGGAAGCCCGGGAGCTCGGTGTGTGTGAGGAGAGAAGGCTGGAGCGCGGGGGAGCTAGACTGTGAGGAGCCCGAGTATGTCAGACGGAGGAACATTTGGCTGGATGCTAGAATGAGAGGGGAGCCACGAGGGGGAGGGGACAGGGACTGAGGATGACAGGCTTCTGGCTGGGCTGGAGCATGCAGTCACCAACCCGAACACCGGAGCAAGGAGCCGCCGAGGCAGATGTTTGGCGCGGGCCGCGGGGCTGTGATGGGAGAGGGCTCGAACAAACAGGCCGCGCAGCTGCTCAGCCGCGGCAGTGACCTGCAGCTCAAGGTTTCTGACAGTATCGAGAGCTTCACTGGAACAAATATTCATCCAAAAATAAACTTCCCGTTCTTCCTGTTTTTATAACTTGCCTATTTCCTCTGAGTTTGAGGCTGGTCTCCAGTTCCGCGGGTTATTAATCTTCAGAGGATCAAGACCTCTATAGAAGTATTTCCTGTACATGTTTATCTACCCAGCCCTAAATTATTTTCTCCAAATGATAAGAGAACTTTTCCTTACTGGTGTGTCAAGCTTGCCCGCTGAGAGATTTTGCTCACGCACCCCAGGGAGTCAGGCTAAACCAGACCGGCAGCTTCCCCTGGAACACAGGAAGTGCAGGGAATGGTGGGTGGGTTTCCCGGGGCTGCATCCTCCCCTGGTGTGTGTTGGGGGGTTGGGGGGGCGGGCGCTTCCTTCTGGCCAGAGTGAGTCCTGGGGACATAAAGTGACAGCTGCACAGCTCTTGGTCGAGGGAATCTGAAATGTCCACTACATACGCACAGGGAAGTAACAACTCCAGAGATGTCCTGCCTGTGTGAAGAGTCCAAAATACAGTTCCAGTGGACTATCATTTTGTTCTTACATCTCACTGTTACAGGGTCCCCGGCCTCCCTCTTCCTTTCACAGACCAGCATCATCCTCAGTGCTCACAGCTGCACCAAAAGAGAGAAAAGTAACCAGGAGGTTCTGGCCCAGCAGACAAACAAATACACAAGCTTGAGTGGTTAGGCTCAGGCATTTTCACTTCAGCCCGGGGAGTCCACCTGCTCCGGGCACCCTCCTAGCTCTCAGACTCTGCTTACTAGGCCCAGCAAAGTCCCGGTGGGTAGTTTCTAGTGTTCTAGTCTGACTCTTGTGTGGAATTGGGGTGTGGGGTGCAGGTGCCAGGGGAGACAGGGACTGGGCCTTGTGGGTGGAAACTTGTTTGCTGGGGTCTTGCAGGGGATCCAGGCTGCCTTGTTCAGCCCTTCCCAGGAGCTGGGCTGCAGCGATGGCCTCACACTGCCCCTGCCCTGGCCCTTTGAGGCGGCTCTGGGCTGGGGGGTGGGGGTGGTGCTGCTCCCCACTGCCTGGGCACCAGCTGAGCCATCAGCCTCCTGGGCTGTCCATTGTGCACCTTCGATTGAAGCCTGTGCGACCTTCTTCTCACCAAGAGAAGGAATGCAAAAATCTCTCATCACTTGCTGAAATGAAAGTATTTCAGATACATTGGATCATGTCCGCTATATAATTACCATTTGGTTTTTGCCTGCTTTTTAAGAACTTGTTTATGTTTGGGGGACAACACCTGGTGTTGTTCAGAGGCTACTCCTGGCTCTGCTCAGGACTAGTTCCCACAGTGCTCAAGAACCTAGGCCTCCTGCATGCAAAGCATGCACTCATCCCATGGAACTCCCTTGAGGGTTGAAGACCATTCTGGTCTTTCATGACATTTTTAATGGGAGCAGAAGCAGAATTTTCACCGCCTGTGTGGCCCATGTCATGTTTCTATAAGGTATCCCTGCCAGTCAGTGCTGTGAGGTGAGTAACGGTTGTGGCTTTAAAGGCGTGCATTCCCAGGGCAGGCTGGGTGGGGGGAGAGTGTGTGGGGAGGGTAGTAAGAGTTCTTTCCCTGTGGCCTGGCTGAGGGGGGTGACCGAGCCCTAACCCTGCACTGCCTCAAGCAGTGGGTGGGACGGCTAACTTCTAGGCAAGGAGCTAATAATTTAATAAGCAGCAGTGGGACTTAAAAAAAAAAAAATCCCTCTCAAAGCACCCCTCCTGGCTTGCTTTTCCCCTTGGCCTACCTTGCCAAGCAGCCTCCTTCCTGAAAGCCTTTTATTCCCGTTCAGAACTCTTCTGCCTGCGTGAGACCGGCTCGGTTGGTGGTGTCAGAGGGATGTGTTTTCATTGCTTTGTTTAGATTGCTCTTCCACCAAGAGGTCAGGCTTCTCTCTCCAAGCGTCGAAACTACCCCAGGAGTCCTGGAAACCACAGTTCCAGACCAGTGGTGTTCTTCACCACCTCTACCCGCAGTGGTTACTCCCGTGTCAACATATCTTAGGAAAACACAAGTGGAAGTGTGCAGCTGAGGAAGCCCCTGCTTTGAGAGAAGTGCAGAACCCAAACCCAAGTTCTGATGTCAGGGTGCTGGTTCTGGGGGAAAGGAGGGGAAATTCCACTGGTGTCTGATGGTCCCAGTTAATTCCCTGTTGCAAGGAAGAGTTTCGCATTGACTTCTAGTGGCCAAAGAAGAACCTGTTAAATTGTATGGTTGTCATGTGTCAAATTTGACTGATTGGGCACCAAGGTACTTTGTACTTTTAACTCTGCACTTTTATCCACCCTGCACTGTAGCATATGTTGTGCCTTTGCTGGAAAGCAATGTAAGGGCCAGTGTTTATTTGTTTTGGAGCCTTACTATGGCCACCCCCAGCTTGGGGCTCCGGGGACTATGAAGCTTTGAGACACCTCCTCAGCCCCAGAAGCGGCATTTTACTCTGTGCAAGGTCAGAGTGCTATACCTTAAAGTTAACTATTATGACAAACTCCAAGGTACTCCTGCTTGGGTGCCATTATTTCCCCATTTTGTAAATGAAGAAACTACTGTCCAGAAAGATAAAATTAGTGGCCTGAGAACTCAACACTAGGTACTGAAGGGGCAGGGAGTACAATTTGTTCTGTGCAACTCCAGAGTCAAGCATTCAACCACTGGGGGCTGTCTCTCTGCACTACACAGACCAGCCCGTCTCTGTATATTTGCCCTCTGCACATACATTTGTTAGGGACGTGATTGACACCAGGGGATGGTTCAGTTCCGGGTTATTGAACCTGAACCAGCCGAGACTTGAAGAGTGGCATGGGTACCTCAAAGCTTTGCTGGAAGAACACCGTCTTCAATGGCTTTTAAAATGCTACATTCTCTGGAAGCTCAAGGGCTATATTAGAAGATATTCCATTGACATCTCCATGAAGCCCTTTAGGTGCCCTGTAGACCTTGCGCTTACTGGTGGCTCATGGCTGGCTGGGGAGCCGAGTGAGGTTTGGAACGGGCAGAAAGGCTGTGCACAAACTGAGCTCTGAGTTTTGTTTCGATGTGGCCACAGTGTTTGGGTTCTTTCCTTCTCTGGGTGGTGATTTTTCCAGCTGTAAAGTGAGGCTATGACTACTACCTGGCTCCGAACTGCTCTGAGAATTAAACAGGACACATAAAGACATTGCATAAATGTAACACATCAGGCAAATGTCAACTGGCATTCCCATATTATGGTGTATGTTATTTCTGATCACATGGCTTGAATTCTTTGTTGTTTGAAGGAAGTTGCATAATTGTGTATATGTGTGTATACATATGTGTGTGAATATATATGTATGTGTATATATATATATATATCACTGTATCACTGTCACTGTCATCCCGTTGCTCATCAATTTGCTCGAGCGGGCACCAGTAATGTCTCCATTTTGAGACTTGTTACTGTTTTTGGCATATCGAATATGCCACAGGTAGCTTGCCAGGCTCTACCATGCAGGCAAGATACTCTCGGTAGCTTGCCAAGCTCTCCGAGAGGGGCGGAGGAATAGAACCTGGTTCGGCTTCAAGCAAGGCAAATGCCCTACCTGCTGTGCTATTGCTCCAGTCCATATATTGTGCCTATATATATGTCTTATTGCTGGAAGTATGTAACTCTGGAGTTCCTGTACTTAACCTGATCTGGCAACCAATTGCTTGAACCTTTTTTGAACTCTTTAAAATAAAATTAAATTAAAAGGAGGGTCCAGCACCAAAGTATAGCAGTTAGGGCACTTGACTTGCACATGGCCAACATGGCCAACCCTAGTTCCATTCCTGACGTTGCATATTCCAGGAGTACTACCAGGATTAATTTCCAAGTGTAGAACTAGGAATAACCACTGAGCATCTCTGGGTGTGGCCCAAAAAGCACTGTAGCACTGTCGTCCAATGTTTATCTAGTTGCTCAAGCAGGCACCAGTAACGTCTCCATTGTGAGACATTACTGTTTTTGGCATATCGAATACGTCAGGGGTAGCTCACCAGGCTATGTCGTGCGGGCGGGATACTCTCGGTAACTTGCCAGACTCTCTGAGAGGGACAAAGGAATTGAAACCAGGTCAGCCACATGCAAGGCAAATGCCCTACCTGTTGTGCTATAGCTCCAGTCCAGCCCAAAGAGCAAGGGGGAAAAAATTAAAGGGAGTCAGAGGGGATATTACAACGGTTGGGTGATTGCCTTGCATGTGGCTGACACAAATTGAATCCCTGGCACAACATATGGTTCCCCCAAGTACCTCCAGGAATGATTCTGGAGTGCAGAGCCAGGAATAAGCCCTGAGTACTATTGGGTGTGGCCCCCAAACAAAGAAAAAATGGTAATATTAAGTATTTGTCTGTGGAGGTAACTTTATGGCTTGAAAATGGCCCTGAAATTCATTAGAGCTAAGTTTGGTGAGTTAGTAATAATAGCCTGGGAAGGGATACCCACTGTAAATTACAAATGATGCTTAACTAAAAATCACAGATTGCTTATTATTATTGTTTTGACATTTTAATTGGTGACTGGTTTTATTATAGAGCTAGCATTGAAGACAGTTCTAAAAGTTTTACAGGCAGCTGTTAACTTGGGGTAACGTCTTCAGAATACTAAGAGAATCTCATGGGGCAGAACCTTCAGACAGAGGTTTGAGGGTGATTGGGCAGTATCGAATAAGACCAGTAAGTGTGAACTGGAGAGATTATTAAGTGGTCAGGGTGCTTGCCTTGTACACAGCCAACCCGAGAGTCGGTCCCTAGCACCACATTAGGTCCCCTGGGCCCCACCAGGTTGGCCGCATGCAAGGCAAATGCCCTCCCTGATCTACTACTGCTTCAGCCCTGCTAAAATTTAGTTTTATTTATATCTATTTAGTAACACCAGCAACTGAGTTGGTCTTGCCTTTGCTCATACCAGGAGAAGGTTCCCTGCAACCAAGAAGTAGAGGCTGGCCCACCTTTGGACCCAGGGTGGCTTGCGTTCCAGGCCTGCTGAAGCCTTGTGATTTGTCCAAGTCATTTCTGCCAGCGTGGGTGTGTGGAGGGAAGGGCCCCAGGTTGGTGCCCTAGGCCAGGACTTTAGTGCTGGGTGTGTGGGAAGCACTCTGCCCCCTTCCGTGTTCCCATAGACTGCTGAGTGGCTGGAAAGCACCACAGGGGCACCCTGAGGGTGCGGGAAAACACATCCCCATGGAAAATGATGAAAGAAAGTTCAAGGGTTTGGTATCTTCAGGCTCACGATGACTAATTAGTTAACTCAGGCAGGCTAGGTCACCCAACAACCTTTGGATTATTTCCTACAGGTGGAAATGAGAGGTGCCGTATTCAGTAGATCCTGATGTTTTTCTTGGGAAAGGAGCATGGGGCTTTGCATTTAACTTCTTGATCTCTAGCCCTGCCCACAAGTGTTGAGTTGACTGTGGCATCATAATAGGCTTGCCTAGGCCTCATTTCTTTTATCTGTAAAGTGAGAACACGATTGCATTTCAGGCTTGTTCTGAGTGTTCCCTGTGCAAGGGTCCTAAATAGATGCAAACCACTCACCTCTCCCAGGGCCCTATGAACAACACTGAAAGTAATCCAATTCCACGCCACAAGAAAGTGGGCAGAGGCCCACTGTAGTACTTCAGAATATGTCACATGCCTCAAATCTTTTCCAGTCCCTTTGTGAGGTGAAGCATGCATTCCATAGAGGAGAATTGTCAGTTTCTTTTTACTTTGAGGCCAGGGTCTTAAAACCGGAGGTTTTCTGGAGTGAATATGGGCTGGTCTCAGTAGGATGTACATCTCCGGTGCTGGGGTGGGTGAGGGTGCAATCCTGAGAGAGAAAAGGAGCAGGTTACTGCTTGTCTGAGGGTAATAGAGATCTAGACCCAGCTTCTGGTTTTTGTCTACTTTTCAAGTCCCTGGATATTACTCCAGCTCTAGCGTCAGCCTTGTTTGTGCTGGTAATTCAGGGAAGCTTGGCCAGACTCCAGACCTGGTAGCCCTGCAGGGGCAGATAGTTAAGCCAGGGGCGTTACAGGCAGGCTCAAGCAGAGAAGCATCCTGCTGCCGTGGCCTCTCCTACTTACTCCAAACCAGCCTAGTAGGTCTCTGGAGCGCAGATTCTCAAACTTTACTGGGAACTTCGTAAAAATAAGAAATTTAGGCTGTGCCTCAGATTTCTAAACAAAAGTTAGGCGCTGGTTTTAAAAGCAGAGCAAGGTGTTTCCAGGGTGCAGCCAAGTGTGAGAACCAGTGTCTTGGCAGAAAGGATGATAAATCTGGTGCAGTGCCTTTCTCACTGGAGTTGCCTTTCTGTAGGCACCAGTTCTCTCTGCAGTCACCTGGGGTGAAAATGTCACACGTCAGAGGCTGAACCGCCTGTGACAATAGGCAGTGGCATGGTCTCAGCAGCACTGAGTTATTAGCATAGTCTGTTTTTTCATTGTGAGACCTTTCAGGTGTTCACAGAGAAAAGCGAATAGCATTGTGGATACTGTGTACTTCTCATCCAGCAGTCATTCGTGTTTTTTCTACTGTGCACACTATGTTTCTGAAGTAAAGAAATTTTATTTAAGAAAAGGTAACATGTTTAAGAGAGAATGCGGTGCTTCTCCAAAAAGCGAAGAGCCTCTTGAAGTAAAAAGAATTACACGACCCACCTTACACACTTAATAGGGGGGCTGGGGAGGAGCAGATGGGGGTGGAGTATTTTCAAGCAAATCCCAGGTTTTATTTCCCCTATAAACACAGTGTCTAAGAGTAAGAGATAGGGACTTTTAAAAATAACCTTAGTACTATTATACCTAAGAAACTAGCAGTAGTGATTCTTTACTTGCATCTAATACCAAACACATATTTGGCATTCTTTAGTTTATTTCAAAAAAACGCTTCAATACATTTGGTTTCTCCCACTTTCTGTGTCCAGAGAGGTAAGATTTGTTTTTAGCAAATAGATTGACTGTAACTTCATGGCGATTCAGCCGTCTTTATGTGCACGTCCAGGTAAGGCTGCAGACGGTGTATCTGAAGAGGTGCGAAGGGCACTTGGCTCTGTTGCTTGTCCAGTGGGCTTTCCTCTCGACTTCCCTTAGCCCGTGGGTGGGACCTTGACCTGTTACAGAGGAAACGACCTTGAGGCCTTAGCCACAACCCCTTCTGTGCTGTTTTGTTTTTGCTCAAAGGCATGTTCTCTCTGATAAACTTAAGAGTGGAACCTTCAGGAGGCTTGTGGAAAGAGAGTATGAGTCAGCTCCCTGGACAGCTTCAAATTTCCTGCTCCTTGGCTGGAGGCATGGGCTCAGCAGGGCTGAAGCTGCCTGTGGGGCACCTCTCTGGGCTCTCTGCCCTAATCCAGGGGCAAGCTAACAGCTCGCCAGGGTTGCTCTGTGGCTCTGCGTGGCTTAGACTTCTGGGTGCAGGTTCAAATGATGCCCAGTGCAAGGCTGCTCTCGGAGGTGGTACCACCACCTTCCCAGCCTCCACCATGACAGTGTTCCTCTCTTTGAGATGAAATGCCCTTAAATCTTTCTTCTCTCTTTACCTGCTTTCCTGCCTCCTTCCTTCCTTTCTTCCTTCCTTACCCCTCTCTTTCTCTCCTTCCTTTTTTCTTTCTTGGTTTGGCCATACCCAGTGGTTTTCAGGGCTTGTTCCTGGCAGTCTCAGAGGACCGTATGTGGTGCTGGGGGGTGAATCTGGTCAGCAAGATTAGAACCCTTACTGCACTAGTATTGCTCTCATCCTTAGAGTTTCTTAAAGGTATAGATACCTGGATGCCTGGTAGAATGAGTGAACAATGAAGCACAGGGAGGTCACTGGATTGGTAACATTGAGAGGGCAACATATGTCATTGGGTTTGCTCCTGTTCCTTCCACAAGTATTTCTTGAATACCTACTATACCATGTAAAAATGCATTCTCCTAAACCTATTCTTTTGCTTTGGGGGTGGTTTGTCTCCATTTCAGGTAGGTTTGAGTTGTAAAGATTTCTTTCTTTTTCTTTGTATCACGGGGAGGTGGTGACAGTTGTAAATAAGCATTTAATTTATAGTAGATCCTTGCTTAATGTCATCAGTAGGTTCTTGAAAATCGAGACTGAAGTGAAAGGCCTTATAAGAAAAACAGGTTCTTTTATTTGATCTAGGATTGGTTTTTTTTTTTCCCTGCTAACCAGATGATGCAATGTTAATTTGGGGACCTGCTGTATAAGGCCACCCAAATATATGATGTTCACAGAATCTTTTTCTATAGGAAAAGTTTCAGAAAACTTAATGGGTTTATTATGAATAAGGGGCCGATTGAATCCATCATAGCACAGGAATATTGTGGGATATTATACAGTGTAAAAAGGGAATGGATTACCTGTGCTCCAATGTGGAAGTATCTCCAAAGGGTAAAGAGCAAGGTCTAGAGTATGTGAAGAATAATGTACCTTGTTTTTTGTGAGACGAGATGAGAGAAAGGGGTGATACCCAAAGAGGCTTACTTGTTGAAAATGTTTCTTCTCCTTTTGCCCTGGTTGTTGATGCGGTTGTGATGCCTGAAGGCGCGCCGTTGGCCCTGGTGCCTGCTGAGGGTGGTGCTCCTTTGCCTGTGCTCCCCAGGATTGCACTCCTGACTTACAGTGCACTTGCTGGGTCCAGAGCTCGCTGGGGGCTCACAGACGTGCTCCGCCAGGTGGTGCTTCGTGAGGCCATGGGACTTGCATTTTTTTTTTTAATGTGTTGCTGCTGCTGCCGGAAATTGCTTGTGACTCCAGGCATACTAAAGAGCAACGCTATCAAGATTGTGTTTTGTGCATCTAGCAGGGGCCACACATTGAACTCACAACCTTGTGCTTGCAAGGCAGCTGGCTGTGAGCCATCAAGCTGTTCCTCCAGACCCTTAAGAAGCAGATTACAATTAGCTTGTTGGTTGAGTGAAAGAATGCGACAGATGTGAAGTGGCGGGAGAATACCTTGTCGTATCTGAATTTATAAATCATGAATGTGCTGCCTGTGCTGAACAGCTAGTGAAATTAATAAAAGTCCATCTATACTTGCATTGTGCATATAAACGGATGCTGGGGAGAGGGAGGAGGTAGCCCCAGCCATGTTCCTTGGGGGCATCTTAGAGATTCCCTCCTGGCTCCATAGCCCTGGTGGTTTGATGATTAGGGTACTGTGGGCTATCTGGGCCCCCCTAGAGGTGTGTGCTCAGGGGGCATCCAAACTGAGATGACTTACTAGGCCCCCATTTCATCTGTAAATACCGAACACCGATTACCTATACTTAACAAAAACCCCAGGTCTGCTCTGAAATAGATCCCTGAGGCTCTGACCAGCCTGTGAAATGTGTGTCATATTTATTTCCCAAGAGGCCTAGCTCAGCAGCATATTATAAATATTTAGTTCCCTTCTGAAGCCCATCGTCTATTCCCCTTCCTCACCCTGAAATATAAACAGATCTGACACTATCTGAAGTCTAGCGGCAGGGGATAGGACACTAGCAGTCTTCTGAGCAGTCGTGGAGGGCACGTGGCCTCCCTGCCACGCCTGTTTCTCTAGCCTTTTGCTTATCTGTTGGCATCCTGTGCACCAGACTGTCTGTGTGTTTGTATTTATTTCTAGCTTCTACTGAGTAGTAGCAAAACCCCTTTGAGCCGACTGGTCCCACCCTAGTAGCTCGGAATGTTCAGTGTTAAGACTTGCTCTTCACATTTGGCACATTCTTAGTATAGGACAATTCCCCCAGGGCTTAAAGGACAGAAAATGAAATCCATGAACTCTCTTTTCCCCAGGAGTGGAGAAAGAGGGGCAGAGAGAATCTCTGGGGAGACTTGAAACAAGAGCACATGGGAGTGAATCTTATTTAAGAGTTTTCCGAAATACATGGCTCTGCACAAAGGTGCCTTTCATATCTTACACTGCTGTGTGCATTTGGGGCTTGCTCTTTGGTTTTCAGTCTGTAAGATAAGTGGATTCCAATTTAGTCATCTAATACGTAATACAAATTTGAAGGATTTCTTTGTAAATAACAACTAGGTAGAGAGAATGGGGAAGGTTTGTGGGGGGGGGGACGTGGGGGTCGAGGAATAGCACACTGGTTTAGAATGCCAGCCTAGCAAGAGTATGGCCGTGAACACGGCCCTGGCAGGTCTGGGGTTTGAGCCTGGCAGCCCTGCCGTGATCCTTGGCCGTGCAAGAGATTTGCAGCCAAACCAGTCAAGTGTGTGTAAGCACTACAAAAAGGGGCGCACCCCTAGGAAAGCACTGCAGCTACAAGATGTGTAAGCACCCAGGCCAGGAGAAAACAGTAAAGGGAAGAGTGGATGGAGGGAATGGAAAAAAAAAAATTCAGTTTAAAAAAGGTGCCGGGATGGGGCTGGAGCAATAGCACAGCAGGTAGGGCGTTTGCCTTGCGCGCAGCCAACCCGGGTTCAAATCCCAGCATCCCATATGGTCCCCTGAGCACTGCCAGGGGTAATTCCTGAGTGAAGAGCCAGGAGTAACCCCTGTGCATCCCCGGGGTGACCCAAAAACCAAAAAAAAAAAAAAATGGTGCCGGGATCAGTTTGTGTCAAGCAGCACAGATGAGATCACTGGCTAGCATTCTGGGTCCCTGTTGAAAGATGTGTATGTACTGAATCTTTAATACCTATCCCCTTCCTTATCCACTCCGGGAGTGACCCCTGAACACTAGCCAGCATGGCACAAAACCCAGGAAAGAATAAACGTTTGTTATCATGCTGAGTGAAATGAGTCAGAAGGAGAGGGACAGATATAGAATGACTGCATTTATTTGTAGGATATATAAAAACAAACAAGCAAAAAAAAAAAAAACAACCAGTATGACCACAAACTTCCCCATTCTCTCAACCTAGTTGTTATTTACAAAGAAATCCTTCAAATTTGTATTACGTATTAGATGATTTAAAAAAAAAACAAAACACAGTATGATTTCCCTGGAAATACCCAATGCCAGTGAAAACGGGCCAGGAGGACTGGTCAGTGGCTGGTCAGTGGTGTGGGAGATGGATCGTCGTTAAGATAGAGGAGGATCCATTGTGACAACACTAGTTGGAAATGATCACTCTGGACAAGAACAAAGTCTTGAAAGCAGGTAAAGAGTATAACCTTTCATAACAGCAATTCAGCATCTGAATCACAAACTATAATGCCTAAAATGAGAAAGAGACAGAGACAGAGAAGAGAGTTGCCTGCCATAGAGGCAGGTTGGGGTGTGTAGGGGGGGGTGTCTTGAAGGTATGGGAGGGAAACTTGCGACTCTGGTGCTGAGAAATTACACTGGTGGAGGGATGGGTGTTGGAACATAGCATGACTGAAACGCAATCGTATACAATTTCGTAATGCTCTATATCACAGTGATTCAAAAAAAAAAGTCATTGAGCCTAAAAATAAAAATTATTTGCTAAAACTTTAACAATAAAAAAAAAGAATAAACATTTGTGGTATAGAGAATAACTGGACAAGGAATGTAGTAAAGCTGGGATGCCTAGATCACCCTTGACCCCAGAGTAAAGGGAGAAGGATAGAGAAGAAAAGAAATTGAGGGGGGGAAGAAAGGAAGAAATGGGGAACCGGGGACCCTGGGTATGCCAGTGTTGTGGGACAGTGGTATAACTATATTTCCAAAGAACATACTCGACAACACTGAAAACAGGACATCTAAACGACAGACTCCGACTTTTGAAATGTGCTCGTAGCAGACAGCGGGAGCGAACACTGCACTGGTGGAGGGAAGTGGATACTGAAGGTGTTAAAATAGTGTAGCCTAAGACTTGGCCATCAACGTAGGCCACAGCTTTTTAATTAAATACATTTTTTTTTCTTTTTGGGTCACACCCGGCAATGCACAGGGGTTACTCCTGGCTCTGCACTCAGGAATTACCCCTGGCGATGCTCGGGGGGACCATATGGGATGCTGGGAATCGAACCTGGGTCGGCTGCATGCAAGGCAAACGCCCTACCCACTGTGCTATTGCTCCAGCCCCTAATTAAATACATTTTTAAAATAAATAAAAATATATTTGATAAATAAATAAAAATATATTTGATTTTTATTAAAAATAAAAATATATATATTTTTTGAGGGGGAAAAAAGAAGAAACAGTGGCATCACCTCAAATATGGCAGTAGACCAGAAGAAGTAGGTGGAAAGTAGATCCACACATCTTACCCAACTCCAGGAGATGTGTTTGTTGAGACAATGGACTCAGACTCTTATTTCTGTTCATTCTGAATACATGGTGTTGAATGGGGGGGAGGACATTGAGCTGAATTTGCCTCAGACCCCCCCACACACACACTCCCTACTCCTCTGTGAGGCATAGACGATAACTACCACGCAGAGTAGGCTTCTTGGTGGAGTGATTTGGACTCTTCCCCTTTTCCTTTTTCCCATCCCATTTTTTTATAATCATCTTCGGGTCCCTGGAAGGGTGAGTTCCTTGAGACAGGTTAGATGCTCACCAGGCAGCGTGCAGGTGACCCAGAATGAGGACTCTGGCATAGGCTGTGCTCTGGAAGCTTCTCTGAAGGTTTGCAGTCTTTGGGACCACAGGGCCTTTACATAGGCATTTATGTTCACTGGCTTTTTTTTTTTTTTTTTTTTTTTTTTGGCTTTTTGGGTCCACCCGGCGATGTTCAGGGCTGACTCCTGGCTCTGCACTCAGGAATCACTCCTGGCGGTGCTCGGGGGACCATATGGGATGCTGGAAATCAAACCCAGGTCAGCTTCGGGCAAGGCAAACACGCCCTGCCCGCTATACTATAGCTCCAGCCCCTACTGGCCCATTTTTAAATTTCTGACAAAGCTAAAGTGTTTATGGCAAAGTTAAACAGTTTTCAGAGTAGTGCATAACTTTAGCTGTCCTTCTGATTTATTAACCTGGAAACTGAATTCTCGTGCAGGTGAATATTCTGGACATTATGCTCTAGTGTTACTAGTTCTGAAACCATATCTAATTAATTGCTTTTCAGAAGCCAAAAAGTGACCATATGGTGACAGAATTTAAGGATGGTTTTAGCAAGATAGATTATTCTTAGCAAAAAAAAAGTGGATGTAGTCAAGTTTAAGGCCTCATTCCAGCTCCTACAACAAATTTAAACAAGGAACTTGGTTACTGTTCTTATTTTCCTCATCCACTAAGCGTGATTGGTCTTGGAAATGGAGAGAATACAGCTGGAAGAGTACTTCTATGCAGCCCACCTGGACTCGATCCCCAGCATCCCATGTGGTCCCTGAGTAATTCCTGAGTGCACAGTCAAGTGTAATACCTGAGCAGCACCGGGTCTAGCCCAAAAAAAACAAAACAAAACAAAACAAATGTGATTAGTTTAGAACTTGGTATCTCTGAGGTTGATTTTGTAATTCTTCATTACTCTTCTGGATTTTTGTGTATGTGTATGTGTGTGTTTAATAATTAAGGTCCATATAGTGTGAAATGCAGATTTTTTTTTTTTGGAGTGCTGAACAGAAGCACCACACACACAACCCCCAAACCTATACACATATATACCAGCCCTCCACATGAAATTTTGTCTTATCAGAAACGAACAAATAGAAAAATAAGTTCACCAATTTTTAAATGAGATTCAGATAGTTGCATAGAATGTATTAAATTAGCAAATATGGACCAGAGAGATAGCTCAAGGAGCTGGAGGACATGCCTTTCATTCAAAATGCCTAGATTCCATTTCTGGCACCCCCACTCCCCGGAGCCCCAAGCACTGAGCCTAGAGTAATCCCTGAGCATGACATTGGGTCTGACTGTGACACACACACACACACACACACACACACACACACACCATTGTTCCACTCAAAATAAATAAGCAAGATAAGCAAGTATACTTCCCATAACTGCAGGGGTCTGTGATGCTTTTAAATATTTAGGTGTCATTTCTTGTAAATGTTTTGGGGTTATGGTCGGTTTGGGTTTTTTTGTTTTGTTTTGTTTTTTGTTTGTTTGGTGTTTTTTTTTTTTTGCATTTCTTAAACTTTCTACGGTGAACTAACCATTTTTGTAATGAAGAAAAATGTACACATCAGCTCATATATTGGCCTTATTTCAGAGACCCATATGTCTCAAAAGAGATCAAAAGACACAGAGGAAGGCGGAAACCTGTGACTGAGCTCCAGGCCCGCTTGCAGTGGGACTGGGCCTCCTATCCCCAGGTCTCCAATTTTCCAAAAGCTTCTTTCCCCATCCCCCCACCCCGAGCCTGTACACATCAGCTCATATATTGGCCTTATTTCAGAGACCCATATGTCTCAAAAGAGATCAAAAGACACAGAGGAAGGCGGAAACCTGTGACTGAGCTCCAGGCCCGCTTGCAGTGGGACTGGGCCTCCTATCCCCAGGTCTCCAATTTTCCAAAAGCTTCTTTCCCCATCCCCCCACCCCGAGCCATGTAATCTCATCAACTGCCAAGACCAAAGGGCTATAAACTAGAATTCCCGAAAGAGAGCACTGCAGAATGTCCTGATCCCGCACCAGGCCGTCTTCACCGGGGCGCCCCAGAGGAACCCAACCCAGCAGCCAAAAACTTCCACAACCCAGCCGCTGCCACGCTCAAGGCTGCTCTCCACATGCTTGGGCCACGCCTCACGCATGAGTGAAGTCCCACAGAACCCAGGTAATGCAGAACTTTGTGACCTTAGACTCTGAGATCAACGGGACCAGGAGCATAGATCCTCTGCCCTCTTTCCTCAGTCTCCTGCGACCCAGGGGTCACGCCCATAAGCCACCTCCTGTGGCACCAGATAATCTCTCCATTGACCACCGTCTAGATCACCCGGTTGCTTCTCCCTAAGGGGAGCGTAACATGAGGCCCCCATTACCATGCCACTGGACCCCACACCAGGCTGTTTCACACGGGGCCCCCCAGAGGGGGGTGGGTGAGAGCCCTCCCCACCCCAAGGGACCCAGCTCCGGCAGCCAAAAACCTTCACAACCCAACCACCGCCACCACGCTCAAGGCTGCTCCCATGGCTCGGACTGAGCCTCACATATGAGTAAACATACTCCTAGACCAAAAGCGGCTGCGTGACACATCATAAAACATGTGTTGCAAGCCATAATCCCCAAAAGTAGAAAGAGAGTATGGGGAATATTTTCTGCCATGGAGGCAGGAGGAGGGTGGGAAAGGGGGGGGGCGTATACTGGGGATATGGTGGTGGGGAATGTGCACTGGTGGAGGGATGGGTGTTTGATCATTGTGTGATTGTAACCCAAACATGAAAGCTTCTGTCTATCTCACGATGATTCAATAAAATTTTAAAAAAAGAAAACACATTTCCTACCCATTCCTCATAATTACCACACCACATTTGATGGGGTTTAGATAGTAGACAGCAAATCACAGAGGGAAATAAATGCATATGTACATATTTTCAGATATACATACCAAAGCTTACATCACCTAAACTTTAACATGTTAGAGATATCCTGTAGAATGTCTTAATGGCTCCTGCCAAAATAGAACAATTTTCACACTGTTTCCTATATGAACACTTTTTTGTAAGCATGTTCAGCAGTTCTTCATAACAGACAGTATGGAATATATTATTTCGGTTGTGTTTTGGGGCAGGGATTGGGATTTGGGATGGAAACATCCTGAATTTGGTGGTGGGATTGGTGTTTGAATATTGAATGTAATCAAACATTGTGAACTAACTTATAAAATTAAAAAAAATTTTTTTAAAGTAATGTGGAGTTCATGCCCAATTCAATCAGCTTAATGGGTGAATGAATGCAGTGCTCCTACATTATGAAAAAAATAAAGAAAAAAAAGAAAATGTACACATCACAAATATTGCTGAGGACTATCATTTCTTTCCTTTCTTTAATCTTCATCTCTTCAACCATGTAAGTCAATAAAGATTAAGCTATCATTTTTTTCCCTTTAATCCATCTCTTCCTCCATGTAGGTCAATAAAGATTAAGCTATCATTTCTTCTTTTAATCTTCACCTTCTCCATTTACATCAATAAAAATTTATCTATGCTTGATGAAAAAAATGAAACTCAGTCTGCCAAAGGTTTACCATTTGCCTAACACTGAGCTACAGAAGGGAGTATGGGGGCGGAAAAAAACCAAACCTTTAAGAACCTCAAATCCAGTGGCAAACATGACTTGAAAGTCAGAACAAAATGCTGTGATTGTGATGACTATGAAGAAAGAAAAGGATGTGCTAACTCCGTTTCCCTATCTGGAATTATTGAAATAGAAGTCCTGTGAAATACTGAGTTTCAGTGCTTACAGGTGGGGCAACCATACCCAATGTTGACATTAGCTGTGGTTGTTGACTAACACTGTTTGTAAGTAAAGTCCTTCTAGCTTTCAGGTAAGATCCACATCCTTTCAGGCGGGGATGTTAGTTTAGACTGACCTCTTAGAGCCAGGTTAGGAACAAGGCTTTCCCCATAATCTCTCGGTGTTGGTCTTGATCCACCAGTATCGCCCAGCTTTCTTTCTACCCTTCCTTTTTTGACTATAAGGCACAAAGGTTTTAAATGCCTCTGCCCAGTGCCATGAACTAGTGGTAAAGCCAGGTCCATGCTGCTGCCTCCTGACAGAATGAATTTGCAGGATTTCTAATTCTAATCATGTATGCTGTTTGCACACAGATGATTTAAAAAGCATTGTTGCAAATTCTTAGAAGAAACTTTCATTTCTCAGTTACCTATAGACAGAGGTGACTGAAGTCTTTCGTGACCAATATCACAAAAGAGAATTTTATTCTCTATTGAAGTCTCTTCTGGAACTTTATGTCTTTGAATATAGGTCTAATTCTGGCCTGCAGTTAGTGCAACAACAGTGTATGAACTGAGCTAGGTGAGGTTGATGGCAGATTTGGATTTAGATTCTAAAGTCTGTTGTGGGGACCTCAGGGCATGAGTATTTCTTTAAGGAACAATCATCTGACCTTGATCCGATTTCAAACTCAGATCTCTCTTAAACCTGGGATGTTTTCAATATATCATAGATATTCCACATATAATTCCCTACCAGGTCTTGAGGCAAACTAATTCCTTGAATTTAAAATTCCACCCCTTGAGCTAGGTTTGCTTTTTCTCATGTGCCGAGGGATCTGGAGTTAGGCTTTGCTTGTCCTATTTGCTCTTGTTTTGGTGGGGAAACTGGTCTGATGGGCACCTCATAGCCTCCAACTCAGTCTTATACCCAGAACCTTGAACACTCACTATGTTTTCATGGCTGAGCAAGCCCTTGCTTCTGTCATTCCTGGGGTGAATTGCACCAATTTAGTAGTCCTCAATTTCTCCTCCACACAGTCAAAATTTATGAGAGCGTTGATTTATCCCTTCAGAGCAACCCACACATGAGCAGACAGTGGGTGAGTGTGGTTCCCGTTACCCTTACTAGAGAAACCTGGCTGGTACCACATGTGTAGCTCTGAAAGATCCAGCCATTATTTGGACTTTTATTTTTCAAGACTCTGCTTGGCATAATCACCCACATACATTTAATCAGCAAAGGTCTTCAGACTGTGGCCAAGGTGAATATCCGCAAATTAACTTGCACTTTGGAAAGAGCTTTATTTTACCTAGGGCTAGCCAGATATACTTTAAGGAACATGGCTAAAAACTGACTTGGTTTTCAAGTGAGATTCATTACTCTGGTTACCGTCTCTGAACTGTTCTTAGTAGTAACAATAGAAATCACCTACCTGCTCTCATCCTCTCATGACACCCCATCCTACCCTCACCCCACCCCCCCACCCCGCCTTTCTTGAGCAACCCAGCCTTCATCATTTGCTTTAATAGTTAGCAGCTTTCTGTTGGGGTGACTTCACGCCAATGATATATTTTCAGCTCAGTAACAAGTGACTATCAGAAAGACACCATGTGTAAGGCTAGCCCAGATCTAACCTCTGTCGAAACAGCTGCAAAGTCTTTTTCTTTAAGAAAATATAACCACTGAAGGCAGTTAGAATGGTTTCTTTTGTTCGCATTTCCTCTCCCAGAGGCCAGTCCCATGAGTGCCTTCACCTGCATTATCCATTAATACTGTGGATTCATTTTCCCCTCCCCAAATAAACAAGCTTTCCTGCCAAGGAAAATAAGCAGAATTGGAGGCAGGAATTTGTCTTGGGACATGTATTTAAGGCATCTTCTTCCTTTTTCTGGGTTGGCCTTTACTTCTCCTTCCCGGACTCCTAGGGGCAGTTGCAGCCCTTGGTTCTGGAGGCCCCTTGCAGCTGTAGGGATCCTTCCCGGGGCTGGCCAGCCCTCCTGAAAGCATCTTTCATTTCTGTTTGCTCCGTTTCCTGAATGCCTCCTCCGGATCATCTTTCACCTCTTGCTTCAAGCTCTAGGGACACATGTGGTTTCAACATAATGCACAGATGTGACTTAGGGGAGGGGAGACACAGCTGCGGACTCACACACATCAGCTGGGGTCACTGGACTCTGAAAATGGAGGTCGCCCACTCTGAGTGGGCAGGTCAGGAAGGAGGGGAAGCAGAAAGATCAGCCACCTCAGGGGCTCGAGATTTGTCCAGTTGCCGCAAGATGGAGTGCCGTGGTGTGCTTTGTGTTGTGTTGGGCAAGGACGAGGGCATACGTGGACCAGAACCACCAGCGAGAATGCTATGTAGCTCCTTCTGAATTGAGACACCAACCACAATCTTTGTAAAGAAGACCTCAATCTTTATCCACCCCAAGTGTTGGTTACTAGAGGCTAAATAGACATGTTCTGTCAAAGCCTAGATAGTAAATATTTTCAGCTTTGTGCAATATATGATTTCTGTCACAAATCCAAAACTGCAAAAGACATCTATAAACTGATGGCTGCCTGGAATTTGTTTATCCCTGGCTATCAATTCATAAAACATAAAAGCATTCTCATTACTGGTGTTTGCATGAGTTAAACCTTTTTTTTTTTTTAAAGTTTATTTTGGGACATCTTCCAGGCTGTGCCCAGGAGGCTCAGGGGCCATCCAGCTAAATGGGTCTGTCCTCAGTCCAGCAACGAGGTGCTTCTCCAGCCCACTAGTGCCCAGGGGATGTGTGGTGCCTGGGATCAGACTCTGAACCTTGTGCATGCCCTAACTGCGCCCCCTGACTCCTTAGCATGCTCTCTCTCTCTCTCTCTCTCTCTCTCCCCACCCTTCCTCCTTTTCCCTTCTTTTCTCCCTCTCTCAGATAAAGAAACAGGTTCTAATTAATGGCCAGCCTAGATTTTTTTTTTTTTGACAGCCTAGATTTTTTTAAATCAAAACATTTTGACTCCAGGCTCCTGTTCTTTCCCACCACCCAATATACTGTGTAGTTCCTGTATTATGCATAACTTTATTTGCTTTTAGATCTCGAGATTTGCTAGTCTTTGAACTTGAAGCAAAAATAAGACATGGATAGTTACTATAAAATATGTCAAAAGGGGATAGAGCAATAGCACGGCAGGTAGGGTTTTTGCCTTGCATGCAGCCGACCCAGGTTCCATTTTCAGCATCCCATATGGTCCCCTGAGCACCGCCAGGAGTAATTCCTGAGTGCAGAGCCAGGAGTAACCCCTGTGCATCGCCAGGTGTGACCCCAAAGAAGCAAAACCAAACAAAAACCCAAAATATGCCCCAAACATGTGCTAATAAGTGGTGTGGAGCATTTTTATTTTTCATGTATATTATTGTTGAGTTTTACAGGTTTTAACAAGTATATAATCTCATTACTACCATCACAATCATGATATAGAACAATTCAATCATTCCTTTGTGTCTCTTTATTCCAGCGTTTCCCTGCAATCTTAAATAGTTTTGACTTATTTGCCTTTCTCCCTACTGTTTACCTTTTCTAATATGTCATATAAATATAATCAAGTACATAGCCATTATAGTAAGTCATGCCTTATTGTGGTTTCAATTTGCATTTCCTGGTCATGCTGTTGAGTATCATTTTATGTAGTTATTAGCCATTGCTGTAACTTTGGTGAGCTATGTTGGGAAATATTTATTTTTATCTTCATTTTGTTTTGGAGTATTTTGGAAGGGAACCTTCCCAGAGGTTCTTGGGTTCACCAGTGCTAGTCTGGTGGTGCTTGGGAGGCTGTATAATGCTAGGACTTGAATCCAGCTCCCTGTGCTTACCAGCTGTGTGCTGCAGCCCTTTGAGCTATCTTCCCAGCTCCTTTTTAACTTGGATGTATATCTGCTTATTTTATTCCTGGTTGGTATGTTTAAGTCACCCATAACCAGATGCACAAAATAAATTGGTGTGGGTATTACAGATCCTCAACCACAAACTGAAGTTGACATTTAAAGTAATTTTATAATTTCCTGTTGCTCTTTCTATATATTTTATAGAATGAATACTTCATGTCAAAATATTGGGGAAAGTTTTTCTCAGTTTTGACCGGAGGTGTAGGTAGATAGATAGATAGATACATACACACACATATAAGTATACATATATACACACATAAGATTTAAATTTTTACTTTTATTTTTTCTCAACATCTCTTTGGATGCCACGATTTATAACATTAATAAGAATATTTTAGCTAATGTTCCGGTTACTTGCCACCAATGTCACTCATTGTTATTCCACCAAGGCCTCAAGGCCCCCTCTAAGAACTCCACATAGGTCCTTAGCAAACCCATTTTAAAGAAGTAATTATTATAATTTGAGTAACCTTTTCATAATAATGTTAATGTTATGGTTTTAATGTACACAGTTACCTCACCTTATCCCCATCAAAGTGCCCAAGACACTTCACCAATATCCTTATGTTCCATTCAGTTCACTGACCCATATATCCAGCTCCCAACTCTGCCTCACCCACCCACTCCCCTCTGACTTGGCATTCTCAGTTCTGTAATCACACATACATATAATATATGTATATATCTATACATATCTGTATATATATGTATATACATATATATCTCTATATGTGTGTGTGTGTGTGTGTGTGTGTGTATATATATATATGGTTGGAGCGATAGCACAGGGGTAGGGTGTTTGCCTTGCATGCAGCCGACCCAGGTTTGATTCCTCCATCCCTCTTGGAGAGCCCAGCAAGCTGCCAAGAGTATCTTGCCCGCACGGCAGAGCCTGGCAAGCTACCCGTGCCGTATTCGATATGCCAAAAACAGTAACAACAAATCTCACTTGGAGACATTACTAGTGCCTGCTCGAGCAAATCGATGAGCAATGAGATGACAGTGGTAATGAATGCATGGCATGGCAAGATTTAAAAAAATAATAAGTCTATTGACAATTCATAAGAAATCGGAAGCTGTGTCTGCTCTGCCCCTAGCTAGTTTTTCTTCTAAACACCCAGCGGCAGCTGTACTGAGAAATGAATGTGTAAGTGCCTTCGGAGACCTACAGCCTAAAGCTTCCGGCTGCTTTCCAAGTTTGAAAGCCCACTGTTTGGGGGTAAAGGGGCAAGCTACCCCTTTTCACGATGATGTTTCTACGAGAGAGCCAGCACCCTCTTTAGCAAAAGCTCTAAGACTGGTGTGGGCTGTGAGCCCGTTAAGAACATTGTATGATTGTAACTCAAACATGAAAGCTTGCAACTATCTCACAGTGATTCAATAAAGTAAAATTAAAAAAAAACAAAAGACACAGGAACGGGCTCCTGGACTGACAGTAACATGGCACAGAACACGGAGTGGTCGGGAGAGACTAGATAATCACAACATCCAAGTTGTTTAATAAAATTGCTCCCTAAAAATGGCAGAAAACAAATTTGGATATGTCTAGTTATATTAAGTAAAGTGTATTGTGAAGTAAAAGATGTGAAGGGGGAGGGAGATTTCCATATTCCACCATCTGTACCAACTTTTCCCGAAGTGCTTTTTCAGTGATGGGCAAGGTAGTTCCTATCACAAAATTTATTTGTGACATTAAGATGAAACATAACAGACAGTGTTCTTAAGAGTATAGAATATTGATTTTCAAAATAATCAATTGCTTCTTTCTTGTGTTCAATTTTGAGATCCTCATAAAATTGTATGCAGGAAACACCCTTTGAGAAACTTGACCCATCCCCAGTGTTAACAATTTGCTACATTTCCTTATGGTCCCAGATTTTTTAATGGAAGAAAATTGTAACAGCCACAGCTATGATGGTTATTAAATTCTTTAACCTTTTTTAAGTAATGAATTAATGTTTCATTACTTAAAATGTAATGTTTATTTTGTTTTCTAGAGTGTTTAACTTTATTTGAAATGTTCATACAATTTATAAGAATAGTAAAAGAACAGCTCTACCCATTTTCCCATTTGTTTACATTTTTCCATATTCTCCTTATTCTTGTGACCTGTGTGTGTATGTGTGCACACTAGTGCTATTATTTTTAATTGGTAAGGTTTGAGTTTTAGAATCTTAAGCTGTGGATACCTTTAAAAATACTATTAGAGACTCAAATTACACTGGAAAAGTATTCAGCCTGTTCCCTCTCCCCCCATAATCTCCCTCTTTCCCCCACCCGCGTTTCTATTACTTGTGTTTAGGTAAAGCATGCTTTGCTGGCAGCCTTAAATGGTGACGGGACCCTTTGATAAGCGTGTGGTTTGTAGTCTTTATGAGGAAAAAACTTGTGAAACTGGGAAGGCTTTAGTCACACAGTTCTAATAGGTCTGACTTTTGCCATTTGTTATTGTATGGGGACTGTCACAGCCATTTACAGCTGTTCTCTTGATAAGAGTCCTTTGAGAGTTGGGCTTGGCTGTTGGCTGAAGTGGGCTGACACACCCTCCTGTTCCTTACTTCTGGACTGAAGGGAGAGTCCAGAGGCTCTAGGCATTCCTAGAAACTCTGCTGATTTCAAGGGTCCTGTGGTGACTTGTCACACTCACAATGTAGCAACACAAACAGCTTTTAAAATAGGACCTAACTTCAAAAGTAGTTTCATTTAACATGCATTGGAGCGTGTATATTTTGTTTTTCAGCTTTGGGTTTTGTGTGTGTGTGTGTGTGTGTGTGTGTGTGTGTGTGTGTGCACGCGCGCACATGTGGTGTTTTGGGGGCCACATCTGACTAACTCCTGGCTCTGCTCATGGATCATTCCTGTCACTGCTCATGGGCCATTTGTGATGCCAGGGTAACCACAGTCCTTCACGAGCAAGTGCCTTAACCCTTGTACCATCATTCTTTTTTTTTTTTTTTATTTCTTTTTTTTTTTTTGGCTTTTTGGGTCACACCTGGCGATGCACAGGGGTTACTCCTGGCTCTGCACTCAGGAATTACCCCTGGCTGTGCTCAGGGGACCATATGGGATGCTGGGATTTGAACCCGGGTCGGCCGCGTGCAAGGCAAACGCCCTACCCACTGTGCTATCTCTCCAGCCCAACATCATTCTTGCCTGACATCTGGTGGGCTTTTTTTTTTCCTGATCATGAACTCAAAGCTCTCTTCCTTCTTCAGAAGGTTTAAGTAACCCAGTTGGAGCATAGAGTCCCGCAGGCACTGTCACCTTACAGAGATGTGCGTTGATGTAAGGGGACCGGGGATGTGACTTACATAATAACTTCCCATGGAACCTTTCCAAAGCCATATAAGGAAGCTAGAAGTAGTCACCTCTCTTGCAATGTCAACATTGAGCTCAAGAATGAGACCGGGGCTTACATTCTCGATGAAGGCCTGGGGAGCAGCCTAGACAGTTCTGGAAGCAGAAGACAGCTGTGCTCTTTGTTCAGAGGGAGGGGACTGCCTTGCTGTGGCCCTGGGACTGCACATGTTCCCATCCTGGGCACTCCCACACCCGCAACAGCAGTAGGGCTCCTTGTGAATAGTACCTGTTCACCCGTATGGTAAGTGTACCTGTAGGGTACTTAGAAAAGTGCTTTGTTTAGGTACGAATTAGACCACGGGAGCTTTCTGTTGAAAATTTTTATTATGAAAAACATTTTAGAGATGCTGAAAGAAGAATAGAGTCAGTCCTCATGTTCACTCCACAGATGCAACAGTAACCAAGATTTTGCCACATTTCTTTTCCTCTTACCCTCTTTGTTTGCGAGTATTTCATAACAAAGCCCAGGTGTCAGATCATTTCACCCCAGCTTACTTTAGTGTGCCTTGCAAAAGTAGACATTTTAAGTAAACTAACAAAATTCATCCAGGGACCAAACTTTTGATATGTAGGTTTATTTTGTCTTATTTGGGGACCATACCCAGTGCCGACCCGGGTTCGATTCCTCCATCCCTCTCGGAGAGCCCGGCAAGCTACTGAGAGTATCTCGCCCGCACAGCAGAGCCTGGCAAGCTACCCGTGGCATATTCAATATGCCAAAAACAGTAACAAGTCTCACAATGGAGACGTTATTGGTGCCCGCTGGAGCAAATCGATGAACAATGGGGCTACAGTGCTACAGAGCTACCCAGCAGTGCTCAGGGCTCCTCCCAGCGTGGTGCTTTGGGGTCACTCCAGTTGTTCCTCAGGGAACCATGTGGTGCTGAAACAGCCCACCCCCTTATGCAAAGCTACACTCCAGCCATTTGAGCTATTTCCCCAATCTGATGTGTAGTTTTTATAAGACTCTTGTAAATAAGTAACCTTGTGTCAGGAGAATCCATAAGGAACATGCAGTGCCTATAGGAATTCACTGATACTTAAAAAGAGCCAGCTGGAATGGAATGGGGTGGGTGAATAGTTTGTCCTTGAGGCTCTACGAGCTGTTACCTGGATATTGAGCTATGCCATTTGCTTCCTGGGCGTTTCATAGTATCATCACTGATTGATAACTGAAACTTACAGGAATTTTTAAAACAGTATTTTAATTGGAAAAAGCATCTGTCAGCTGCCAAGCTTCCAGCTTCCACTTTTGAGAAGCAGGATGTTGAATGTGAGTAATGACACAACAGGCCTATAAAATGCGGACTAGCCCTCTGATGACTCATCCAGTACGATGCAGTATATTTGTCAAGGAGACTGAATCATATATGGGGGAAACCACTTCTCCAGCAGCCAGCTGGTTCTCAAGTCCGCAAGAAACAGTCCATTTTTATCAGAAGCTGTATCGTAGCAATAATGCTAATACCCAGTACTGACCTTCCACAATGTAGAGGAAATGGCATCGCCTGGCAGGTATGTGCTTGCTGTGTGCATGAACTTTATTTTCTCATCCTCTTCTCTTGAATATTTATGGTATTTTTCTCTTAATTGTGTTTTAAGGGAGCAAAAAATGTAGGCCCGTTGTCTAAAACTGAGGTGTGTGTTTGCATTTGCATATGTCCACATGCAGGGACAGAAAGGTCCACTTGTCTTTCAGTGGACACAGAGCCCTTGTCTACTAATCTGACTTTCAGAAAGAAAATTTCTCCTTAGGTTCAGGAGAATTCTATCAATTTTTATTAGGCTCTAAGTTTTTTTTTTTTAAAGATGCAGTTTAGCAAACAGCTTCCAGAGGTACCGTGCCTTTTGAGTGGGTAGTATTTAAACTTTAAAAACACATATGAAGAAGTGAGCTGAAAGTACGGCATGGTAAGTTCTCTGTTACAGAGCTGGACTTCTGTCTCAATATCGTGCTTTCCCCTCTGCCGTCTCCCTCCACCCAAGATGTGTGACTTAATGCAAGAAAGCTTGACTTCCTCACTGAGTGGATACATCACATATTTGCAAATCATAATTTGCTCATATTGAATTCATGCATTAACTTTTTCTAGGTGGAAGACAGGGTACTGAGGATTTTGTAGCAACATTTAATTATAGCTTTCACATGATCTGAAGGATAGTTCTGCATAATTCGGAAGGCTATGTCTGACCCCCTCTTCTCCTTCACTCACTAAATTTAAACAATGTCTGACCAGTTAAGGCACATATCTTGTTTATTTGAGTATTTAAACATTCCTCTGTATGTTGACAGTCCATTCAGTGTCTCCTCATATTTTTAAAAAATGCTTTTGAATCCTCGTGGTTAAAGACAGATGTCGTGGTTAGTTTATAGCGTTACTATTTGTGTTTTCCTGTCTGTCTGTCCAGAATGGCTGAGTCGGGACCAGTGACACAACTGCCCGCAAATATGCCTAAGCTTCAGCATTTATGAGCAGCCTCATGTCTGGTGGTCAAGTCTGTTATCTTGTGGAGAGCACCAAACAAATCTGGAGTTACCAAGCTGGAAAACTAGACTCTCTTTGTTTCACTCCCCTTTTGTTGTAAAATCCCAAAATGTCTTGTTTTCCTTGAGGCTTTTAAACTGAGGCATGTCAAATTGTTGGTTGATGTATCACATTTGCTTATTTAAATACACTCAGAAATGCAAGGTAATATGGAAAGCCGGCATGAAGGGAGTTAGGTTGGTTTCTGTTTGTTTTGTAGATTCAGTGGTTGATAATTATTTGGGGTGGGAGGTGGCCAGATTGTTTCTGGAGACAGGACACTCTGAATCTTATTAATTTTGTGTTCTATAAATGAAAGCCACCTGTTATGCTATAACATGCTGATTATGGTAAAGGACAATAATGAGGAAGAACTGTATTTGAAATATGCGGGGGTTTTGCTAAGAATTTTCCTGCCCACATCTGTAGTGCTTATTTTTATATGTGTATACATGCCTTCATAGTACATATTTAATAATAGCATTTGCTGTTATTAAAAAGTACTTTTGATTTAAATTTAGATTTAGATTCTCATAAACCATCCCCCTTTTAAGTTTCAAGGGAATCCTACTTTTAAAATATTATCTTGAACTAAAAGCCCCAGTCTTGCAATAGTGAGTGAATTGTGGCTCTTATGCCCCTGGTTGATACCACACTTAGGTTAGGGCTCACTTTATCAAAAGATATCAGAAAAAATTCAAATGTACAAATTTTCTGGGTTTTCTGCAATCTCGGATTCTATTATATCATTTTCCCTTTGAGCCGTATAGAAAATGGCAGGCAGGTTTATTAAAGCATTTCTTTTTAAGTTCCTGATTATTAGTGTTTTCCTTGGGGAAAGTTTTTTCCTTGTGATTGAGACTAACCCAAGGTCTTGTCCCAATTTTTTCAGATCCACACAGAATTCCTGTAGCTCTAATGCACATTCAGAGTATGTTTCTTACTTCGATTCAGCAGTGATAATCGCTGCTAGTGCTGTGGCTGGGGCCTCCTCTGAGGTCCCTTTGCTGTTAAGCACCATAAACATCAGTCTGGAGTGATCACATGGTGTTCAGATGCCTTCTTTTCCTTCTGAGGGAAAGGGAATACCGAGCCACAGCCACTACCAAGGGTCTCATATCATTCATCTTGGAAGGGATCAATAGCTATTGAGTGAGACACGGCCTATGTTGAGAGAGCTATGTGCCTGGTGGTGTTAAATTAAAAAATGCTTGTGATGGGGACCCAGCCCTGTCCTCTTCAGTGGGGAGTCATTTTTACTGGGAGTATAGTCTTCCCGGGTTTTTCTTTTATTCATAGATTTACTGAAGTCCATCATCCAGAACCACTAATTGTTGAATACAGAAATGACTTTTATCTGTGCCCATTTGGTTCTTCAGAATCTAACTCTTCTTGGAAAGGAATCAAGAAAGAACTGCCCCGCACAAAAACAGAGTTTGATGGCCATGTTTTCTGAACCAGGTGACACAAGGATTTGGGGATGGGGCTCTTCTCCCTTGAGGGGAGTAGCCTCCAGGGAGAGAGAACTTAAATCCTCAAAGCTTGGAAAGTCCCAGAATATTTCAGTCACAGATTAGTGAACGTCAAAGATGGTTTTTCCCTATTCTGAGGCTTGAAAGCACCTCAGTGTTGTAGTATCTATTAACACTATTCTAATGACTAAAAGTTATAGAGTAATTAGTAACCATTTAATAAAAAATGGGTTTCTGTAAGATCAGCCAGGAAGCCGTATGACCTGTGTGAGCCCCCAGGATATTCTACATGGGGCACAGGTGAAAATTGAGTTAGTAGGGGGCCACAGCATGAGATGAGGGGGTCATTTTGAGGGACCAATGTAGGGAATAAGGTCAAAAGGGGGACTGCATTTGGAAAAAGGTTGAGGAACATTGTTCTAGATCATCTGTTAACATTGAAAAAAGGAGCTTATCTGTTCTGAGAGACATGGTTAGTGAGTCTGTCATCTGTTTATGATTTATGGGTGTGTGGCAATGACTCTAGCCCCCCAGGGCCGGGATATAGCGGCAGGAGACTGAGCCTGTTTATTACCTGTAGTCCATTGTCCGCTGCTGTACTGGTACACTGCCCTCCCCAGGGAAGAAGGTCTGTCTACATAGGTGAAGTGACTAGCACTTGTAGATATAAATCTTGTGTCATTGTCCAAAATACCAGCTTTTCTGCATAACTAAGAAAAGCCAAAGACAAATACAAAACAGCTTTCATAGGATATAAAAACCTTACGAACACTTACGTGGAAAAAATGACTGCTGTCTAATCCAGCAAGTCAGCCCACATGGACTTTTATTATTCCTGAGCATTCTTCCATGTATTAATTTGTTGACAGTTTGTTTACATTGACATTCGCGCCCAGATTAACTTAGGTGGGTCAGTTATGGAAAGCATGCTCATTCCCAGTTGGATTCCTCTATTTAAAAAGATGGGTTTCGCCCACCACTACCCAATTTCCTTGGTTATTGTTGCAGTGACTGTAGATTGCAAGTACTTGGTTGCAGTGCTCTCCCACCCTTGGTTGTAGTACTCACATGCTTAGTTTCACACTTGATTGCAGGGAACCAGAGGTAAAACCATTTGTGGCTTTGGGGATTGCAAGCAGCAGCACCGGGATTGCATTCAGCATGCAGGGTGTTGCCAGGTTCTGAATTCATGATCTTCCTCCAGGACTAGACACTCTGCCACTGAACTGTCACTGGACTCCAGAGCTGAATTACTTGTTTTAGTTTGGGGACCATACGCAGCCAGTGCTCAAGGAGACCATGAAGTGCCAGGGATAAAATGGAGCCTGTCACATGCAAACATGCACTTAGCCCCATTGATCTGTCTCTCACCTTCCCAGGTTGAATTCTTAGTCAACATCATTTCATTTCTTCATGACTACTAATGATCATAAAGAAAGCAAATGCTGGGGCCGGAGCGATAGCACAGCGGGTAGGGTGTTTGCCCTGCACACGGCCGACCTGGGTTCAATTCCCAGCATCCCATATGGTCCCCCACGCACTGCCAGGAGTAATTCCGGAGTGCAGAGCCAGGAGTAACCCCTGAGCATTGCTGGGTATGACCCAAAAAGCAAAAAAAAAAAAAAAAAAAGCAAATGCTTCAGAGCCAGACCTGCGTGACAGCCTCTTAGAAAGTTTGGCTTCCACAGCCATCGTCTTCTACACACTCAGAGAGCAGTGGGGACTTAGCTGTATCATCCTTATAGTTCAGTGTGTTGGAAACTGCAGCAAAATGCTCTTTCTATAAGCTTCACCCCAACAGATGACTTTCAATACTAATCTCTGCAGTTGTGAAAGATATCCAGGCTTGAGATGTCCAAACTGGATTTGGCTTTTTTGTGTGCTATTCTTTTAAACACATGTTCCTGTGCCCAGCAAGTGAAAAGCAATGTGTTGCCCACCGTGCGCCAGCCCTGTGGGCCCGCTTTGGAGGGACCTCTTGAATTCCGTTAAATGGATCACAGAGAGCATGTGTCATACAGGCTGCTGGGGAAGGTTGAAGAGCAAAATTAGTGTCTGTGGGTGGCCATGTGTTCTCATCACATCGCCCGAGAACTGCAGTGTGCAAAAATCTGGCACGAATTTCTCCCAAAGAAAAATAAAACAACCGCACTCTTTTTTTTCTTTGAAAAATATTCAAGAAACCTTGCTAGCCCCATATTGAAGAAAGGGGACAGTTAGAAAATCTCTGTGATTGTGTGTTTAAATCATTTAAAAAAATGAAATTAGAAGAAATAAGTAATAAAAATCTCTTTAGGGATACAGTTGCTTGTAGTTTTAGCATAAGTATACTAGTAGAATATAATTGGCCTAAGTATTAGGGGAATTTGTTAGAACTAACAATTAGGAGAAAGTCCATTATGCTTAACTTTCTTCTGTTGAAATAATTTTGCAAGAGAAGCCATTTTCACCTCAGTACAGCTGGCTTACAAAGGAAATGTTTTTGTTTTTAGTATATATGTGATTTGTCTTGAACCCAAGGGACTAAAAAAGCATAGGCAACTTATATTTGAAACATAAGAGCTCCCTTTTTATAGCTACCTTGAAAGTTCTTGCAAATTTATTAGTTCCTCATAACATTGAAGACTGATTCGTAAAGGGTAGACATATATATATTAGCATGTGGGGTTTATATGTATATATATATATATATAATTAAAGGAGAGAGGTTTGTTTGTTTTAAGTTGTGGTATTATTTACTTCTTGAGAACTATAGAAATCCATTATGGGGGGGGGCATATGGATAATCTAAGAAGGCCACAAGTTAAAATCAAGTAAATGGGAGAACATAGCAGGAGACTAGGGGGCCAGTTGGTATAGAACTGGATCGGGTGGCACAGGAAGGAAACAAAATCAGAAGGGTTATGGTCAGAAAATGTTGAGAATCTCTACTCTGGCTGAAACTCAAAATTTTTTATTTGGGTCAAAGAAATAGCGTAGAAGTTACGGCGCTTGCCGTGTGTGCAGCTGAACTCAGTTTTGTCCACAGCACTGCATGGCCATGGCCTTCTCCCCCAGTGACCCTCAGGAGCAGCCCTGAGCACAGAGCCACGATTAGATACTTGAGCACTACTAGGTATATCTACTCTCTTGACAACCCCTAAAATATTATCATCGGGAGTCCTTTTTTAATTTTTTATTATGGATTTTGAGTCACATCTGTCGATGATCAGGGATTACTCCTGGCTCTGCTCAGGGATTACTCCTGACTCTACACTCAGAAATTACTCCTGGTGGTGCTCAGGGGACCGTATGGGGTGACGGGGATCAAACCCAGGTCAGTCGTATGCAAGACAAGTGCCCTACTTGCTGTACTAGCATTCCAGCCCCAGGAGTTCTTGATTCTGCCTATGTCCAACTTTGTCCAGTTTTGTCCATGCTGTAGTATGACAGCATTTCATTCTTTTTCCTTTCTTCCTTTCTTCCTTTCTTCCTTCCTTTCTTTCTTTCTTTCTTTCTTTCTTTCTTTCTTTCTTTCTTTCTTTCTTTCTTTCTTTCTTTCTTTCTATTTTAAGGATTAGAACATTGTATTGTGTCTGTACACTCTTTACCCATGCATCTTTCAATGGATGTTTGAGTTATTTCTTTTCTTGACTATTAATGAATAATGCCACAGTTACTGTGGGTGTGAAGTGTCTTTTGAGATAGGAACTTATTTCCATAAACGTTAGATTCAATTTCCTATATGTGAACGCAGGGGAATATGTCATATCACTTCTCATTTATCTGACTTTTCCAGTTTACTCAAGAGCTTCCATATTTGGAGTTAGTCACTGTAGGAAATTGCTGGGTATTTATGGGGCCTTCAGGGATCATGAGTTTCCTAGAAGTGAACTTAGTCCTGGGAAGTGTCTGAAGCACAGCCGTGAACAAGATGAGCTGTGGGTAGTTCCTCTTGACCGGACTTAGGAAGAAAGCCCTTTCAGTTTTCTAATCCTAACTGGCGGCCTGTGTAGTGACAACATGCTGGAGGATTCTGTAATTGCGTCTGTTTCACCTCAAGACCGCCACCTCCTCAGTAAAGCTGTGGTGGAGGGCGAGTTGGCGGTGGCCAGGCTTTAATCAAAGCTGAGTGCCTGGCCTGATGCTTTGTTGGGCTTCCTGGCTGCAGGTGTGCTGGTGATGGCCAGGAAAGCCCCTAGCTCAGCCACGTTAGCCTTCAAGGGACTCAGTCATCTGTGTGTCTTGAAACCTGATCCCGTCTTTGTCCTTCCACAAGCTGATAGACTTTCCTACTTAATATGTGGGACCACTTCTAGTATTCCTGGTAAGTTCTTTCTGTTAAGTTGGTTCTAGCTAGGTTGGTATTATTTTGGGTTTTTTTGTTTGTGTCTTTGTTTTGTTTTGTTTTGTTTTGTTTTTGCCTCCCAAGCAGTACTTGGGGGGCCTGGGCACCACTCTGGTGATTTTCAGCTGATTGGACCAGACGGTTCAATCCTCCGCCTGTTGATGAAGCGTTGTTCAGCCCAGCAAGTGCTTGGGGGACACCCCTGAAGGTGTTTGAGTATGCACGTGTGGGGTGCCCAAGAATCATACTCGGGTCCCTGCTCATGCCAGGCAGGCATGCAGTCCTCAACACAGCTCTGGGAAGTTCTTTTTGAAATCAAACAAGAGTGTTCTATGAATGAGAAACTTTTAAAGAATATGTTATGTTAAACTGTGAGCAAATTTGGTTGCAAGTTGGTCTATACATTCTCTTACCACCCATTTCTTTTATGGCAGGAAAGTAATTTAAAGGAAACACAAGTGTCAAGTGGATGGCTGTTCTGTAATAAACAACTGGGAGGGAAATTGCCCTCACAGGTCAAACCTTGTCCTTCTGTGTAGTCAAGAAATATGGACTCACGGCTTTGAGTCTGAAACCTACTGTCCTGCCCTTCTCATTACTCCTCTACAGTCCCTGCGCCATCAAAGGAAAGAACCATTGGGAGTCCTTTTCTTTTAGTTGGGAGGGGCCACACCTCACATTGTTTGGGGGGACCATGGAGTGCCAAGAATCCCTGTACAAAGCTTATGCTCCAATGCTTGGAGCTATCTCCTGGGTGCTCATACCTTTGTTGCATTTGCATTCAAATCCTTTATTGTGGAGTTTGGAATATTTAGATGGTTTCCTTTGAGGGATCAGTTTGCTTGCCTAGGTGTCAAGAATTTCTCATCCTGATTAAAAGGATGCAAGTTGTTTCTTTATAGAGCTATTCAAGATGGGTTGATGCCAAATTCCAGGAACCTCAAAATGGAAGCCTAAATTGGGAATGTAAGAATTCCTTCCCAGGGCTGGGGATGCGGCTCAGCGGCAAAGCACATGCCTTGCATGCTTGAGACCTGGGTTCGATCCCCAGTACCACACACAAATAATTCCTTCTTGCTTTTTCCTTTCTCCCCACACACACCCAGGTATGAAAAGTTGGCCAGAACCTACTCATAACTAAATAGAACTGACGCTTCCCATTGGAAGTGGGAAAAGACTCCCTTCTGTCTAGGCGGCTATCATTAGACAGAAATATAGCCGCTTTACGAGACTTTTTGACCAGAATTTATCTGAAAATTGAAACAGCCTGTACCTGATGGACCTTGAGTTGCACGGTTGCGTTATCAAAGGTCTACAATACATGTCTCTCTCTCCATTTTTAAGCTAGATTGTTGCATCATTGCCTTTTCCTTATACCCCTCCCACTCTCACTCCTTTCTGACTATGGTGACTGGTATTGTAGCATCTGTGTAGAATCAACTGATGAACTATAGGATGAGTTTTTTGGGAGAAAGGAGATAACGTTTCTTTCCTCTTATTTGCATGCATTTGTTCTATGAATGTGTGTTGTGATTAAGGAAAATCTCGTTTGTGAGTGTAAAACCTAGTCCAATGATTTTGTTGAAACTGTTTTATTTAAAAGTTCTTATTACACTTATTAAAACTCAATTTTAGTAATTTTCTGGCGTTTTTCAAAATGCTTGGATAAACCAGTTTTGCTCCTGAGAACTTTACAATTGTATAATAACTGTAGCTTAAAAAAAAAAATATCTGTTCATTCATTGTGGTTTTCATGTTTTTGTGGTTTTGAGTTTGGGTTTTTTTCCCCCTCAATTCAAAAGATCATTTCAGTTGCATTTGACTATTGAAAGTTTTCTCATCTGCTTTTATAGAATATTAAACTGACTTCAGTTTCCTAATTCTTTTGCCTATCTAAAGGATTTTGAGGCCATTTTTTGTTTTTGTTTCTGGTTTTGTTTTTAATGTGAGGTTTTAAAAGGCTGTAAAATTGCAAAGACCTTAAATGTAATTTAGCCTCTACCCCTGATACTCCATATGAGGAAATTGAGTTTCAGTAGTCTAGGGAGTCTCACCCAGGAGTGAGAAGGAAATGTGCAAAGGAGGTCATCTGCCAGCCAGCCATCAGTCAGCTTATATTGACTGATCCCAAAGCAAGGACTGACTGTGTTGGTGGGAAAGTTGGTGAAGATAAGGACTTCCCAGATGGCCCACCCCCACCCCCAGATGTGTTTTTCATGTGGGTGTATGTTATTAGTGATAGCTTTTCCTGTCTCCCTCTGATTCCTTTGACAATTGGTTATCTACCAAGTAAAAATTTCAGAGACCAAATAAAAATAATTTTCGTTATACCCTCACCTAGCCACAACACAGGACACTTTTTTTTTTCTTTCAGTGTGACAGTGGGCATACAGAGCTTAGATCTTAGTTGGTTTTTGCTTTTGTTTTTGTTTTACTGATTCCTGTCCAAGCCTTCACTGATTTGGGTTTTAATTTTTCCATCGACATGAAGGATTTAGAGTGGATGGTTTCTCTGAGCGTTTCTAGTTTCAACAAGGCGTGCTGGTGTGGCTCTGCATTTGTCCTTCTTGTCCTAACCTCTACTTTCAGGCCCACCTCCAGCCTAGGGTCTACAGGCCCACCTCCAGCCTAGGGTCTACCCAACGTCTGCTTAGACCACCTCCAACCAAGTGTTGCCTGGGGAATGCAGAGGCACTGGTTTCTTCAAGGAAACCAAATGCCTTACATGTCCTCTTTGTATGTTAATTTTTTAAATTTTCACCCCTTGGGATTGAGCAGCAGACCCAAAGGTAGGGCACTGGCCTTGAACACAGCTGAACTGGGTTTGATCCCTGGCACTTTATATGCCCCCTCCCCCCCCAAGCTCTGTCAGGAATGATCCCTGAGGGTAGGGCCAGGAGTTATCCCTGAGCATTGCCAGGTGTGGCACAAAAACAAACACTTTTTTTTTGAGGATTCTGTGTCAAATTCCTGGGAGAAAAGCAACTATTTAAATTGGTAATGTTTGCCACTTGGACGGGCACCCATGTCCAATGGATCTGTTCTGAGTATAAGCAGGGAGGCTTGAAAATGCAGCCAACCTATTGCTAACACAGCCTGTCGCTTACTTTCTGTCCTGTGGCCTTAGGTATCAACTCCTTTGTTTGAGAAAGGGTCTTATTAAAGACTGGCTTGTAAAGGATTTTGTAGGTTGAGAATTTGGCTTTAATGCCCTTCACTAAAGCAATTTCCTGACCTTTTGACCATGATTTGCTTGGGGCAGTGGGGAGGGGTGCATTTCAAGGGGAAGGAGTAAATGGCAGGTAAAATATGGGAAATGTATTGAGCCTGGGATGTGTTTAGCTCCTGTCTTGTTTCCATGAGGCCTCAGTTCAGTCCCCAGCACCACTCCACATGGTCCGTGTGACCCATGGTCCTGTCTGGGCACCATCCCTGGCAAGCACCAAGTGTAGATGGAGACTCCACAGCAACAACGGGAAGAGAAGGGTGGAATTAGAAATGTGTCCTGGATCTCTTCTAGGGAACCAGACTTGGCTATATCATTATCAACATCTTCTAGGGTCTAGTGTTGATCTTAATTTTGGAAATTAAATTTAGTTTATATGAATTTTCTTTATCTTCCTCCTTATGAAAGTCTTCAGATGTTCGGGAAGATGGAAAGACACAAGCATTCAGCTCCACCAGCTCTAATTTACAAGCTTTATCACACACATGTCTGTTAATGTTGAGAGAATCCATGTAATGAATTAACATTGAAATCAAACACACACACATGCACAAATTATCTTGTTACTTTAATAACTATCCACAGCAATTGTGATTCCCGGATATACAGGTGAGCGAAACAGATTGGAGGGAGAAGAGTGGAGACAGGTCCAAGTGGGATTTATCTGTCCTTTATCTGTCCCTTTTCTATCCAAAACATCACATTGTTAAAGTTTCAGACATTAGGTTGCTACACAATTCCCCAAACATTTCATTTGGCATGTGGAGCCGTAAGTACTCTCCCTTTGTCAGTGAGAAAGAAAGCCGGAAGATATTCTGAAAGTCAGGCACAGAAGTTCAAGACTGCAATTTAAAGACCTGAATTGGAGATTATTAACTTTAAAACAACTGCCTTTGCCATTTGTGTTTTGAAGTACCAATTTTTCTATTATATATCTACTTTTATGTGGTGAGAGTTAATTTTGTTTAGTAATCTCACATTTCCACGAGCTGGCCTTTAGGGTTTAAATGTGGATCGTAAATACCATTTTAGGAAGGGTGTGTAAAACAGAGGGAGTCAAAGAAAATTATTGCTTTTGGAATAACAAGTTGAAGAAGAAGAAAGAGTTTTTCAGGGGTGGGTTATTTTGTTTGTTTTAAGTTGGTAATCCTTTGATCTTGATTAATTATGAACTCTGCTGAACTCCACGCTCAGCAGCAGATGATAAAAGTAGAATTATAAACCTACATTCAGACTTTGGCCTCTTGCCTCCCAGGACTCTCTTGTCGCGATCTCATACTGTGTAATTATTCTAAAACTCAGCCCTTTAGGACAGAAGCATTTAGATCTATACAAAGCAAAATAGTTCTATTGTGGTGTGAATAAATTCGTTAAGCAGTTTGCTTCGGTCAGAGTGGTTCGTTCATGTTTTGATGACTTTTATCAAAAACTCAGAAATCTCTAGTCATGGCCTTCAGTATTAATGAACTGACGTGACAAATCTTCCCATAATTTCCTAAATTGTTTTTGCTGATCCTAAAATATCCCTGTTAATGTTAAGAGAATCTGTGTCATGAATTAACATTGAAATCAAACACACACACACACACACACACACACACACACAAAGTAACTTTAATAACTATCCACAGCAATTGTGATTCCTGGATATACAGGTGAGCAAAACAGATTGGAGGGAGAAGAGTGGAGGCATGTCCAAGTGGATTTGGAAAACTCATCTAGTGTAGATTTACCTTGAAAGGCAGTCTTAATCTGAATTAATCCCTTGTGCAATTAATTCCTTGTACAGTTAATCCCTTTAGTGTAGTTCTGCTAGTGCAGTTATGATCTGCAACAGTGCAGAGAGAATCGCTTGATAATAGGTTTTCAAAGATATTTTCTTTAAAAATTCTTAATTATATTTACATGGTTCAGTTCCTCCATCCCTCTTGGAGAACCCAGCAAGCTACCGAGAGTATCCCGCCCGCACAGCAGATCCTGGCAAGCTACCCATGGCGTATTCGATATGCCAAAAACAGTAACAGTAAGTCTCACAATGGAGACTTACTGTTGCTGGTGCCCACTCGAGCAAATCGATGAACAATGGGATGACAGTGATGACGGTGATATTTACATTCAAACCTAAGGCTCCTTGATTGTTGTTGGAGGATAGTGTTGGGGGATAGTGTTAGGGTAATTTCCTGGAGCCAAGACTTTAAAACTTAGAAAATAAACGTATTTTGAAACCTACTAATACAGTAATTACCCACTGTAGAGAGATACTTGGTGGATAGGGATATAGCTGCCCTAAGTTTCTTGGCTAAGAAACCCACCTAGGATTAGAACTGGGGAGAGTCCAGCAGGTAGGGTGCTTGCCTTGCATGCAGCCAACCCTGGTTTAAGCCCCTGTATCCTATATAGTCCCCAGGAGTAATTCCTGAATGCTGTGAGTTCACAATGTAGGTACGCAATGTGTGTGTTTGGTGGCCAAGAACCGCAAAGCGGGGCCCACCCCCCCTCACCCCCCACCCCCCGATCCCCGCTCCCAACGTCTCCAGCCCGTGAATAGCAACAGACAAATGAAGGGACGGGGAAAATGAATGCAGGAACAGGGCCACAGACTGGTGGGTAATCAGTGATCGTTTATTTCTCCTCACAGCATTAGTTATATAGAAATTGCGAAGGGTAGGGGTACACATAGGTGAGGCTGAACATTATCATAGCAGTAAACTGATGTAAAGTCCCTCCTTTAGGGGAAGTTTTTCTAGGAGATTAACTCAAGGGAAAAAATCTCATCTGGGGGTTCAGCCCTCTAGATAACTAGGAGATCTGTTCAAGGGTGGAATTTCATTTCTCCTTTCCTTAGCTAGTACTCCATTTAAATAATCATTTTAAATTTACTTCTTACTAGTATTGTTAGTCATTTTGTATGAACATACTAAAAGATATATATTAAGTGTAAAGAGTGGCTCTTCCTGGGGACATCTCGCTATATAACCCAGGCTATAGTCCTCAGTCCAGGTTAGTCTTTCCTAACCCCAGCAGGGTCCTAATTCAATCACTTCTTTTGGGGTCATGACAAAGTTTGTTCCATTACTGTGCTCGTAACTTATTGTACATCTTAAGGCGTTTAGCCTGTCCCTTTTCGATGACAGTGTAGCTTACAGCTTGCCCTGGTTCATCCAAGTCCCTCCTTTTGGGGGTATTAGGAAGTAAGGGCAACTGAGGCTTTAGTCAGGTAAATATGATGGATGCCCAGGAGTAAATATTATTCAGAGTCAGTTAACTCCCTTGTTTCAAAAGCATAGCATCAACTCTCTTCCTGTATTTCTACAAAAAGGACATTGCTAAACCATGCAAAGGACATAAAGGAAAGAGAAAAGCAATATAGGATTAGACGTGCCTGCTGGAATTGGATGTGCCTCAAGAGAGATGTGGTGGGGGTAACTCAATAAACAAGCTGCCTACAGGAGGAGCAAGGACAAACCAATGTCACCCAACAAATCCAGAGCCAGGAGTAACCCCTGAGCATTGCTGGCTGTGGCCCCCAAACCCGAGAAAGCCCACCAAGGATTTAAGGAATCTAGGCACAAGAATCTTCAGGGTGGCACACTGAGATATTTGCTATTAGAAAAAATTGTCAGCATTAGAGTTAGTAGTTTTCAAATTTCAGGAAGAAATGACAAATTTCTTTGCTGCTTGTACATCTCATACAGTGCGACAAGCTTCCAAGCCTGCCTGCTGGTCCCTTCACTCTGGGCCTTCTTACAGAGGACCAGGACTCATCTCAGGGCGTGCTCCTCAGGACAGTTAGACTCACCCAGGGGGAGATGCCCCAGAGCCATTTTTTAAAAAACTCTCCTAGGCACCACTTCTAAAACTGATGCTAAGATTCCCTTCAGCAAATACTGACTTGACCAGGTTTAAAACTGGCCAGTGTTAGGTTTTAGGTTGTGCATTGTAAAAGAGCCCGAATCTTGGTTGTGTCTAGTTAGACGGGAGCCATTCTGGGATATTTTGTATCTCCTGTTCTTGTGGTGGCTCAATTTAAGTATTTGATTTAAATGTGGGAAAGTAAGGGGAATGTGTTTTAAACATATCTCTACCCCTCAGATATTTGATGAATTCAGTAAGGAAAATTAGAAGATGTTTTTTTTCCTGCCACCCCTGGTGTACCACAAACAAGTGAACAGTACAACCAAATTTACAGCACAAAGGGAAAAGGAGGGAGGAAACTGTAATAAAGACACAAGTATATTCTGTAAAAACTAGTTCAATTAGAGTATTAAAAATTACTTATAAATGCTGGGCAATATTTGGCTACAGTTGAAGCACTCTTCCTATGGAAGTTTTGTGCATGTTCAAACTACAGACGTTAAAATTTTAGAGGTTGAATTAAAAACTGCGTCTTAAATACAGAATAGCAGAGTAAATCTTGCATAGCATAAATCTTGGTAAGAAGAAACCCCCAAACCAGTGTTTCGTGAGATAATTTCTGGTGTTCTTGGGCACAGACATGGAGAGCACCCCACACCCCAGTCCCCTTTCCCCTCTACACACACACTTCTGTTTACGGTTCAGGAACATTTACCCTAAAATTGGGGCTCTCACTTAGGGGGATAGTCACCAGTCTCCTAGACTGAAAGTCTGAGATTCCCTAATTGCTTCTGATATTTCCTTAAAGTCCTTTGTAAGCCTCTATGAAGCTTACAAGTTACTTTCCAGCCCTGGTCTTTGTTTCTTTGCTCCCTTTCCTTTCCTTAGGCACTGTGCTTCATAACAGGGGGTGGCAAACTGTGCACTGTCCCAGGAAGTTCTACAGCGCATGATACCCAAGATATCTACAGAGCATCTTGCCAAGATGTCTCAGCCCCATGATTAAGAGAAAGCCAGAATATTCCATGGATATGTAATATATCGCCTGGAAGATGGGGAAATTTGCCTGTTAAAATTTAAAGGAAAATGTTAGAGACACATAGCATGCAAAATCTACGCTCTCTTAAGTGAGGCTGGGGCATTTGAGTCACACAATCACTCTCATAAAAGTAGGAGCTTATATTCAAAAGTATTTTTCTATTGTAATTGCAATAGGAAAAGAAAGATGTGAAGAGGTTAGATGTCTGTCTAACCAGCTTGTTAAGATTCATCCTAAAACACGATGTATGAATTGTTCAATGTAGTCATCCTTTCTATTTCAAACATCAGTCGTGCTGTCAGTGTCAGAGAAAATGACCCCTCCTAATATGTGTGCCAGAAAACAGTGTGTGGGTGAGTAGGTCTATTTATACACTTCTGTGTAGCTAGGTAGCATCAACAGCAAAGATGCCGGGCTGACACGTGGTGTGCGAGGATGCGAATGGGCATGCCCCAAACTCCCCCTCCGGGTCGTGATAGAAGCTGGACCCGGGGCTCTCTCAACCTTACTGAGTCACGGTGTAAAACCAAGGTTTCCTGGTGCTTCACTCACACATCCTGAGGCTAGCATAGAGTGAAGGAGGAAAACCTACGCTTAATCACTCTGAGCTTCCCACAGCAAAAGTAGGACCTCTGGATTTCAAAAAGCTTCCTTGGTTTTTAGAAGGTTAGAATTCCAGTCACTGCTGGACAGGCGTCTACCACCACCACTTTTTAGATTTATAATGGAGCCCCATTATAGCTCTATAATGGGGCTCCATTCCCTGAAGCTCATTATTTACCATTATAAAATATCCATATTGATCTTGAACCTGGAACAAGTTGTGTCGGGATCATCTATCTAGAAAGAGTTGCTCTGTGCGGAGAAAAGGGGGAAAAGAACAAAAAGTAGAGGCCCAGTGAAGCTGGGAACAAAGGGCCGGCTTTCTTTTCCAGTAAATCTGTCAATTTCTGTTTTCTAGTGAGTGAACAGCCCACCCCATCACTGTCAGCACAGAACGAGGGTGTCGGTGCTTATTGGAACGCAGGGATTCTTTTTACGAGCAGATATTGTGGTAGGGCAGTTTCCAAAACAACTCTCTTCGAGTAGGATTCCTGGCTGATTTCCCAGCTGTTAAATAGCTATGGAGACTTTTAAAAATTATCTTAGCCCACTTTTCAGTTTCCCCAGCTCTGACATCATGTAAACTAGTTCGCTCTATGAAGCCACAGTTTAATGTTCAGAAAATTGCTTCCCTTTCCACGGTGCCAGTTCATCTTTGAGAGAAAAGTTGGCACTTTCTGGGTCTGGAGGGATAGCGCAGGGGTTAAGGCGCTTGCCTTGCACGTGGCCAGCCCCACGTTCGTCCCCTCCCTGGCACTGCATTTGGTCTCCTGAGCACTGCTGGGTGTGGACCCAAACAAACAAACAAAAAAAAGTTGGTGCCTTTGCCAGAACGGGCTTCCTGCCCAGTCTAGCACGTCTGCAGTGAAGGCTTTCTGCTGCGGAATCAAGGCACTGCTCTCGGCTCTGTGTCCAGCACAGGCCCGCCAGGGCAAGCAGTACAATTCGGTAATGTAGGGAAGCAAAATTTGCAACCCCCAAATTATGTCTCTCTAGTCTAACCGGGTTTTTTGTTTCATGTTTCATGGAGAGGGGGGCAGTTGGGGCCACACTCAGCCAATGCTCAGGGCTTATTTCTGACTCTGTGCTCAGGGATCACTCCTGATGGTGCTCAGGGGACCATCTAAGGTAATGGGGTGCCCCAGGGGCCAGGCAAACACCTTAACCACTGTCCTATCATTCCGGCCTGCCTGAAGGTGCCATTTATAAAAACTTTCGTGTGTCTGATACAAAGGGAAAGTTTCCATTTTTGAAAGGTGTCTTACTGTACAGGGAAGACCAGATCTTTTTTTGCGCCTTGTCAACAGAGAGAGCGCAAACTGAAATCTGCATTTACAGTCATACCCCTGTTTACTGTGCCTTTCCTGGTAACCTTCCATAATCAGCTCCCTTCTCCCCAACATACTTTGTCTTTAGCTGAAGTTATTTTAGGAGGTGACTTAAGCCATTTCGAGGAGCTGGTGTTTACTGGGTCTCGCAGGTATACAGGAGGTAGACATGCTAAATATTTTTTGTTTTGTTTCATTTCCTCATCAGTCTGTCTATTGTTACTTGATTGCTGCCAGTCTAGAAAAAGGGAGGGGTGGTGGTGAGGGAGATTGTTGTTGTAAACACAGAGACCAAATTTCCTGTGACATTCAATGGGTCTAACAGTGTTTCCCTTTAGTGACTTAAGACAGTGAGGATCATTGCTATGCCATCATGCATTTGAAAGAACTGCAGTAGGTATCATTTTTCTTGCATCTAAAGTTCTGAATGCATACATTTCTAAAACCAAGGCAGTCACTTTGAAAAAATTGTAAAGCAGTTGATAAGGGCCTATGAGTAACCAACACGCACTTAAAGAAAACGTGACCAATATCGTTAGCTTCTCAACGCGTTTGATTCTACTGAAATATTTTGTCGATCCTTTAAAAGATGTGACTAGAGATACATGTTTCTCATGTGTGTATTTGATACACGTGATATTTTATATACATATGGAATTCGAGGATATCAAAGGGCCTTTATAAATCTACAGGCACCAGCAAGATTGGGGATGGGGTGGAGTGAGATTACATTAAAGCGTGCCCGGCTCCCCTGGAGGGCTTAGTGTTATATTTGGCGCGACTGGCGGCTGGGTGCAAGCACTGGCTGGGGAGCCTGGGGTCCTCACTAATCCCTCTCAAGGTCTGGTGAAGTGGAGAAGGGTGGAAAAGAGGGCTGGGAGGAAGTGCATGTAATGTTTAGTATTATGAGAGATAAAAAAGGCTGCTGTAATCAGATAAGGGCTGGCTGAGGAGGGGGCCAGGAAGTATTTTCGGGGGATAGAAAAAATCCAGGATCTGTCCTTGAAATGAGGCGGCAGGGCCAGTTCACAGATGGCAGGTAGAAATAATCTGCTCTACTGGGGCACCTGAAATGTGGGCACAGACCTTGCCTGTAACACCTGAAGGGTCCGTTCGATTCTTTTCCAGACATCCTCCCGACCCCTCTACTCTCTCAAAGCTGAAAATGGCAAGCAGGCGGGAAGCCCAGTGCGCCTCGGTGACCCGGGAGACTAGTCTTAAAAGACTGTTTTCATAATCAGAGTTAGCCTTGCAGCAAAAATAATCACGATGACCACCACTGGCCCTCACTTGTGGTACCTGACCACTAGCGCCGCTGCTTTGAACCTTCAGGACAACAGCACTGCAGAGTCGATCTGCTCTTTGGTTTGGGGTTTCTGCAAATGAGAAAACTGAAGCTCAGAAAGAGACCTTTCCTGCTCCGGAAAGGGTCAAGGCACGCTGACCTGTCTGCCTCAGAGCATTCCTGACATGACACACTGCCGCCAGACGGGGCCCACTTTGAGTCTGGGGAACACTTAGAACATCAAGACCTGAGGTTCAGGACTTGCTGGGCCACTGTAGAGCTAGCATCCCCCCAAATCAAAGTGGAGATTAAAGTGGTTCTGTCTCTGCCAGCCCTTCCAACCAAGGGATGCTGCCCACCTCTTTCACATGCTGAGGGCTCACCGAAGAGCCAGTCCTGTTTTCACAAATAAGATCACAGGCTGGAGATGTGGAGTCTCTGGCCTAAAGAAGCCACGTTTTTATTGGCAAATGTTTGATCCAGGTCATAAAATCCTGCTTTACCTATCACTTGTCTAATTACTATGATACTGTTGGTCTCGTAGGGTGGTAGCAATCAAAATCATTTGTGATGACTTTGATTCTTGGGAGCTGTTGAGTGTAGGTTTGTCTGACCTGAGGCTTGTTCGGTTTGTTTTAGCGCCCACATCTGGAACTTGACAAGCTCCTAATTAGCTACACTGGGGCAGTAGTTGGCACTTTAAGAAGCAATTTTTTTTTTTAAAGTTTGGTGGTGGGTCTTATTTTTGATGGTGATAGCATTTTTGGAAAATTTTCTCAAGCACACCAGCATCCTTGTGCAAATTTAAAAACAAAGCTTCTCTTGCCCTTACTGCCCCCCCCGCCCCCCCCCCTCAAACACCACATCTGGTTTAAACATGTTTAATTCTTTCCAGAAAGAGAGGGAGGGAAGGTGGGAAGGAAGTTTTCCTCCTTTCTACCTTTCTGGAAGGAGAGCTGCGTTATGGTTTCTGCTCTGGGTGGGGATGGGGCCAACTAGAATAAATACACCACAGATAGGAAGCAGTTGGCCTGCAGCCATGCAGCTGGATTATCGAGACATCCTTCACAGCTTTCAGTGCGGCATTTCTCCCCTGCCTTGTTTTAAATAGCCAGATGCCTCTGTTAATGCTCGCTGTTGGGGTTGTTGCCAGAGGAGACGGAGAGGCCCTCGCACTGTGTCCCTCCTCCCCGCACAGAACATGCACACACCCCACCACAAAGACGTCTGTGCCCTCAGGAAGGGCCATAATACGACTCGGGGCAGGAAGGATATGCTGCAGAGATCACAAGCAAAAGCCAAAGTTAATCACCCCTGGAGTCTGGAAGCTGAGGGTTGGGGGTGGTTTTGTTGTTTTTTGTTTTTTTTGGGTTTTTTCAATCTCTAATAAATGAAGACTTGGGAAAGAAGTTTATGGCACTCACATAAGCATGCAGACTTCCCTTTTTCATGTTTACTTAATCCCTCAGAGGACTACAGAACCGCACACAGCTGCAGCGCGTGCGCACACACACACACACACACACACACTAAAAGCATGTTTGAACGAGAAGTGTGTTGAGTTTCAAGTCTTCACCTTAGCCATTTCCTGTTGGGATGAATCCCTAATATACTTATAGAAGATTTCAGTTAGCTGAGAACCCCCATAGTTTTTCTAGAGTAAATGGAATATTCTTTGTGGGGAGAGGATATTCTCAGTTTGTATATAAGTAATAAATGTTATAAAATATTCTTGATTCATCTGTGGGATCTCAAGCAATATGTATGCCGAATCCTGAGATGAATGAATCTGTGATGGAAACCATGTGTGGTTTTTTATTTTTAAGTCAGTTTCCCAGTAATAAATCTTTATACCACCCCGGTGCAGTTACGTGGCTCATAAGCAAATGATTTTTATATTCGTAGAAATTCTGTTTGCTACAAATAAAACTTTCCTAGACCTTTTATATAAATATGTAAAGTTTTTGTTCCACTGGCCACTTCTAGATGCTGGGAATGTAACAGTGAATATAAAGGGCAGAATCCCTGCTCTCAGTCTTCTAGTTGGAAAAAGTGGGTAAACAGACGTGTCAGGAGGGCAGATGTTGATGTGGTAGCTTATAGAGAAACGAGCACTGAGAAGATTTAAATTGGCACAGGGGACCGGGCCACCAGAGAGGTAGTCCAGGGATTCCTGGGTTGCACTGGAGTCATTTGGCACTAGACAAAAAAAGCCCATCCCCACTTTCCTTGTCCCATAGATCTTCCCCCCAATCTCTCAAACTGGTTTGTATTTATTTCATAGGAAAAAAAAAAAACATTGTTTCTTGGGGATGGAGGGGAGTGACAAACCCTAGTTCAGTTCCTGGCACCACATGGCCCCTAAGCAGTGAACATTGAGCGTCTCCAGATTCAGCCCTAGTGGCCCCCAAACTATATGAGACGCCTTACCTGGGAGGTCCAGGTAATCCTCAGCACCATTTCTTTGTGCCAAACATTGAACCAAAGGTCCTCTGGGCCAAAAATTGCTAGAAGTAGCCCCAAGGTCTCCTGGGCAATGTTTGGAAGACACTCCAAAAATACAATAAAATGAAGAAATAAGCTAATCCTGTAGGGAAATGGATTTTTCAGGGAAAGAAATGGCCAGTGCAAATACCAAAGAAGAGCAGCACTTGTGGTAAAGGGCTGACAGGAGTGGTAATATTCTGACTTTTCCTCAGATTCATATTGAAAACTGTGGGAACATTTGACTGGGTATTATAATCTGACTTACCTATTTTCTCAGGAAGTGGGACACACTTTGAAGTAATGCCAATTTTAAGGCTATTGTAATAGTCTCAGAGGTATTGGCAGCTGGAGTGAGGGTAGTAGTGTCAAGAGGTGGCAAAAATGTGGATGTATTTTTGAAGGGAGAATCCAAAGGTATTTAGAATCAATTATAGAGAGACGATTAATTTTGACAAATGTCAATGGAAGTGCTTTGGTTGGTATTAGACACCCAAATAGAGGTCTGAGTGGGAAAGTGAACTTAAGGGATGAAGATGGAGTCGGCCCTGGCTTGGAGACTGGATGGTTTAGTCATGGTTAACTGAAGTGGCAGAAAGGACTGGTATAGAGTATTGACCATGCTGACAGTTTGAGTAAATTTTATGTTCTATATATTTTACCACAAGTAAAAAATGGTTAGTCTCAGGAAGGAATGGGCACATAAGGAAGTTTCTGGAGCATCACATTGGGTGCCTGCCTTGCACATGGCCAACCTAGGTCTTTTCTGATTTTGTCCATTTTCTCAGTAAGAGTGAAACAAGCTCATGTGTCATCCATCTGAGAGGGAGGGATTAGGAGGACATGTATTGGAATGCTGGGTGGCATGCACTTGGGATTAGTTATGATGGTTAAACAAGATCGTAAGTAGAGTAGAGCCGGTGGGTGGGAGTTGGTGGGTGTTTCCCTTAACCACGTTCAACAGCTGGCTGGGGACCAGAGGTTAAATAAATGGTGGCATTTAACTGAGGGCTGAGTTTTGCCACCAAGCAGTTACATGCAGAAAGAGAGGGCAAACGTTTCGTGCAAGAGTGTTCACCATGGTAGTTTGGAGTTTGGTAGAAATCATGTGAGGGCGTGAGCACTATAGGGAAAGGGACAAGGTGGTTGGAAGAAGAGATTGTTGACCCCAGAAGATGATGTTAATGGAGTCTGAAGAGAGAGAACTGCTTTGGGAAGATGATGGTGTTGGAGAGTAGGAGGCTTGAAACTGAGGTACAGAAGATTGTACAGATGCTGGTAGAAGTGTGAGGGCATTGGAGGAGAAGAGTGCTAAAAAACTGGAAACAAAGCAGTTAAAAGGGGGAATAGTGCAATCACCATGAATCATGATAGGAATCACAGTGAAGAGACGGGGACAGGGGAGGGGGGACGGGCAGTGGGGGCAGGCAGAGAGCCCTTTTGCTTATCACTTCAAGAGAGGGGGAGTACCCAGAGATCTAGAGAAGATTGAAGAGAGGTGATGAAGCACAACTTCAGACTTGTGAGTTCCAGATAATTGGAGGGAAGGCCAGCAGCATGCCAGGGGTGAACTGGACCCCTTGCATTTCAAGGATAAGAAAATAAAAGAAATTGGATGAGATACCTAAGTAGTCAAATCCAGAAACAGAAAATAGAATGGCAGTTACCAGGACTGAGGGGAAAGGAGCATGGACAGTTAGTAATGAATGGATATGGAGATTTAGGTATGTGTGATGAGATATATTAGATATATGGAGATTTAGATACATGGATATTGAGAGTGTGGGAAGATAACAAGTGGGGGGATATTAGAGTCAGGTGCAGAAAATATGAAGATGCTCAGGGCCATAGAATTGTACACTTAAAATTGTTGGAATGGGGCTGGAACAAAAGTACAGTGGATTGGATACTTGCCTTGCACACGGCCAACCCAGGTTCAATCCCCAGCACCCCATATAGTCCCTGAAATCCTTTCAGAAGTAAGTCTGAGGGGGCTGGAGCGATAGCACAATGGGTAGGGCGTTTGCCTTGCACGCAGCCGACCTGGGTTCGATTCCCAGCATCCCATATGGTCCCCTGAGCACCGCCAGGAGTGATTCCTGAGTGCATGAGCCAGGAGTAACCCCTGTGCATCACTAGGTGTGACCCCAAAAAGTAAAAAAAAAAAAAAAGTAAGTCTGAGTGCCTCCAGGTGTGGTCCCAAATAGAAATAGTTGGAATGATAAATTTTATGTTCTATATATTTTACAATTAAAAAAGGTTAGTCTCAGGAAGGAATGGGAACATAAGGAAATTTCTGGACCATCACATCCAAAGGAATAGTGGGAAGAGTGTTTGTGGGTTACAGCAAAGCAGGAGCTGCAGGCTTGGACAACACAGATGTCTCTCCGTGGGGGCAGAGAGAGCGGAGCAGAGATGGAGGGCGGAGGGACTACCCAAGTGCCTGAGCATGTGGCCGGTGGTAGTGGCCGGGCTCTGAGCCTTGAAGCTGGGAGTCCTTTTCCTGAGAGCCTAAGGGGTTCTGTGCTATTCCGCTCTGTTGTGTCTCTAAAATCTGCCATTGCAATTGGCATATAATGTAAATGAATATAGGTTTGAATGGATGAAGGGTGAATTCTCTCCAAAGACAGAAAACAGCAAGTGAGAATATAATGGCCTTGCTGAAAATTTAAATAAATTCTTAAAGGTGAGGAAGGAATTTTAAAAAAGCTCAAGTTGGTCTCTGTAGGAGAAAGGATTTTTGGCAAATGCACAAAAGAATTTATTGTAAAATTGCAGTTTAGACCGGGAAAAAAAAATAAAATCATAAAGAGAAGCCTGCACATTTGTAAGGGTATCTGAGCTTTCCCATCTATATAAATGATTTCATGATGAATTTGATTTGGAAGTGGATTAACTTCTTCTTATGCTAAACTAAAAGATTATAGACTTTATAGAGTGGTAATCCCCCGTCATTAACTGTAAATTAAATTTTAAGGGTTGAAACTTAATCAATTTAACTTCTTAATCAATTTGTCTTTTCTAACTAATAGATTTCCTAATTTATAGATTAGGTCATTTATGATTAAGATTTACACTGAGGTTATTTTGCCTGCATGCATCTTCCGAGAGACTAAGATATTTTAAGAGACTTAAATATTTTGAAGATGCCTGTAACACGTCTTCAAGAAACTTAAATATCATTTAATTGCCGAATGTCTTAAAAAATTAAACTTTCATATTCATTTTGTTTTGTTTTTCTTCCTAAAAGTTGAGATGGATCATCTTTTAAGGTTGCTATCAGCATAGATTTCGTTTTGATGAGTTGAGAGTAGTGCTGGCTTGTGATCGTCTCACATTGTGATACATGTCTGAAAGCTACAGACCATTATCATGCCCCATTCTTCTTCTTGTCGTTTTAGTGACAGCTATATTGTGCGTGTCAAGGCTGTGGTTATGACCAGAGATGACTCCAGCGGGGGATGGTTCCCACAGGAAGGAGGCGGGATCAGTCGCGTGGGGGTCTGTAAGGTCATGCACCCTGAAGGCAATGGACGAAGCGGCTTTCTCATCCATGGTGAACGGCAGAAAGACAAACTGGTAACGGCAGACATGCAACGAACAATTGGGTTCAATTAGCTTCGTCTGACTTCTCTACATTAAATCATAGCTCCCTTCTCCTTGGGTTTTGTTTTTCGTTTACTTCTTTTGCCTACTTCAAACTCCTTAAACTTCAAAAGTTAGAACTCTGAAGCTGGTGCCAAATTGCAGAACATGATCCCAGCTTTCCAGCAGAGATGTTTGGGGTGGTTTTATTTTTTTTTAACCACTCAGTATATAACTCGGATGCTTAGAAGTTGTATATTGACTGTCTTGTTTGTGTGTTAAATTAATTAAGCTGTCTTCTTGTCACTACAACAAGATATTCAAAACAAAAGTGTGTTCTCTGTTGCGAATCATATTGTAGTCAGTTCTTTTTTGAAGTCAGATCTATACATAGAGCACGCCATCCATGTTTAGATGCTGGAAGGCAAAATGCAAAGACAGTGTCATCCGACAGATGGTTGCAGCTGAATAAAGGTTTATCAAAAGATACTCTAGCTTTCATTTCATGAGCTAAGCAACAAAACATGTTTGGAAGACTAGGAGCCCCAGACTGGGCTCCCCACTGTGTGTTCCTGAAGCACTGAGCCAGGAGTAACCAGGAGCATTGTCAGTGTGGCCCTCAGAAGAGTGTTTGGAAGAAAGAAAATTATCAAAAGTAGAGGTATCACATATCTGCAATATGTATTTGGAGAATAATTAGTTTAAGAGATGGAGTGTTATTAGTTCACAATGTACTATTTAATATGGGAACTTAAATGCCCAGTTCTTTCTTATGAGGCAAAAGTAATCAAGAAAATAGAATATTCAAATTTTTATTTTTTTATATTAAGGTAATTATTTTAAATTAAAGTAATAACTAACTGGTGTCTTTGAACTTGGAAGACTATTCTATTCATATTAGGTCATGGGGTGCACACTCAAAAGTCAGTCATTTATAGTGGATTGTTCAGGATCTCAACAGAGAAAACACAAATACATTATACAATATGTTACACATTTGGGACTCTTAAGAGCTACATCTATTGAGTTTTATGTGTTAATGTAATCTATTTATTTATTGTGTGTGTTAGTGTAATCTTTTGCAGCTACTTATTTAAAAAAACAATGGATGACAGGATAAGTTGCAAGTGTTATATAGGAATTAACAGAAATGCTGTTTTCACACTTGATTTATTTCTGTATATTTAGCGAATGCTACTAATTTTTAAGTTGTTTTTGGTTTTGGACCACACCCAGGAAAAAAAAAAAAGCTCATTGGTTCATTCCTGGTGGTGCTCGGGAGAACCATACAGAGTTCTCCAGGAATCAAAATCAGTTTTTCCACATGCAAGGCAAGCTCCTCACCTGCTATACTGTCTTTCCAGCACCCAATTAGAATATGCTTTTTGTTTGTTTTTTTAAAGCAATCCCTGTAATGCTTGGGGCTCACTCCTGACTCTGCTCAGGGATCATTCCTGGTGGGACTTAGGGTACTGGGGATCAAACCAGGGTCAGTTGCAACAAGGCAAGTAAGTACTTACCTGCTGTACCCTAAAACATTTTTGTTTATAGGATGTTCAGAGTAAAGCCATACAATCATACTACAACTGAAACCATGAATAATTACCAGTGAAGCAGTCTATCCAGAGTCTGCATATGCTAGCCCTTTAGTTAAACTGTGTCATTGCATTCTTAGATCAGCCTAAATAATTACAATGAAGAAATTGAGATTCAGAAAGATTGTTCTTTATTAGCCATTTATTATCCTGTTACTCTGACCTCAGAACTAAGCCAGTGTCATCTTCTCCTTAGTATTATATATTAGATTTCTTTCCTCTTTCCAGCCAATCCCTAGCTTTATGAATTTCCTACATTTTCTCAGTAAATTTAGGAGGCCTGATTTATTTGTGTGTGTGTTTGTGTGTGTGATTTGATTATACAGAAAGCTATTACCAGCATACATGAGACTTTCTTTTAACACATTAAAGAAAGGTCAGGTATTCTAAATCTGCCAACTTGAAAGCAAGACAGTCTTGATTACCAATGAGAGAAGTTGTTTTCTGCTTATGAAATAGCTGTAATTGTAAATACTTATAAAAAAGTTATGACCAAATTTCCTGTTACTATCTTTTCCATAATTACCCATGGGCCTTATTTTTCTCCTTGACATAGTTGCTCTCTAGTATGATAAAGATTTTCATCTTTATCTGTCATATTTGCTACCAATATATTACAGTTTATAGCTTCATCTTTTAGTTTGGTTTACTCTTTTCCACAAAACTTTTTTTTTCCTTTTTTTTGGGGGGGGGTCACACCCAGCGATGCTCAGGGGTTACTCCTGGCTTTGCACTCAGGAATTACTCCTGGCGGTGCTTGGAGGACCATATGGGATGCCGGGGATCAAACCCGGGTCGGCCGCGTGCAAGGCAAGCGCCCTACCCGCTGTGCTATCGCTCCGGCCCCTCCACAAAACTTTTAATAGAAAAATTTTCTTCCTCTACTTAAGTTTCTTGGTATTACTTTGGTATTAGGTTATCTTAACTGAATATATATTTAAATACACACACACACACACACATACACATATATAAGCAACCGAAAAGGGGGCTTCGGTTGTAAAACAACCTGAACCCTTTGTTTTAAAATACTTCTGTGAACTTCTGTCTTTCCTTTGTTTTCCACATGCTAATCATAATTTTTCCCCATTTTGTTCAAGGTCTTGTATTAAAATTACCCCCGATTTCCATATCTGGGGCAGTAGATAGCTCAAAGGCCGAGTGCACATGCTCTACCTCTGGGAGGCCTGGGTCTGATTCCAGGTACCACATGGTCCCCCAAAGCACCATTTAGAGTAGCCCCTGAGCACTGACAGTATGGCACATACACCCGTCTCCCACCCAAATTCCTTCAGCATTCATCTCCACTTTGTAAAAAGGAAATACTATTCTAAGAAGTGATGCATCTCTTCCCTCTAGAGTAGGATTTCTCAACCAGGAGGTATGTGGCCCCCCAGGATATTCCAAGGGGGACACAGGTGAAAATAGCATAAATGAGGAGCCACGGCATGAGATTAAGGCGCCAACCACTGTAACACGAGGGTCCTGGAAGGAAACAAGGCTGGAAAGGGGCCACCGTTGAAATGGATTGAGAAACACTGCTCTCGAGGTCAGAGAGTCCTTAGCAGAGCAAGCTTTGGGGGAAGATTTCATTGTAAAACTAGACTCTGGGCCCTCATACCAACTCTGTGTTGCTGTTCTGGTTGTAGGCCAGTTTCTGTGGTTCGCTGCTGATGCACAAGGGTCGTGTGTCTCATCCCGTCTCCCATCATATTTTCCATCACTCCTCCCCCTTCGCACTCTCTGACTCCATACGCCCCAATTTTATATCTACCAGTACTTAAGTTACTCACCCATGTTGGCTTCATCTTTCCACCTCTTTGCTTTTCTACTCGGGGAAGTCTGGACTCTTAATACTCAGTGGTACTTAGTCCCCTGTACTGCCTCCCCTTTCACCGCAACATGCAAACACACAAGCACACACACACACCCCCTATGAAGGTGGTGGCTCCTCCTGTAGCCTCTGGGCATCCATAGTACAGCACTTTGCCTAGTGAAGAGTATGAGCCCACTAGGAGTCCCACCTCCCTGAGGCACACCCAGTCTGAATTGTGGAGTGGTAAGAAGAGAGTGGAGACCATTTGGAGGAGCCAGTTGGTCAATGATATCAGAGTACCCAGTATTCCAACTGGGACATGAAGCATTCTTTCTAGTAGAACTGTGTATCACCAATAATTTTTGCAATGTAGCGAATGTCTAGAGGTCAGCCTGTTGTTTGACATACTGAGACCTATGAGCTTGATTTTGTCTTTGTTCAGCTAGCCATTCCAAGTTATTTAAATAAGTATTTGTTAATTGGAGGCATTCAGGTTTCTTTGGGAGGAAAAAAAGTTTGCTCCTTAGACAAATCCATTGGTGCATTGGGGGTGACATGGGGTGGCGGTCGGGGATGACACGGGATTCATATTAAGAATGATCACAAATTCTAACAGGTTTGGACTGGAGAGATAGTACAGTGGGTAGGGTGTTTGCCTTGCACATAGCCAACCTGGGTTCATTCCATGGCATCCCATATGGTCCCCTGAGCCCCACCAGGAATGATCCCTCAGTGCAGAGCCTGGAGTAAGCCCTGAGCTCTGTCAGGTGTGTTCCAAAAACAAACAAAAAATTTTGTGGATAGCAAAAATTCATAAATAGTGTAGCTTACAGGATCCCTTTACACTAAAAACTTATTGCGGACATCAGTGAGCTCTTACATTTCATGGATTATAGATAACATACGGATTATAGTTAATTTATTTTAAATTTGTTTTCAATTTTGAATTACAGTAAATATTTTAAAGTACAAATTGTATTTAAAAATTAAAAACTTGGGGCCAGTGCAATAGTATAGCATGTAGGATGTTTTACCTTGTACTCGGCAGACCTGGTTTGATCCCCAGCATCTCAGATGGTCCCTTAGTACCGCCGGGAGTCATTCTTGAGTGCAGAGACAGGAATAAACACTGAGCATTACCAAGTGTGACCATTCCCCCCTCCAAAAAAAAATTAAAAATAGTATTGCATAAACAACGTTTCTTATGACAAATTGCTATTATTTTCCAGAACAGGATAGTAAGAAGAGTGGCATTGCTTTACATTTTTACAAATCTCTTTTGTAGCTTAATAGAAACTACCTGGAATCTAATATCAACTTGTATTTTCAACCTATTCCTGTATGTTATTTTGGGGTTCAGCTTGATGAAGAAAATACAGCTTCATAAAGATATATATAAGTTGGAAAAGGGAGGTATATTTTAATCACCTTTTCAGGTAATCGTAGATAAACTTCTTTAATGCTACATCAAGACTCAGCCTTTGGCAGTTTCTTATATGTGGGTTCTGAGACCATATTGATGAACTTTTCATAGTCTTTATATTAAAACCCATAGTTTATCTTTCATTTTGAAAGGATCATTTATTCACCCTGGTTTTGCAACATTTTCATTTGCTCATTTGGAAAATAATATAATGGCTTGAGTTACACAGATCTTACAAATGTTGATCCATTTAATTCACATAACCAAAATCATGTTCTTAAGTAACCATTAATCTTATTAGAAAAGTTTTTAAGTTTGGAAAATTATACACTATTGTAATTATTGATATTTGAAAGTTCAAATGTTATTAATGCAGCAAATACCTCTAGTTGCTTTACTTGAAGTGACTGGACTTTGTTCATTTTCAAGAAAATAACCAGTCCTCTAAGTCTGAATTACCATAGTTCATCTGTCAGTTCTTCCAAGTAACTAGTGATCCATGAAAAAATAAGCAGTTAGTTCAACTCATCACTAAAACAACTACACTAAAACTAATTCTCTTGCAGCAATCCTCATTTTTCCACATACAGCAGATGTTTAAAGTCTTTTAAAAATACACATCCCTCTCTCCAACTATGCATGTGTGCAATGCCAGGATTTCTTCATTTACTTCAACCAGAGCAACATACTACAACAAACTGTAATACAGAAGCGGATATGAGAATCCTATGAGAATTACGTACATTTGCATTTCATCTGGAAATAGTTTTGCCAGGCTGGACTCACAGACCAAACTTTAAGAATGTGTATAGGGGCCGGAGCGATAGCACAGCGGGTAGGGCGTTTGCCTTGCACGCGGCCGACCGGGGTTCGATCCCCGGCATCCCATATGGTCCCCCAAGCACTGCCAGGAGTAATTCCTGAGTGCAAAGCCAGGAGTAACCCCTGAGCATCGCTGGGTGTGACCCAAAAAGCAAAAAAAAAAAAAAAAGAATGTGTATAAAGATGCTCTTTGGAGCAGTGGCTATAAAAGTAGTTACTATTAGAAGTCTGGAGAATAACTGAATACTTCTAATACATCCATGACGGGGAATGTTGTGTAGCCATTAAACAGTCCTTGTTAGCAGTATGTATCTCTTAAAACATGTTTTTAAGGATTAAGGAGGAAGTTGCAGAACACTATTGAATGGCCATACTGAAGCACAGTCACCTTCATGGGTGTGTGAAAAAGCCACAGAAAGAAACTGTTATCTTCATCTCTGCCGTACTCTTGACAGTGGATAATTCTAGAAGTGGAGGGGCATACGAGGTAGTTTGGATGAGATGAATAAGAATGGAGTGCTTATTCATTCTGTATGTGTTGTATTTTCATGTCGATTTTTTTTAAACCTCCAACACAAATATATGACACTTTCTAAAGCCTTCCTTAATTTTAAATTACTACCTGATTGGATATATGTCAGAGTCTCACTAAAGAGTTTATACATGATTCAAAGAATAAAACTCGTATAACTTTTTTTGTCATTAAATTTAGATATGTAATGATACTTTGTCTAAGAGGGCATAAAGAGGTGGTATCTAATCCCTTCCCACCTCCTCACTTAATTTAGGTGACTGGACTGATTTTACTTTTTCAAAACCTATTAAAGTTCTGTAACAAAAAAATCCCTTTGAATTATCTTAAACTCAGAAATGTTAAGTGAAGACTAATTTTTTTTCACCCTGAAAATAATGAAATGAGGAGTCTTTGTTTTTACAAAAAGCTTATTTTGAGACTTTGAATTGAGACTATTAAGTTCTAAAATAGATAACATTTGTTAGTTAAAGCCTTCGTTATTTGGATTTCCCCAATTTGGAATGGGGCTGGGCTGACATTTAATCATTGCACTATTCTTAGGGGAAATAGCCATATTAAGCAATTTAATCATAAATAGAACTGTGTGAGGGGGACTGTTGTCTCCTTTCAGTACAGTGTGAGGAAGCTAACTGTTTGGGATTTATATTTGATATGCCAACTTGAGTATTACTCTCTGTTATGTTAGGGAACATTTATTAGGCAGCACTTGATTTGCTTACTTAGAAGTTTTCTTGAAATTTGTACTCTTGAAGATATGCTCGAATTTGAGTTTATACTAATTTAGGCACTTTTTTACTCTTTCCCTTAATTTAGTTTAAAAGTTGTAATAAGATCTCATTTTGTAAATGTGGAGCTTCGCCAGAAGAAGACCAAAGCTATAAAAAATTAGCAAGATTAGTCAAATCAGGTGTTGGTGTAGCTCAGCAGTGAGTGCGTGCTTCACATATTTGTAGCCCTAGGTTTGATTCTCAGCACCGGAAAAAAAAGAAAACTGCAAAGTCATATTGGATATGTAATGTAGCCATAAGAACAAATATTAATCACTATTTTAGAGGGTTTTACTGTGAATAAGGAATAAAGTTGACAGTTGTGATTTCAATGCTTCAATTCTATAAGAACTTTCGTAGCTGTATCAATAATAGCACTGCACTGGACCCAAAGGGAGTTATTTGATAACACATCCTGACCATTTTCCAATCTATTTGGGAGAATAAGAGTAATATATTTAGATGTTTAGAGAATAAAGTATTGTAATAATAGTCAAGTACTTAATTGTGAATGTAGTAAGAACTAGAATAAATAAAGGAATAAAAGTTAATGGTGGAAATATGGAGAATAAGTGTGACTTTGTAGCTCATTATTTAGTGTCTCTAGAGTATGCATATTTTCTCATTGATAATACTGTTACTTTGGATATAATAAAGTCTAGGCTCAAGACCAGCTCACATTTAAAGCCTCATATAAAGCAGTCTGAATCTAGATTGCTAGAAACTGGAAGATTGTTCTAATAAAACAGAAAAAAAGTTTAAATGGAGATCCAGATCAGAGCATTAGCAACTGAAATGGGGTTGGATACAAAAGATGTTGATAGAAAAAAATAAATGGTCTTGGTGGTTAATAATATAAGGGATAAAGAAAGCAAAGAAGGCAGAGAGATTTTGAGCCAGAGAAAATGAACAAAGAGGGATTAGTATGGTTAGACATAGGGTAGTTAGAAAAGGAAATTAGTGGCAGACATTTTAGAGCTGTTTGTGTTTCAACTTGTTAAATTTGAGATCATTGGACAGTATCCATTAGAACAGAGAAGGGCAGATAGAGAGCCATTTGTGTTAAGATCCTGGCACAAAAGCAAGTAAACCTGGCAATAAGTAGAGCCCCAAGACCTGGGCCTCCGCTTTGTGGCCTTCCCATTCCCCACCCCCATGGGACAGGAGAAAGAGGAAAAATTAGTTATATGGCTCAGTGAGGTCAATGGAGAATTGCCAAAGCCATGGCAGTTGGGGGTGCTCAGGAAAAATTGAATGAGCAGCGGGGACAGGCAAAAGTTTATTCCATGATAGACAAGGGAGGGGTAGAGGGTTTTCATTCATTGCCACCACTGGTGAATGCTTCCTAGTTAGATTTTTATAGCCAAATGCCATCATGACATTCCACAAGTAACCGGCCTCTGTGTTTGAATCCTTCAGGTGGTGTTAGAGTGCTATGTAAGAAAGGACTTGGTCTACACCAAAGCCAACCCAACATTTCACCATTGGAAAGTCGACAATAGGAAATTTGGACTTACTTTCCAAAGCCCTGCTGATGCCCGAGCCTTTGACAGGGGCGTGAGGAAGGCGATCGAAGACCTTATAGAAGGTATTGAATTTACTACTGTGTTCTTAGTGGGGCTGTGGAAATGTTCCAAGTTCACTTTAATTCTAGTAGTCTGCCATCGTGTATTTGTGGTTCATTTGCAGGAGGCTTGAAGGCCAGACCCAGTAGTTGTGAAAACTTGGGGAATATCCAAAGAAAACAAAGTGGCAGTGCATGGAGAAAGGAGATAGATGGATTTCAGAATAAGGCGAATCTTACTGATTTTTAGACTCAGCTCTGAAAAAGCAAGTTTGGACTCCTGAATGATTTCACCTTGTCCTGAGTATTGCAACTTCTTTGGTCTGATCTGTCAGAAGACTCAGGCCTAAACTGTATTCCTGGAGTTTGGGTTCAGATTAAGCCTTGGTTATTGGACAAGTGGGCAGTAGACATTGTGTTCTGTTTCATTGTTGACCAGAAGACTCTCGGCCAGTTAGTTCTCACAGACTAGAAAACTGTCCGGTTGTCCTGAGTCTACAGAGGCAAAAACAAAAATTCTCCACTTGCATATTCAGTTGTCAAAGCAAAGGGTTAAGGGTTCCATTGCAGGGCCCCTGTGAAGGAAGAAATATGAGGGAATGCATGGAAAAACTAAATTCAGAATTTGGAGAAGTTAATCACAAGAGGATGTACATTTAATTCACTCAGGAAATGTTTTGAAGTTCTTTCCTCTCATACAGATGTGGTGGAAGAGATAAAAATCTTAAGAAGAATTTCTTGGGGCCACAGAGATATCTGGTGTGGTCAAGCACATGCCCGCCATGTGCAGAGCCTGCCTTTACTCCTACCTAATGTGGGGAGCTCACTCTTCAGCACCGCAGGCTGAGCTGTGCCAGCAGTGGCCCGTATTTTATTTTTTATTGTATCTTATTGTTTGGTTGGTTGGTTTTGAGGACACATCCAGCTAATCTCAGACTGCTCTCAGCTCTGCTGCAGGCAGTGTCTGGGGGACCATGCAGTGGCGGGATTGAACCTGGGTGGCATGATGCACAGCATGTGCTCAGGCCATTGTGCACTCTCTCGGGCCCCAGACTAGTCTTTATTTGAGAGAGGGAGAGGGAGATAGATAGGGGGGGGAGGGAGGGAGAGAGAAGAAGGTGGAGGAAGAGGGAAAGGGAGGAGGGGGGGAGAGAGAGAGAGAGAGAGAGAGAGAGAGAGAGAGAAGAAAGATTGCCTAATAAGGCATCAGCCATAGGAAAATTTGAGCTAAAATGTGAATGTATTCGATACAACTGTACAATGGCACACAGATAATTAACAACCACGTTCATGTTAACAGGTCTAACATGTGACAGATACTTAATTTTTTTTAAGTGGCAGATATTTTAAATGTTATTAAACAGCTTTTAAATGTTTAGAGAGAAGTTTCTATGTTATCGATCTAAGCTTACTGTCTGTGTTCTTAGTCACTAAAGCCGCATACGAAATTTGGTTCTTCTGTTTGTAATTGTTTCTCTTATGCCCTCTGTCTCACTCTCCTCTATTAAAATTTGCCTTAAACATAATGTACTGAAATCATTCCAAGACTGGAAGAAACCCTGAGAGATCAGTAGGAATTGCACAGAGGACATTGTGAGACTGTTTCCTTTTTATCCTGTAATCCCCTCATTGGAAATTTAAATAGTTTCCATCTTTTTCTGAGCAATTCTCTTAATGTTGGTTTTATATAATAGCAGAATAGTTTCTAAACGCACCATTTTAAGGACCTCCCCAAGAAAAGGAGAAGCTAGAGGATAAATTCTCGTTTTGATATATCTATGGTTTTGAATTGTTCTTCCTTTTGGCCATTGACACGGTCCGTTAAGGGGAGATAGTGCAGGAGTCAAGACCTCATGCTCCAACCGCAAGAGCCTGAGCAGCACTGCATCCACTGCAACCAGACCACACACTGAACGTCTGGTTGGCTGAGGATCCCTGGGTTCCTTGAGCCCTTCGTAGAATGGAAGCGCACAGAAAACAGCGTCTCAGTCAAGTAGATTGAATTATCATTGGTTCCTTTGGGGGAGAACTGGGACAGTAATACTGACTTGACCCCAGCACGAAGAAAAGTCTAAACAGATAAGCAGATTGACCCTAAATGATGATTCTTCTCATAATTAAATATATTGGGTTACTGCTTGAGCCCTAAATGTTTTTCCATAAAAACAGGAAACTCACTGGTAGTATATTATTATAAGAGAGAAACCCCCTTGCCCAGGGGTCAGCATAGAAAATGACTCCCACAGTCTAGATTTTAAGAATGCAGTGTCTGAATTGTATAACAGGAACAGACAGACAGGCTACTTGGTTGACTCCTCTTATTGGTAGATGAGTAGGCCAGAGAACTAAGTCCGGTCACACAGCAAGAGTGTGACAGGTCTAAAGAGAGGCTCTCAGCCTGGTATTTTTCCAAAGCCCTGCCTAGTGAAGGGGCTGGAGGACACTGTGGAAGCTGGTCTGTCTTGACTCGGGTCTTTGAGAGCAGTCGGCAGGCTCTCCGCTCACCCTCACTCGTGCTTCTCTGATGGCCAGTGCAGAAGTGTGAGGGATATTGGTAGAAACACAAAGCTACTTTCAGGAGCATCTTGTCTAGAATGAAAGAAAAGTAAATTAAAGTAATTTGTATCCAGATAACATATTTTTGCTGATGATTCACATGCAGATGGAATGGAATGTGGTTTCCTTAAAATAGACTTTTTAAATGTGTTTGGCTTAACCTCTTTGGAAACACTCTTCTTTCATTTTTATTCTTTAATTTTTTTTTTTTTTGGTCTTTTTAGGCTCGACAACATCATCTTCCACTATCCATAATGAAGCTGAGCTTGGTGATGATGACGTTTTCACAGTAAGTTCTTTCTGTCCTTTTCTTTCCAGACTCATTGATGAGCAGTCAAAAAGAGGGTCTGTTCAAGGGCATGACAGACACTCAACAACTTGGCATTCGATGTTACTTTTGGAGTGGTTTGTCTTATGGACCTGTGTTGCAGTGGTACCATTCATCACATGGCACAACTTTGTTGCCTCTCCTGGTCTGTTCCAGTTTTCTCTCAATGTCATCTTCAGATTTTGAGTCACCCGCTGTCTGATTTGCCTAGGATTCTAGTTCTAGCGTTGCAAATCCTTAGTCCCAGGGAATACTTCAGTTCCTGGCAAAACCAGGACAGCTGGTCAACCTCCTGGGAGTCTTCTGTGAACCTAGCTCTCCTCCCTGGCATTAGTGATTCAGTATCTAATAAGAAAGGCCTGGATCCGAGGGTCAAACTCAAGGATGCTATGGAAGGGGAAGGCTTGGTTTGACGCAGCTGGAGTAATGAGATGTAGCTAGAGACGAAATGGATTCTCTCCCTTGCTTTGCTACTTAAATACTGTGCTTCTGGAAGTTAATTAACAGAGAGTTCATTGCCAGCCTGCTGTGTGCCGGGTGCCTTGTGGAGCAGAGCAGCAAGGCAGCGTCTCTGAGAGTGCCACTTTGGGCACATACATCCTTTGATACCTGAACCAAATCTTGCTTCCTGCCTTGCATTCTGATATTTTTCTTTGCTTTATTTTCTTCTTCCTTTTACTATGGACCTTTTTTAAGCACATGTATACTTTAAAGAAGAATGCAGTGAATACCTATAAGATCCAGCTAGATTTGGCAGTTGCACCATTTTGGGTGGCAACACACCGTTTTTGTTGTTTTTTTTTTCCCCTGTTGTGGTTGGAAGTCCCCTCTGAAATGTTTAGTGTGCGTCTCCTAAAAATAAGTCATTCACTTATACACCCACAGCACCATTACTTGACCTAGTAAAATATGAATTTCTTGATAGCATCTAATAGTTCTTCCAGTAGTTCCTCAGTTGTCTCAACTATCTTTGATAATTTTCCCCCCTTTGGGGATCACACCTGGTAGTTCTCAGGGGTTACTCCTGGCTCTGCACTCATGAAGTCCTTCTGGCAGTGCTCAGGGGACCATATGAGATGCTGAGAATTGAACCTGAGTCAGCCGTGTGCAAAGCAAACACCCTACCCACTCTACTACCATTCTGTCCCCTATAGCTAGTTTTTAATTTTGTATTTAAAATATTGGTTTGGCCCTTTAAAATTGTTTCCTGGGGCAAGAGAGTTAGTTCAGTGGGCCGAGTGCATGCGGTTCATACCTGGTTGATCCCTGGCACCACATGGTTCCGCAAGCATTGCTGGGTATTACCCCTGAGCGTTGCTGTATCTGGTCCAAAAGCAACAAGAAATTATTTCCCGGTGTACTCATCCTACACACAGAATGGTCTGTGGAGAGATTAGACTGGCCCGTGAAAGGCTTAGAGAGAGCCTGGCACAGACTCTGCAAAGCACTGTGGCCCAGAGATGAAAGAGAGGTGTGGGGTGGTCAGAGGAAGCTACTGAGGAGGCACATTGGACTGCACCTCAGTGACATGTGAGCAGGGTTTGAGAGCGTCTCCAAGGCTGGAGGACCACAGGGCTGAAGCGGAAGCAGAGGTTTGCTCAGTGACTTGCTTGAGCATTGCAGATCCCAACCTGACTTGAGCAGACCATGTGTGGGGGGCTTAGGAAGTGAACTCAGTTGTCCTTCCAGGGGCGGCTGGTGTGATGTGGTTCTGAACAGGCTTCCTATAGTGCTCCGAGCAGATCTTCTCAACAGTTGGCATGTTACTTACATCTGTTCCTTTGTCACGTTTTGAGAGACAAACAACAGCAGGAGGGTTAAAAGGTGCCTTCCTGTGCTCCCGAGAAAAACTGTCCTTCGCAGCTGCTTCCCAGCTACCTGCCAGAAGTGATTTATTGATTCAGGAGAGGGCAAGAGGCAAAGGAGTGGTAGAAGCCAGCATCCCTCCTGGTTTGTCCTTTAATCCACAGGGGATCAGCAAGCCACTCCGGGGTAACACTGAGTGCCTGGAAGGAAGTGTAACAACAACCCCGCTGCTTGCAGACACCCTGGCACTCAGAGAAGAGCTCTGTGTTGTTGCATTCTGTGCCTCTTCCGTGGTGCGTGATCAGCTGTCCTCATTCCATTTATCTGCAAGTAAAGGCTTATTAGCAACAATACCCCCTGGCCCCCAAGGAAAGCGCATCCTTGGGCCACTGGCAACAGGAATACATCTCTGGTGAGGATGGGGAGTCTCAAGGCAGAATGATGGGGTTCGGTTCCTGGTGGCTAGATTCTGAGCCAGTGAACAGGCTGGCGCCGGGGCAAGGAGTAGCTGCTGTGGTAACCACCGCCGGGTCTGCAGCATCCGAGGCTGGTGATCTTCTCCAACTTCCACTGGCAAGAAAGGTTCAGAACTTGGAATCATTTGCTCTAGAGAGCGTACAAGTGTTGAACAGCCCTTTAACTTCTGAGGGATCAGAATTAGTTTTCTAGATGACTTGTTAAAGAAACTTTGGTACATCTACACAGTGGAATACTATGCAGCTGTTAGGAGAGATTAAGTCATGAAATTTGCTTATATGTGGATAAACATGGAGAGTATTATGCTACGTGAAAGGAGTCAGAAAGAGAGGGACAGACATAGAGGGACTGCACTCATTTGTGGAGTGTAGGGTAGCATCACATGAGACTGACACCCAAGGACGGTAGATACAAGGGCCAGGGGGATTGCCCCATAGCTGGAAGACTGCTTCATGAGGGGAGGGGAGAAGGCAGATGGAATAGAGAAGGGGTCATTAAGAAAATGATGGCTGGAGGAACCAGTTGGGATGGGAGATGCATGCCGAAAGTAGATAATGGACCAAACATGATGACCTCTCAGTGTCTGTGTTGTAAGCCATAACGCCCAAAAGTAGAGAGAGAGCATGGGGAATATTGTCTGCCATGGAGGCGGGGAAGTGTGGGAAAGGGGGGGGGGGGCATATGGAAGATATTGGTGGTGGGGAATGTGCACTGGTGGAGGGATGGGTGTTTGATCATTGTGAGATTGTAACCCAAACATGAAAGCTTGTAACTATCTCACGGTGTTTAAAAAAAAAATTTTAATAAAAAAAAAAAAAGAATTAGTTTTCTAAGAGAATAGTGTTTGTGGGGGGGAAAACCTTTCAAGTATTTCCTTTGGTTCCTGTGGCTGGAGCCAGGGGTTTCCCTCTGTGTCAAGCGATCCTTTGTGCTAGAAGAAGAGGACACTGTGGCCAGTGTACCGAGGCCCAGTCTGTGGATGCCCACACACCTGCCCTGCCCCGGATCTGCTACTGTTGCCAACACCACCGCTGTAGTCCTCCCTGCCCTTGCACCTCACCGCCACCAACCTGCTGGGCCCACATCTTTCCTGCCTGAGCCACCACAGGACACCCCTGATGAGTAACTGACTACTCTGAAGTTCTGGGCTCGGGACTTTTTACTCACACGCCCTAATTTTTCTCCCTCCACCTGTTGTGTTTGTTGTCTTGCATGCCTCTGTGGCGTGGCAGGGATTCAATTCCTGGCACCACATACTGTCTCCCAAGCACTGCCCCCGAGCACAGAGCTAGTTGTAGCCCCTGAGCACCACCGGTGTGACCAAATAAAAAAAAAAAATCTCAAAATACGACTTAATGAACTATTGTTCATTTCTTCTGCCCTGCCAAGGCCCTCTTTTTGTTTTGTTTTATTTCCTGAGAAAATGCATTTTCACTTTATTACATTATATGTAAGTCATTCCTCATTATTTTCTGAACCCCAGATATAGTATATAACAATGATTTTGATAGTTCATTCCATTGCTTCATTGTCATCCTGGGTGGAGGGGATCACTTAAAGGTGGGTGAATTAAGAAGAGTCTCATAAAGGGTTTTGTGTCTGTTTTTTTTGTTTTGTTTGTTTGGGTTTGGGGGCACACCCAGCAGTGCTCAGGGCTCACTCCTGGCTTTGCTTGCAGGAATCACTTCTGATGGGCCTCAGAAGACAATGGGTAGTGCCAGGGATTGAACCTAGGTTAGCCTCATGCAAGGCAAGTGCCCTGCCCGCTGTACTATCACTCCAGCTTCCTTGTGTTGGTTGTTTCCTGTCTGCATGTGGTAGCCAAGCTCCTAGCACTGTCGATCACTACAGGCTGTCGATCACACAGGCTGTGGTGCTCCTGCTGCATCACTCTGTCCTCTGGCCCCTGGCCCCGTCTCCTGGCCCCGGCTGTGGAGTTGCTCAGGGATGACTGATCTAGATGAACACAAATACTGTAGTGGCACAGGGGCACTCAGCATTGAACTGGACCATGTGAGGGAATTCTAGTGCCTGAACCGTTTGGCACAAATCTGTACGGTGGGTAATATAAAGACACTAAAGCTATAAAACAGGTGACGGGCACTTTGGGATATTGCTAAGAGCACATGCTTGCTGGTGCCTGTCCATGACAGCTTCCCCCCTCTTTTTTCTTTAACTTCAGAGCTAGGGAGACATGTGCGGTGGAATGGAAAGACCCTCCGGTCCGTTCCCTCTGTTCTTCTGTCTGTGGAGGAGACATGTGCTGCATCTTATCTTGTGGCTGTGGCGGAGGCCCGGGTAAACTTGAGATAAGAGCAGTTTCACTCCCTGGATAAACTGAGCAGGTTTGCTCCCTGACTTCCTCTCAGATCCCTGCAGCTGAGGATTCTGAGGCAGGCCAGAGGTGAGAGAGGCAAGTGGAGGAAGAGAGTGAGTGGAGAATGTGGGCTGCATAGAACTCGGGAAGTCTGCCCGTCTTACAGTCATTTAATGAACAAATCTCCAGGTTCCTGTTCTGCAGGGTTTGCTTCATTAAAGCCTAGAGGTTTACTTACTAGTCCAGAGCTCTACGCTCATTTTAAAGTATTACTGGCTTCTTCTTAAGGGATCATTTTGACTCGATCTTGTGAGAACACGGCTGCAGCGCCTAGACTTCTGGAACAGACTGATCTGGAGCCAATGATGAGTGGGGTCCGTGCCTCAGCCGTCCTGCTGAGCACTGCCTTCTGGCTCCACCACGGGGGAGAGGAAAATCGTTGTTTTACAATGAGATATGGGGGGCAGGGGGCACATAAGCTAGCTAAGTCTTTATCTTCCATAATGAACAGTCCTTAAATTAACATCTAAGACTTGCTCTTCAAGCCCGTATCCTCCCTTGAATGCATATCTCGCTCATCTGTTTCTTTGCTTGCCTACTTCCACTCAGGAGAAGCTTGTGTTCTCTCTCACACACACACTTACTCTCTCTCTCCTCACATCTTTCCAAATAAATTTCAATAAAAACTTATCTTGCTTTACAAAAAAAAAAATCAGTCTGCAAATCAGGAAGTAGTAGTTTAACAACAAAATATTGGGCGAAGTGCCGAGAAATATAAGAAGGAGTTAGCACCTGGGCTGGCGAGATGGCTCAGAGGGCTCGAGCACAGCCTGGTGCTTGGTCCTACCACCACCACCACCATGAGGCAGGAGCCCTGCGCCCCCCTCCCCAAAAAAGAAAAAGCCAAGAATTGAAAGTGAGAAGCTGGGATTGGGGAGGAACAAGGCTGCTAGTTGCGATATTAATAAAGAATTGGCTGGGGTGGGCGTGGTGTGGGTGGTGAAGGGAGAGGAAGGGGTAGAGAAAGTTTCCTTCCCTACAGTGGTGCTGGCTTTCTCACAGCCTCGGCTTCAAGAGGCATAATCAAGGCCGAGTTCCATGACTCAAAGCCCCACTGGTAGGAAGCAGTCTGAGTACTGTGGAAATCACGGCATTTCGAGCTCGGTGACTGGAGCAGGGCCTGTGGCCCAGTGGTAAAGCGTTTACTTACCTGGCAGTGAGAATGTGAATGAATGGGTAAGGTGACCAGAGTTAGCTGGGAATGTTTGATGCGTTGGGAGGCAGTTGTAGCTTAAAGACACATCAGCTCCTTCAGCTTTCAGCTCTTAGGATCTAAGGGGATTCGTATTCTAAGAATCCACCTCCTTCCTCTGGCCCCTAGAAGACTCTCCTCTTTTCTAGACAGTGGTCTTACCTCAGAGTTGGACTCCCTGGAGTGCACTCACCAGGGAAGATCAATGCGTGCCCTCTCTCAGGCCTTTTCAGTTTGCTGCCACCAGTTTTTCTTTTCCCCTGCTGAATTATTTCCAAACAACTGAATATAAGAGGTATTATCTTGGGCTTCTCATGGACCCAGGTTGGAAAGGGAAGAGATAAAAAGATAAATTTGTTTGCCCTGAAAAAACCTGTTTTACTCTCATCAAAAAAAAAAAAAAAGCTTTTTTTTTTTTTTTAAAGTAGGTTTGTGGCCAAGACTTTCAGTGGCCCGTTCATTTTGCCAGCTTGGAATCACTCAGTGAGTTTTAGAGCCTAGAGGCCCCCAGCATAGCAATTTGAAGCTTGCTGGTGAAGGTCCACCCTGTGTTAAAGTTTTGATTTATCCTTTTGGTGTTTTGTGGTGTTTTGTTTTGTTTTTCAAAAAAAAATTTAGGCTTATACTCCTCACTTAAGTATTTCTGAATATGATCAGTCCTAATCAATTGATATTTTCAAATTAAACCCAAGTATCTTTTTTTTTTTTTTTTTTTTTTTTGCTTTTTGGGTCACACCTGGTGATGCTCAGGGGTTACTCCTGGCTCTGCACTCAGGAATTACTTCTGGCGGTGCTCAGGGGACCATATGGGATGCTGGGAATCGAACCTGGGTCGCCTGCGTGCAAGTCAAACGCCCTACCCGCTGTACTATCACTCCAGCCCCAAACCCAAGTATCCTGAGGCAAATAAATTTTATTGTGCTCCTTTGTGCCATACCTTGGCTGAATCTAACTTACATTATTTTATGTGGGGTTTGAATTGTCTTCTAGAATCTAGTTGAAAAAACTCGAATTGTTTTTGATTTATGTTCCCATGTTCAGTGTACTTTGTTTCTTCTAGAAAGTAGTCTGTCTTCACTTAGGCAAAAATGATTTGTCTTTTAAAGCAGCCTGTTCAACTTTCAGCCATGTTTTGACCAGACTCTGGAAAAAGCAGTCTTTCCTCATGCCCTACATTTGACCCCTTGGCATCCTGTTTACTACAGGCTGCATTTTATTACTTTCTGGCTGTTGAGAGCAGTTGTCCCTAATGACATCCCTAGCCCCCTCCTCCTCCCCAATCCACTCCAGGTGTTTCTTGCCCATGACCAGAGCAAGTGGCTAGAACCAAGGTAATATGCAGTGATCTGTTTTATCCTGATGACCTTTTGATTATTGGCAGGTGTGCTTATTTTTATTTTCACTAAGCGGGAAAAAAATGATTTTATTGAATTCTGTTACTATCAAGACTTTATTTATAGAAAGGGAGGGGTGCCAAGTACCCCAAATTTTCTCTTCCCACCTACTTCATTCCCCACCCCCACCGCCCAACATCAAAGCTGAAGGTGGATCTACCAAATTTGTAATTAACAGATTTCATTTGTTGATTCTCTTTTTCACATGTGAGCCTTGAGAAGTCTGGCTTCCAAACTTGATGCTGCCAGTAGTTCGCTGTGGTCATTGATCCTTTGGATTCCAAGCCTTAAGGATAAAACTCACTCCCTCTGAGGTTCTGTTTACTGGCTGCAGGCTGGCGCCTCTGACCTTCCTGTGCTTGGTCCACACACCTGCCCTCTGAGGTCCACATGGATGTTCGCATTTTTCAGTGAGGTGAAGCAGCCTGTGCTCAGTTCCTCATGCTGCCTGCCCCCCCACCCCCGCCACCGCCACCGCCGCCCCCACCAGAATGCAACCCCACATAGGCTTGCCAAACATTCACGGAGCTTCAAGGAAATGTTTATTCCATACCTTTTGGTAAATGTTTCTGTATCAAGCATATCAGATTCTTCATCGCAAAGGAACCCCCCCTCCCCCGCCACCACACACACACACACACACACACACACACACACACACACACTACAAATGAGCACAATGAAGGGATTTTTGTTGCAGTGTATTGGGTTGCAACAATGGGGGTAAGAGGATAAGTTTTTGTTTTGTTTTGTTTTGTTTTGTTTTGTTTTGTTTTGTTTTGTTTTAAAAAGGTGGGGAAGAAAGAAAATTAGGGCCAAAGCAATAGTGCAGTAGATAGGGAGCTTGCATGCATGTGACCAACCCAGGTTTGAGTTCAGCACCCCATATGATACCTGGACCTGCCAGGAATGATTCTAGATCAAGAGCCAGGAGTAATAAACCCTGAGCATTGCAAAGGTGGCCCAGACACAGAGAGAACAAGCGCGCAAGAGAGACAGAGAATTAGGTTAGAAATAAAAATCCTTCCAACAAAGTTTAGAAGTTTAGTTCATGAAAGGGACCTGTGGTGGTTTAGTAAGAAAGTGAAGTGTTCGGGGCAGGCAGCGATGCTCTGTGTTTGACCCCAGGGAGCAGCACCCTGTGATGGCTGCTACGGGGCCTCGGCTCTGCTGGGATGGCTGGAAAGGCCTGATGATGGATGGAGGCCGCTGTATCTTCCCAAACGACAATAATTCTCAAGCTCCCATTACACAAGAGGAGGAGGATCTTTAGATTCTACATGCATTGCCTGCAGTGGCTAAATTAAAGCAATTAAATCTCCCAGCCTCAAACAAGAAGCTTTGAAATTCTCTCCACTGCAGGAAACCCAAAGGCATTGTGCTGGCCCTCCCACGGGTATGTTTCCTCCTCTACACATATATCATCTCATCTTTTCAAGCTGTAGATAGGGCGATACTTATTTCCACTTTACTAATTCATACACAGTTTATAGTCATGGTTATCTGAAACCCCGGCCCTCCTGCTGCCGACCCTGTAGCCCTCCCAGGGAAGTTTATGGGTTTATCAGAATCCTTTCTTATCAGATTTTTTTTTTCTTTTTGGGTCACACCCGGTGATGCACAGGGGCTACTCCTGACTTTGCATTCAGGAATTACCCCTGGCAGTGTTCAGGGGACTGTATGCGATGCTGGGAATCGAACCCGGGTTGGCCCAGTGTAAGGCAAACGCCTTACCTGCTGTGCTGTCACTCCAGCCCCTTATCAGTTTTTTGTCTAGCTTCAAATTTTGTCTTCTTCCTTCACAGTTAAAGAATGCCCATTTTTACCTCCTAGGCCCTAGGAAAAAAGCAATGCTTTCACCCCCTGTCCCCCACACCCCAATACACACCAAAGACACCCCCCCCCCCCGCCACACACACACACACACACACACACAATGTGCTGCTGCCTCTTAGACCCAATCAGCTAGCTGAGGCCATAAAGAACCAGGTCTATAGCCAATTTCCTGTTCTGCTTTCCTCTTTGAAAGAGAAAGCCTGGAACCAATATGGGCCCTTAGGACAGAGGAGCCATTGCTAAACTGTTCTGAAAGACCTATTGACAAAGTGGGTGACAATATCCTGTTTGCCCAAGGAATCAGCATTTAGCTCACCTCACGGAAGAGAAAGACAAGCTTTGCTGAAGAGTCAGAAACATCAACTCAGAAACAACAATCCTATATTATGGTGGTGGAAAGGTGTAATGTGGTGGGGTTGGTGTTCGAATATTAAACGTAATCAAATATTGTGAACTACTTTATAAAAATAAAATAAAATTTAAAAAAAAAAACAGTGCAGGGGCCGGAGCGATAGCACAGCGGGGAGGGCGTTTGCCTTGCACGCGGCCGACCCAGGTTTGATCCCCGGCATCCCATATCATCCCCCAAGCACTGCCAGGAGTAATTCCTGAGTGCAAAGCCAGGAGTAATCCCTGAGCATTGCTGGGTGTGACCCAAAAAGCGGGGGGGGGGGGGGGGGGGAAACAGTGCAAGTGGCTGACATGGATTCAGTCCCAGACCCACTCTGTGGTCCCTGAGCCCTGCCAGGTGTGGCCCCAAAACAGAACAGAAACAGCTCGACTCAGCCACCAAGGATAGGAGCCTCTGAGGCTTTCATCCCGTTGACTGTCTTCTGAGAAAGCTGAGCTGCCCAGAGCTTCATGTGATTGGGGCAGTCTCCTGGCCTGAGGTAGAGGGAAATAGTAGCTATTTATATTTAATGTCTGATACATACTTAACAAAAGAAGTTCCAGCAATAGGAACAACAATGAATATTACTTCAGTTCCATCAGCTGTTGAATTTATTCTGGTGATGGACTTTAGTTTTTAAAAAGAGAACTGTGGTTATAATTAGCCACCTTAAAAAATTGTTTTCTTTTTTCTTTCCTCCCTCCCCCTTTTCCTTTCCTGTGTTGATGTTGTAGTAACCTGTATCTCACACTCAGCCACGGGGCTCACTGAATTTGCACACCCCTAGTTGTATATGCATGCACATGTGCTGCTTAGCTAACTTTAAAAGTTCAAGAGAGAGGGAAGCAATGGTACGGCAGGTAAGGCACTTGCCTTGCCTGCGGTCAACCCAGATTCAATCCCCAACACTGCATATGGTCCCCTGCTCCCCTGCCAAAAGTGATCCCTGAGCACAGAGCCAAGAGTAAGCTCTGAGCAGCACCAGGTATGGCCGAAAATGAAACCAAAAGAAAATTCCAAAGGGGGCTCGGGAGATGATGGTGGCTTAAGTCATTCAGCTAGCATGAGGCTACAGCCAGGACCCTAGTTCAAAGCCCAGCACCGTGTACAGTTCCCCTCAGCACCGCTGAGTGCGGCCCCAAACCAAATACTCAAAAGAACATCTACAAGCTAGACGTAAATCCCACTTAAATCCATCTGAAATCTGTGGCTCTTAACTCAGCTATGTAACAGTCTCGTTCCAACCCCTGTGCCCTGTAATGTTCTTAGGTGGACAGCATGTAGAATTGTTAGAGCTCAGTGAAACCCTGGCTATCACCCAGGGAAGACATACAGCCTCACCGAGGGGTAAAGGTGGTCCCATACTTAGCGCTGTTCTCGCTCAGTGTTGCTTTAGAATGCCTGCAGGATCTGGCTCCTGAAGCAGCCTCCTACCTGGACGAGACTCTGTCTTATCCAAACACAAAGGCCTATGTGCCTCCTGGCCTGGTTGCTCAGCTGAGGCCTGGCTCCTTGCACTGTACGTTTTCTTCCATCTACTCCTCGGCCCCTGTCATCCTAGGGTCACACGCCTGGAACCCCTCTGCTTGTTTGCTCTCCTCTCTGGAGGCGGGCTTTGTCCCATTTGTCTCTGTTCCCAAGGGGGAGGAGAGAATTGCTGGTTTTCTTTAGGTTGTCCCGGGGGTGTGCTCAGTGGGAGTGCCCTGTTCCAGAAAGCCATAAACCAGGTGCCTCAAGAGTCCAAGTGTCCTTGAGAAAACAGCCTGGGAACACCTTTCCTGTCCCTCCAGCCCTGTTTGCCAGCTGCTGCGCCTTTGTTCTGCCGCCCCACCCCCACCGGTGTCCCTTTTTGGAAAAACAAAGATTTAGCCGGAAACCCCAGGGGAGTTGGAGGGAGGCATAGAGTCCTTGGAAACACTTGTTTCGCTTTGAAATGCCTGCTCTGGCCTTCCCTGAATGCCCTGAACAGCAGCCAGAAGCCCAGCCCCGGGATGGGTCACCTAAGCAGCCGCCTCCCCTGGAGCCTCCCTTAGTCAGAAAGGTTGGTTGGCTGTCCAGACCCAGGGCGTGCGACCCATGGCATGTGCTTCTTTAAGAGTCCCCAGCTAAGCAGAAGCCAAGAAAGAGTAGCCAGGTTTCTAAGAACCAGAAATCAACTTTTCCAAGATAAGCCCATACAGGAGGGAGCCGTCACCATTGAAGGGCAGTGCCTGGCATCCGAGCTCTTTCTCCAGCCCTACCAAGTCCCTCTCCAACCAGGTAGTGTGACCTTAGGTAAACAGCCAGTTCATCAGTCCAGGACCTTTTGCGTTTAAATTTTTGATCGATGATTAGTCTATCAAACATCCCAGTCAGTTATTTAAAAGGAAAGCCTGTTCCAGTGGTTGAAACCATGGCTTCAAAACCATCTCCTATTTCTTATTAAATTCTGGGAAGTGTAGGAAAATAATCTGAACCCTCGTGATAAACACATCTTGGGTCTGTTGAGTCCAGCCATTGGAAACTTGCCTTTCCCTGAAGAAATGTTTCAGCGGAGAATCATATTCCTAGGCCTCGTTTTCACTTGTCCATCTATCACTGATGCCTCTTCTCAGCAAGGCTGCTGGCCCTGCCACCTGCTCTGTGTGTGCCTTCAGGGAAGAGATGCGTGTTTCTGCTAACAGGGTGCAGTTTGGTCAGGCAGTGTTTCTGGCTGGCAGTGCCCACTGCATCCCTTCAGCCTAGTAGCCTCTGACTCTTGCTCCCACCTTCCTTCTCTTCTCGTCTCCTATTCTTTGATTTCTTTATCAAAGTTTGACTCAGCTTACTGACAACTAGAAGGCTTTCAAAACAGTCACCCAGGACCTGTTATGCTTCAGATATATGTGGCTTTAGATTGCACTCATATGTGGAATATAAAGCAGCAGAGAGGTATGAGCTTGCAATGATGCAACTTCTGGCAGAAATTTCTCTGGACTTAGTTACTAAGATACTAAAATACAGAAATCCAAAATCTCGAGGCCACTAGTATGGCCACATGACCTCATATCTCTTCATTCTCAGCAATGGAAAACAAATTATCAAATGCGTCTTTTCCAGCAGGTCCGACTTTGGGAGGGGGGGAAACTCCAAACAATAATAGTGAGTTTTTTGTTGAAATATCAAATGTAATCAAAGTAAAGAGAAAGGACAGTGAAATTTATCAGCTACACAGGCGGGGTAGGGGTCTAGGGAGTTTGGCGGGGGGAGGTTTACTGTGGTTCTTGGTGGTGGAATATGTGCACTGGTGAAGGGATGGGTGTTCGAGCATTGTATAACTGAGACTTAAGCCTGAAAGCTTTGTAACTTTACACATGGTGATTCAATAAAATAAATTTTTTTAAAAATTAATAGTAGCCATGGAAAAAATTGAAAATGCAAAACGCCCCCAGGGAATGCAAGGCCAGGGAATGAATGAAACAGTGTTGCTGTGTGTGCAAGACAGACACTTTAATCCCTGTTATATCTGTGGACCATACATTGTTTTTCTAAGACAGTCTTGTGGCCTACTGAGCTACAGTGTCAGCATAACCTTTACATGCTCTTTGAAATCAAAGAATTCATGTGGTCCATTTATTGCTTTGTTCTGGAACAGAACCTGTAGCATCTCCAAGATGTACAGATACAGAAGAAGATGCAAAGCTGCAGAGTTTAGCTTTCAGTATAGCATAATTTTGATACAAAACGGGGCCAAGTAAGTGTCAAGTAAAAAAAGAAAGGAAAAAAAAAACATTCTTGTGCCAATCTAAGTGTAAAGTTCCTAGGTAAATTATCAAAATATTTTTGATAGTTTATCACATCAGATATCTCTAAAAACAAACTAAATGAAACACTAGTCAAGGGTGTCCTAATGCAAAGATGGCACATTTTGAAAGCTAACTGCCTGTTTCATACATTAATAACAGATATGAAAGGCAAGTGATTTTCATTAATAACCTCATAGATGCAGAAAAAAACAACTGGTGGCATTAAGTATCTTTTGATGAAAAACTTTATCTAGAATAGAAGTAAACTCTTGGGACTTCACTTTATAATCACTCCAGTCATCTTAAAAAATCGTATTTAAGGGGCTGGAGTGATAGCACAGCGGGTAAGGCGTTTGCCTTGCACGCGGCCAACCCGGGTTCGAATCCCAGCATCCCATATGGTCCCCTGAGCACCGCCAGGGGTAATTCCTGAGTGCAGAGCCAGGAGTAACCCCTGTGCATCGCCGGGTGTGACCCAAAAAACAGAAAAAAAAAAAAATCGTATTTAATAGAGAACAGTAGAAGTTAACCCATTATTAAAGGTGTGCTCATGCCAAGCGGGGCCTTTCCAACTTGTTTTTCCTATCAAGATGTAAGTTCTGACTAAGACAAAATAATAAGAAAAAAAGACAAAAATGAACAAGACAAAATGAAAAGGAGGCTACACTCTCTTTTCTGGGTTATATGATTTACCTAGAAGAATCCAGAGAATCACTGAATAAATTATTTGATTTAGGACCAGTATAATTGAATCAGTAGTTTCTGTCTATCATAGTAGCAGTTTAGAAAATGAAAATGTCTAATCTCATTTTTTTTATTTGTTTGGGGGCCACACCCAATAGTGCTCAGGACTCAGTCCTGGCAGTGCTCCAGGTACCATATCAGTGCCAGGGATCCAACAAGGGTCGCCACAATCAAGGCAGACACTTTAGTGTCTCTCTCTCTCTCACCCTCCCTCCCCCCTCTCAAATCTCTATTACTTGCAGTAACCCTTTAGAAGATTTGTCTCCATTTTACATATGTACAAAAGTGGGCTTTAACTTGACTAAAATCTCTCCATTTCATCTGAATTTGATCTGCCTAAGTGGAAAGAGGGTACAAGTGTTCTCTCAGTGGGGCACAAGTACCCCATTGTGATTTTGTCCAGTGCCTCACATTGGGTTGCAAACTCCCCCCCACCCCACCCCACCCCCGATCATTTTGTTTTACATTGTTTCTTCTTCCCTCTCTTTATTGTTGTTAATGGTGTTGTGATAATCAGAGGTGTCACACACACATGGCTGTGGTGCTCACTGGGGGGTTGCACATTAGCTTGCGGTGCTTGCTGGGGTCATTGGTACTCACTCACATGCTCACTAGAGGTCACATTTCCCGTCTGGAAATTGGGGGGCTGCAGACAAGAGATCTGCCAGGCTCTGGCTCGGATATCTGGGGCACCAGCGAGTTGGACTCATGACTGTTTCTGTGCAAGGCAGGCTCCCGCAGCCCCGGCAGTGTTCCTCCAGCCCCCGTTGCAGTCTTACTGACAGACAGCTTTGTCACGACAGGCAGGTCTGGCTTCGCGTGCAGGGCAGGTGGCGTTGGAAGACCGCTGTGACTGCTTTCTGGGGAAGCCAGTGACTGTGAAGCCACCCCTCTAGGAGCCTGAGGTCCCTCAGCACTGACTGGCCACAGGGGGTCTCTGCTTTCTTTCTTGAGCTCAAGCCCCCAACCATTAGAGACCCCCACCAAAGAGCAGGGTGGGTCAACAGCCATATCTGACTGGCAGGCTGTTGCTGTTATCAGCGTGGGCTAATAATGCTTATCCAGGGACCTTGTGTGTGTGTGTGTGTGTGTGTGTGTGTGTGTGTGTATACATGCACATGTGCACACACACACACGCACAGCCCACTTTACTTTCCTATGGCCTCTGCTTGAAAACCAGAGACAGATTTGTGGAACAGCCAGTTCAGACCTGCATGGGGGTAAAGGGAGATATTTTTTTTCTTACAATTTTCTTGTCTATGTCCTGACAGCACATTCCTTTTATAGGTTACACTTAGACCTCCTCTGCAAGGTTTTCTGGAGGCCAGGGAAATAGCTCCATAAGCTGGAGTACATGCCCAAACCCCCAACCTTTCTCCAATAAATAATATTTGCCTGATCCTCTAAATCTAAATAAGCCAGGGCTTCTAACGTGCTCTTGCACGCTCTCCTTCCCGGGGCTCAGGCAGACGCAGAGTCGTCAGGGTGTGGACTGGGCTGGGCTGTGTCCTCAGCTCTACCCACAGGAGGTGGTGAGTCTTGGGCATGCCTTAGCTTCCTGTGCTGCCTGCTCCTTTGTCCAGATTCGTCATGAGCTGATAAGAGGCACTGCAAGGCCTTCCCAGGCCTTGTTCTGGCACGTGTGCGGGATCTGAGAGGCAATGCCCTTTCCCCCTGCACTGTGGGACAAGGCTGATGAGATCGGGGAGGACCACACAGGTGGCATTTCTGATCGATGGGTTAATGAATGCTGGCACTCACTGGGTGTGACGAGTTTCTCGGGAAGACTTTACACACTGCTCCCTGAGGCATGGGCCATAGCAAATCGGGTAGATTGAGGAGAACAGATGACTAACACGCAGATGACCCTGATATCTTGACTGCGTTTCTGAGCGCTAAGCCTCGAGCGTGTTTCCCGAGTTCAGTACGTGTGTAGCTGGAACCTCCGGGGTGATTGTCATCTGGGTGTCAGATAAGCGTTTAACCCCTGCGATTTGAATCACGCTGCTCTCATCCCGAAGGTATTTATTGAGCTGTAGAACCCTTGTAATGTACGCCAAGCACCCTTATCACCCCCTGGGTTTGATAGAACCCGGGCTCACAGTTCACCTGGATAAGTTGGACATGGTTCATCTCGGAGCAGGCCCCAGAATGCTTGGGGGAGAACTGGGACCCGAGGCCCGGCTCGGGGCTGTGTGTGTGCGTGCAGCAGGCTCCCTCGTCTCTGTGTGTAACTGTGGCAGCAGGTCACCCGCATCCTGCTCACATGCAGCCAGGGCCTGGCACAGACTCGCAGTAGGAGGCAGTGAGGGGGTATTGGCGGTGCTGTTCTGCAGTTGCCGACCCCGTGTTAAAAGAGGGAGGTGGAGGCTAGAGTGATAGCACAGCGGGTAGGGCGTTTGCCTTGCACACAGCCGACCCAGGTTCAATTCCCAGTATCCCATATGGTCCCCTGAGCACTGCCAGGAGTAATTCCTAAGTGCAGAGCCAAGAGTAACCCCAGTACATTGCCAGGTGTGACCCAAAAAGAAAAAAAAAAAAGAGGGAGGTGGTACCCCCCAGAAGAGACAAGGGAAGGTGGGGGAGTCTTCGTGACAGGGTCCCCCAGTGACTGACAGTAAAATGTTTATTTGGTATGAGTTTGTTGGTTATTTGGGAGGTCTGGGAACACTCAAATCTCCATCGAAGTCCATGGCAGTAGCACTCTCTGCACCCCACAGCCTCGCCCACCTGCCAGTAGGAATGGCCCACTTTGCGTTTCTGGGGAAAACTGGTGCTGAGGTGAGTCAAGCCACAGCCCAGGGTTCATCCCCCAGGGGGGCACGTCTCCAACAGTCCCAGTTCCACCCTCCCACAGCACTCCTGGCCCACTGGCGCTCACCAGGGGAGTGGGGGAAGGGGGGTGCGAGGGACTATGTGCAGAGCCTGTTCCTTCCCTCTCATGTGCATGTGCTCCCGGTGTTCATGCGACCCTGTGGTCCACCTGGAGGCCCAGCAGCCCCTGTAGGCAGGGCTGGTCTGGGATGCCATTTGCCACACATGTCAGGACTGGTACAATAAAGGCTTCAACTGAGCCTTCAGACATGTAACATTTCCGCTTGGAAAACCGGTACCCCTGATACCCCAGTGGTTTTCTTCTCTGCGAGGCAGGAATCGACCCCCCACATATAAGCATTGAGTTTACTTTTTGCTTGTTTGTATCTACACACACACACACACCCTCTGCTTGCCCTTCCCCTGGGGCCACAGAGCCCTGAGCAGGCCGAGATGCGGAATGCGGGAGGCCTGGTAGAAGGGCTCTCCTGCCAAGCCTGGCCGCTGCTCCAACATTTTAGAAAACAAATCCAACTTTCCCAGGTCCGGTGGCTGGGCTCCTCTGCCTGTCAAGACAGTGCAGTCCTTCAGTGCCAGGATAAACTACAGATTTGGGGGAGTCCAGTAATTTGCCACAAGTGAGGGTAGAAGGCCCGCAAGGGCCTAATGTGAGGGTTTGTAACTTATGTTTCATCGACTCTTTATGGTTGCCTCCCTCTACACAGACAGCTACAGACAGTTCTTCAAATTCTTCTCAGAAGAGGGAACAACCAACTCGGACCATCTCTTCTCCCACATCCTGTGAGCACCGGAGAATTTATACCATGGGTCACCTCCATGACCCATATCCCACGGACCACTATCACCTCGAACAGGTGAGCCAAGCCTTGCTCCTCTGAGGTCTCCTAGGCAGATGTTCCCAGCTCTGGCCCAGCTTCCTTGCCCTCCTGCCAAGCTAGATGTCCTGACAGCGCTCCTCTGGTATCCTGGCACCCCCTATTCAAGGGGTGGCACCTCACCCTTCATCAGGTCCCTTCTGCTCATCTTAATACTCATGACAACATCACCTCACATGGCAGGTCCTCAACGCTCAGTGTAGAAGGGAAGGTAGAGGTGAGGGATGGGATTTTTGGCAGAAGGAGACTTGGTCTTAGGCCTCTCTCAGGCCCTTCATAGCCTCTTCCTGGGAGCTTGGTGTGGGCACCTCCCACTGGGCTGGAGACCGAGGGATTCTCATACTGGCTCCAGTAGGGCCTCCTGGGCTGCCAACCTGGCTTCCTCCAGGAGAAAGAGGGACCATCGATTCTGTAACTCCCAGAAATTGCTGAGCAGGTGTCAGAGCCTGCCCGCCTGGGCAACTGAGATGCCCTGTCAAGGCTGGCTCCCAACATGTGGGACACAGCCAGGTGCCCCTAGGGAAAGGACGTGGCCACCAAGCTGCGCTAAACAAAAAGGGGGCACAGCAGTGTGGCTTCTGGTTAGAGGGCCACACGTGGTGGTGCTCAGAGACTATTCCTGGTTCCATGTATGGGGTCACTCCAGGTAGTCTTGGGGGAACATGTGTGCCAAGCATTCACACTCGGTACTCCAGCCCACAGTTTATTTATTTTCTGCATAAAGCTTTCTATGGCAGTTTAAAAGTAATTTTTATTGTATGCTTCATAGTGTTTAGGAATTAAAATGTTCTTTTTGAAAATTACTTTATAGAAGCCAGAAAGATAATACAGCGAGCAGGGTGCTTGCTTTTGCACACGGTCCACCCAGGTTCAATCCTTGGTAGCCCGTATGGTCTCCAGAGCACTGCCAGGAGTGATCCCTAAGCACAGAGCTAGGAGTAAGCCTTGAGAACTGCTGGGTGTGGCCCAGTCCCCCCACAAAATATATATATATGTAAAATAAAATAAAGTTACTTTACTAGATGGGGTGTGTCTTTTTTACTCTCCATAATTTGCTAAATTAAAAAAGTAGCAAAGCCTGTGTCAGCTCCTCAGACATTTTTTTTAATCCCATAGGATTGTGATTTTTCCCATGTTCAAGAACCCCTGATGTCAAGAGTCTGATAAATTAGGTCAAAGTGTGTCAGACATGGTCCCTGCCCCCTCTCACCCCGTGGGAGCTTCTGGCCTGGTGGGAAGTGAGGGGAAGTCTCATGACTGAGTGATAACATCTGTAACATGAGGAGGAGGAGGATGACCGAAGATAGCAAACATCTCCTGGGCAGCGGCTCAACGCCCAGGCCGCAGCTTCCAGTCTTTCTCTCCATCCTCACTGAGCGGCTACTGATAAATCCCGTAGTCTGAATTTTACTTGAGAGTCCACTCAGCCAAACTGCTCGCCCTTTAGACGGCCTTCCTGCCAGAGCAACTGAGATGTCTTGTCAAGGCTGCTCACAGCATCTCTATCAAACCAACAGCTGTGTCTTCAGTGCCCGCCACTCAGGACCAAGGTGCCTACTCCCCAGGGCAGGACCACCTGCAGAAGCAATTCTTACCCCCTAAAGGAACCTGCAGGCCGGTTAGGAGGGCTAGAGGGGGTCTGGGGAAAGGCTCTGGGCAGCTCCTGCCTGGGCTGATGGCAACTCCCACCACACGTGGGACCCTGGCCGTCAGGATTCAAACCCAGCCTGCCCGCCTCCATGCCTGCACACCTTCCCTTTTCAGCTTCGAGACGTTCATTTCCCAGCCAGATTACACCGGTTCTTCCTTGTGAGCCTTATAGTCCCTAAACCCCCCTTTTTCTTTTCTGAGCTTGAACCCCCTCAGTGAGAGCGTGTTTTACACAGGTCCTAGGTGTGTGTTATATGCAGGGAATGAACGTGATTTACCTTTATTAACATGATAGACATTAGGGTGCACCCCTTCACATGCACATACTCCAGCTCTCCTCTGCAGTGAAGGCGGGGGACTGCTCTCAGTTCTTCCAAACTGCAGGAAACTAAGTCGCAGAGAGCAACATAACCCTCACCTCACCTCACCCGAGGAGGTGGGAGGTGAGCGAAGGGAGGTGGAGGAGGTACCTTGCAGTGCAGGCTGGAATCTGCGGAGCTCCACCCGGCAGCTGGCAGTGCTTCTGCAAAAAAAGGGGAAATCGCTGTCTCTGGCCATTAAACTACTTCCTGACCCAGGCATAGGTTTCCAGTTGACTTGAAATCATCATCAAGGTTCCCCCCAGCCCTTGGTGCTCTGTCATGAGCTTTTTCCGATACGGTTTTCAAGGTGAAGGTGTGTGTGTTGTGGGGTGCGGGGGTGGGAGTATGTGTTGATTTTGCAGCCCCACACCAATGCCTCCCTTTTCTCGGCAGCAGAGACCCTACCGCCAGGTGAGCTTCCCCGACGATGACGAGGAGATTGTGCGCATCAACCCCCGGGAGAAGCTCTGGATGACGGGCTACGAGGACTACAGGCACGCGCCCGTGCGCGGCAAGTACCTGGACACGGCAGACGATGCGGACTCATACGTGCGCTTCGCCAAGGGCGAGATCCCCAAGCACGACTACAACTACCCCTACGTGGACTCCTCGGACTTCGGCCTGGGCGAGGACCCCAAGGGCCGCGGGGGCGGCGTGATCAAGACGCAGCCGCCGCGGGGCAAGAGCCGGGGCCGCAAGGAGGACGGCGAGCGCTCGCGGTGCGAGTACTGCAGGGACATGTTCAACCACGAGGAGAACCGCAGGGGCCACTGTCAGGACGCGCCCGACTCCGTGAGGACTTGCATCCGCCGCGTGAGCTGTATGTGGTGCGCGGACAGCATGCTCTACCACTGTATGTCGGACCCCGAGGGCGACTATACAGACCCCTGCTCGTGCGACACCAGCGACGAGAAGTTTTGCCTCCGGTGGATGGCTCTTATCGCCTTGTCGTTCCTGGCCCCCTGTATGTGCTGTTACCTGCCCCTGCGCGCCTGCTACAACTGCGGGGTCATGTGCCGGTGCTGTGGCGGGAAGCACAAAGCGGCCGTGTGACTCCCGTCTTCCTCCCCAGCCACAGCCACGAGGGCACTTGTCTCCTGCATACACCCCTCCCCCCTCGCCCCCGCTGCCCCGCCCCCCATCCTTTCACCCAATGTAGCGAGGAGGCCAAGCATGCCTCCCTGCACCCCTTGAAGCGCCTTCCCAGCCCCGAGGAATCTGCCTGGCGGATTCTGCACTCCCCACCTCTCCCATCAGACACACACACAGTGTTCTAAGGAAAGGAACCTTCCACAGACTCTTACAATTAACAATCTGTAATCGAGCTAACTGTCTTCTACACGTGTTGAATTCCTGTCTTCCCTCCCCACCCGCTTTCCACTTCAAAAGCGCCTGCAGTCACAGCCGATGGTTTGGAGTGGGTTCTTGTAAGTGGGTGTTTTTCCAAGAGCGAGAAGACCCTCTCTCTCTCTTGGGTAATCTACTTGCCTGTTGCTAAGGAACACCTGATTCCTGTGAAAATGTGATGTTAGATGGTGAAATCCTACCGCAAGTATTTTAGCATGCAGCCAGTTATTACCTATAGGAGGAGAGCTAGTTAACAAACTCCTAACCACCCACCACCACCACCACCCCTCCTCCAAACAGGATCACTTCATCTTTTCCAAAGCCAGATTTCCCCTGGAAGCTACAGTTTCTCTCTGAATACTTCATCCTTTTCTGCCCGCCCCACCCTCTTCCCGAGCCGTTAGTTCTTCACTGAAGCCACACTCATCACCTGGAAAACTACAGAGAATTGAGCCTTAACTTGTGAGAATCAGGACAGTTCCTCAACCAGCCAAGTATCCTTTTGGATCAGGGCTAGGAAGGGAATTTCGGGATTCTCTGATCCTCCCCCGTGACCCTTCCCCTCAAAGTAGAACTTTTTCAAATGGTATCACCATCTCTTCTAAAAGTTTAGCAATAGTAGAAGAAAATGCTAATGAGATTAGGAAATTCTGCTCATTATTCTGCAAACCAAATAGTCTCTTCACACACTAACCAGTGTTCTAACACAAGGTTGTGGGTACATAAAAAGACAAGAGGTTTTGGTTTTGGTTTTTTTTTTTTTTTGTCTCCTGACACTGGCTATTTTCTATTAACCAGGGAAAAATTTAAATGTCATACATTTGAAGAGTCGTGGATTGCATTTTATTTGGGGGGTGGAGGGCTTTATGTTTTATTTTCCTCTCAGACTCAAAGTTCACATTACCAAATTCATCCGTTTATACTTGGGAAAAAATAAGGCCATATGTAAAAACTCTTCCAAAGCCTAAGTGTCTTTGTCCGCAGCCGGGCCAGACCTGCAGGGATTGGTTCAGCAGACTGGGTCTTCTGGTGCCGAGCCACGTGACAGGCCTCCAACTAGCTGGAGAAGAGTATTTTTCTAATATATTGCCAGAAATAGCCAAATCTTATCTCACATGGAATTGAAGCGTGGTTCCTTGTACCTAGCAGAGTACAATCAGACGCCGTGGACAGGTTCTCCCACTGGCTGTTGTCCCCGTGGTGGCTGCGAGCCAGGGCCTGGCCTGATCCCTCTCCCCACGCCACCCACCCTCCTTTATTGCACACAGGACATCTGTCTTCAAGGAAAGGAACTTTTTTTTTTTCTTCCCTCCTGGTCTGCCAGTTATACTAAGCATGCTAGCCACGTTTACCTCATGGGAACGGTTTCAGCTAGTGGGAGAGCCCATGGAATCTCATATCAGATCATTGGTGTAAGTATCCAGCGTGCTGCTGAGTTAGTTGGCAGCAGTTTCCGTTTGCTGGAGAGACTGGTTTAGGCCTTCTAGTTTGGCAAAGGAGAAGAGAGCTGACGAGCTGGTGATGGAAGAGAAAGAGATCCACTTTCCAGCAGGGAGCACAGCTAGAATCCCTTCAGCCAGCCTCCAAGCTTCGTCGAACCCACCCGTAGGCCACCCCCGAGGTGTTTCCTCAGGGTCTCGCTCAAGGTCTCCTCTACAAAGCACAACACTAATGTATGTTCTCGTAGACCTCAGTTCAGGTGCCCCTATTTATTTCACAGGATACACACACACCCCGGCCGCTTCTCTGTGTCATCTTCCTTTCGTCCTTACTGTTCTTTCTCCCTTTACTCTGCGTCATTACCAAACCCCCACCTACACCCCTAAGAGTTATGCTAGTGAATCTTACTCCACGGATACTTCTTGGTTTGTGAAGGCAGCGGTTAAGGGCACAAGGATAGCCATGGGGACATGTATGTAGATAACGTGTCTCTGATTACCACACTGCAGCTGAACAGTGTGTAGTATTTTCCCAGTCAGCTTTGCCATACTGAGGTCAATCATTTGAGAGAAATTATTCAGATTTTATTTTTGTATCTGTGGTAACAAAACATTAACCAAAAGATTTTCTGTTTCAAAGAGTGCCCCCTCCCCAAGCTATTTGCTCACATTACAAATTAAAGTGCCTGAAGCATAATTCATTCTTTTACCTGTATACTAAAAAAAAAAAAAGAAAGAAAAAAGAAACAACAAAAAAAGAACCCTGTTGTATTGATTTTTTTATAATAAGCCTTTTTACCTCTGTGTAAAAAATATATATACAAGTGTATGATGTACATTTTAGTTCTTAACTTTTTTTTATGGTTTCTAATATGTATGACCAATGTAGCCATTGCTTTAAAATGTACCATGTAAATATAAACACATCCTATCAGATCACTGTCTTCGGGTGTTTGTTTGGCTGGAAGTGGGTTGCTGGTTGAGCCTTGGCAGGCGTGGGAGTGCCCCCACACAGGATGGGAAGGGGTTTCCTTTGGAGAAGGATGTGTGTGGACACTGGTCTGTTTTTGTGAGGCCTTCCCGCCTCTGGTTATGTCATATTCCCCAGGGAAGACTTCAGCTCCTTGGATTTGGATACTTCAAGTGAAAGGAATGCTGTATGTCACCACCCGGGGAACACCCCCTCTTCCTAGGCCTGGCTTCCCCCACACGCCCGCTCCTCAGAGGGAACAGCTGTACTTCCTCTGTTCCTCTGAGTTGTTTTCCACCAATTCCTGCTGAACCTTGTGGGGTGGGGGTTAGGGGTGTAGTTTGGAAGATCGTTTCTCACAGAAAACTGTTGTTAAAACTGCTAGACCCTGTGGTCCTTACAGAGGGGCTCTTATCTCTGTGGTATTTGGACCCCAACCCCTTCCAAATCTCTTTGGACACTCAACTGTTAGAGTGCCAAGCCTTTGGAGGAGACAGAGTGTGGGTTCTTTAAAGGATCACAAAGGAAAGTCCTTTGGAGAACTGAGTAGGGAACTTAAAAAGAGATTGGGGTGGGGGTCGACAAGTGTGGTGGTGTGGCGGGGTGGGGGGTCCTTCCATCTTCATTTTGACTTTCTGAAAGGAGTGATTTCTCCAAGTCACTGACAAAGGTGAAAAGGCAATGGGGAAATGCAGAAAGTGAGAAGATAGAAACAAGCCATAAAGTTAAATAATTTTAAGGGGCTGGACAGTTCAAAGTGGTAGAGGACATGCCTCATATATGTGGGATCCTGAGGGTTGGATCCCAGACCCTACCAAGAGGTGAACCTGTTAAGGAAAAAGGGAGCATGCCCAGTAGTGCTGGGGAAACTGTGGTACTGAGGATCAAACCCAAGTCTCCTGCATGCAAAGCCTTGAGCTATCTCCCTGGCTCTGAGGGAAAACTTTAATTTTTAAAGATATAAGTAGTATTAGGAGTCAGCTGCATAAACCAGGTTATTGTAGCTCAAAGAGCCAACATACAGGAGGTAGAAATACCAAATGTCTAACACCTTCCAAAAATTTGATGGTAAGTAATGAACTCACCTAAATGAGTTCAGATAATATCTGCAAAGACAATGCATATGCACTTATTCTTACGATTCTTAATCCTGAGTACATTGGGATTTTCTTTTGAAAGATGAGGCATTTGGCTCACACCTAGCTGGGTTCTATACTACGGCAGAGGATCCCAGAGAAAATTTCAATTGTACAAGTTAGGAAACATGCAGAGAAACTTTTTTTTTGTAATTTTATTTTAGGCACTGTGGTTTATAATATTTTTAATGGTAGGGTTTCATGCAAAATAGAATCCAGCAGATCAACCAACAGGTCAAAGAGGAAATCAGAAACTACTTTAACTCAATCGTAGTTGCTGGTTCTGCCATTATATAACCTTCCTGACAACTTGAGGGTAGGCATAAACTATCCCCAAGAAAATCAAAGCAAAGAAAGGCAAAGTTAGTTGTTTTAGGGCTAATGTCAGGAAAGTTATGTTATAGGCTTTCATTCCAGCACAGAACAGGCACATTCCAAAATGTTAGTCCTTTCTAAAGAAGCAGTTCCTTCTTTACTCTGAGACACAGAAGAAACACCAAGAATTGGAGAGGGATCACTTTTAAAGGATGGGAGGCAAATAAATCTCAGAAGAGAGTAACAAGCCACAGAGATGCCCCCACACCCTGTGCCAAGCTGAATTCATCAGGGCACCCTGGAGAGGGGCGGGTGAGCCCGGGCAGCTGAAGATCTCCAGCCCAGTTGCCACCATGCTCACGGCCAATTTCCACAGGCCCAGGAGGAGCACCTCCCCCCCACTGCCATGATAATGAATCAGCTGAAAAACTCAGGTATTCGGGTTTTGTGACCAAAATCTCCAAGCCCACACAGAGTTAAGAATGGGCCACCTCTCCCCATCTCCCTGTGCTTCTAGGAGCCTGGCAGTCACACCCACGAACTGTCCATGGGCACCATATAAGCTCATTAACAACCTTGATCCAGAGACTCACAAATCTTTTAAGAGAGCAACAAGCTGCAGAGATGCATTTAACTTCAGCTGTATCACCCGATTTAAAATTTTAGAATTCCTGGAGCACGTGACTGTGACATCTCATACTCTACACTACCACTGATATTCCAAGAATAGCACGCCACATTTGATGGGATGTAAAGTAAAGGCAATCTCAATCAAATATATATATATTTTTGGCTTTAAGGTGAGATACAACAGTCTTCATACACTTTCCTCTGAGGAAAACTTTGGATCATTGTTAGCAGATTACTCTTCAACAAGCAATACAAAATAAATGATTTAGGATCTGCCCTTGGGGCAAGCTTGGGTGGTGGTGGGAAAATTTGAAATAATGGTGGTGGTAAGATATAATAGTGGTGGGTCTCATGTTAGAATATTGAATGTAATAAAGTATTGTGAACAACCTTATAAAAATAAAAATAAAGCACAGGAGCTAAAGCCAATATAGATACTTTATGAATATTTAGACCTACAACCTCTATATGGAGATTTTTACTGAACTTCTTTGTGATTCTAAATTAGGTTCCATTCCAATTACGCTAATGACCCACATAAAAGCTGTGGAAATCAGCCCAGCTGGTATATGTCTCACAGAGCCCTTCTGTCCAGAAGACCCTGTCCTTCCTTTGTGGTCTTTGGGGTCACCTCCTACAAGAGGTCCTCATGCCCTGGACCTCTGTTCTTCCCTGCTGCTCTTCCACTGAGGGTTTCCATCTCTCCAGTGCTGGCCACCCCCAGGAAACCCAGACATCTTTCTGGGGTAAGAGTGTTTCTGCAAGAGTCTGTTTGCCATGAACCCCAGGGTGGCTTACTTTCTTTATGTGGCCTTGACTATTCCAAGAACCGTCCATGTGAATGAGGGCCAGCACTTGTCACAGTGTGCCAGGTGTTCTCTTGCAGGTGTTCTTGCATCCATGCTTTGTTTGGGCTTTGCTCAGATAGATGGAATGAAAACCAATGAACCCGGCGACATCTTGCACAATCAGATACCAAATGTGACCTTACAAATCAGGCCCGGCCCCTATTGTCAACTACCGTGCCGAAGCAGGCTAGCTGACTATCTACAGGGCACTTTTGGGCCACACGTGCAGGTGAGTAAGAAATAGGCTCATTAACAAAGGAATAAAAACCAGTTACTTTCTGGGGCTGGAGCGATAGTACAGCAGGTAAGGCATTTGCCTTGCACGTGGCCGACCCGGGTTCGATTCCCAGCATCCTATATGGTCCCCCGAGCAGTGCCAGGAGTGATTCCTTAGTTCAGAGCCAGGAGTCAGCCCTGAGCATCCCCGGGTGTGACCCAAAAAACAAAACAAAACAAAAAGTCACTTTCTTCTAACTACATGTATAGTTTTTATGTTATTTTTTTCTGCCTGTCCCTTAACTGTAGTTTTCTTTATACTATTTTTGTTTTTTCACTCTCATACTAAAATAGATTACTATATTTAGTCTGGGGGTGAGGAGCAAAGACATAGCAAAGGGACTAAGACGCTTGCGTATCACCCTAATTTGATCCCTGAGTATTTCATGTGTGACCCAAAAGCACCCCCTTCCCCCCCGCCAAAAAAAAAGAAGCTTGGTAGGGTCAGGATCAAGTTGTGGATCACGTGCCTTGTAAGTCTAAGGCCCTGGGTTCACTTTATGGTCCTGCATGACCCCCCAAGCACCCCAGGGTACCTCCACAACAACAAAATGTGGGAAAAAAAGTACATCAGTTCCTTATTCATCTTTTGTGACTGATTTAGAGGTAATGAACTTTATTTTCTGGAAAGGTTATTTCCTTTGATTTTGAAGGATAGTTTTACCAGGTACTGTATTCTTAGTTGGAACCCCTCAACACTCTGAATATATTTTGTCACTCCATTTGACCTGCAAAGTTTCTGGTAAAATCTGGTAATAATCTTAAAGGGAGTTACCTTATACAGAGCAGGGGTTTTTTTCCTTCTTCTTGCTGCTTTTATTTATTTATTTATTTATTTTTGCTTTTTGGGTCACACCTGGCAATGCACGGGTGTTACTCCTGGCTCTGCACTCAGGAATTACTCCTGGCGGTGCTCAGGGGACCATATGGCATGCTGGGAATCGAACTCGGGTCAGCCGCATGCAAGGCAAACGCCCTACCAGCTGTGCTATTGCTCCAGCCCTCTTCTTGCTGCTTTTAAAGTTCTCTACTTGACTTTACCTTTTGACATTTTAATTATCTCAAAAAACTCATGTAGGAACTCAAGTATATTATGCTGAGTGAAGTCAGTCAGAAGGAAAGGGATTGATACATCGCTTGATACATTGGTCACTCTCCTATGTGGGACTTAAAGATACATAGCAAGGTAGCAACCAAAGGCAACATAATGGGAGAACTGAGCCACACAGTTGAGTCTTGGGGACCTTGGGAAAGGGAGAGGCTACACTAGTGATGGGTGTGGTGTTGGGATTATGAGAAAACATTATTAATAGCATTGTAAGCCACAGGAGTTCAATTAAATTCTTTTCAAAAAATAAAATAAAAACCCATCTGTACTGCTGACCAAACACTTCAGATACAAGGATACACACATAATAAAGTGAAGGGATGGAAAAAGAGATTCCATGCAAAAAAAACTCAGATAATTATCTTGCATCAGACTAAATTTTTTTTTTTTTTTTTTTTTTTTTTTTTTTTTGCTATTTTGGGTCACACCAGGAGATGCTCAGGAGTTAGTCCTGGCTCTGAACTCGGAAATTACTCCTGGTGGTACTCTGTAAAAAACTAAGGTTCGCTGAGGGGCATGTGGACTCGCAGGCTCTCCAAGTGGCTCTGTCTCACCGCCCGCGTTCGGTGCTCTGGAACCGCTGTGTGTGGGCTGGATCAGGACGGCCGTTGGCCAACGACAGACGAAGGAAGAACGAGGACCAAGCTGGTTGCTGATTAGTTACCGTTTATTAAATCTTCCATCTTTCTCATCTCCCGCACTTCCAGCTCCGTCCTCTCTCTGGATCTACTGCAGCCCCTCTCCCATCTCTCTCCTCCCCTTTTCCTCTCTCGCCCTTACTCCTAGGTTACACACTGCCAGGTAGCAAAATCAACCTAAGAAAGCCCTTCCTGAGGGCTGTCAGGTTCAAAGGGAACACAACCTAGGGGCATTCCAAAGTCCTTCCTGACTGCTAGTAGGCAAGATACCTCTTAAGGGTTTTTTTTTTTCCCCTCTCCTTATCCCAAACACTCATTAACATCTTAATATTAGTTATTTTTGTATGGACATAGCAAGAGATACATTGAGGCTTGCAAGGCAGCTCTCCTAGCAACATCTTGCCACAAACTCAGACCACAGCACTCAGGCCAGATTAATCATTCCTCACCCTAGCAGGGTCCAAATCTAGTTATCACTGTTTGGATCATGATGACATTTATCCATGATCAAGCTCTTAACTTATAGTTAAGCATTAGGCACTTTGGCCAGGCCATCTTGATGCCAGGGTAGCACACAACTCACTGCTTGCCCTGGATCTGTCTTGTCCCTCGTCGGGACCCTGCTTTTGGGGGTGTTAGGAAGTAAGGGCAGCTGAGGCTTAGGTCGAGAGAAGAGATGCCCAGGAGGAAAATACCATGTAGAGTCAAATGACTCCCAGGTTACAAAACCATGGCATTTGCTAAGTCTTCCTGTGTCCATACAAAAAGGACATGGCTCTGAATAAACTGCAAAGGACTCAAGGAGAAGAAAAAACAATATTTACAAGTCAACAGAACACTAAGTAAGAAGTTACTAATAAACACAGGGAAATGGTAGCACTGTGATGGGAGTAACCCAATAAACCTAAACTACCTGAGGCTATGTAATCCTACAGTACTCAAGGAACCATATGGGATGCTGAAAATCAAACCCAGATCGAATGCGTACAAGCAGATGCCCTACCTGCTATACCGTCGCTCTGGCCCTAGACTTTAAAATAGACTGACATACAGATAAAGAGATCAGTACAATAGGGGGAATATAACATTAGTATTTAAATATAGGGACACCTAAATAGATAAAGCAGATATTAACCTCAGAAGAGAAATAGCAATACAGTAATAGTAGTGGATTTTGTAGTCCATTGTTATCAGTGGGTTGAACATCCAAACAAAATTAATAAGGAACTTTAATGTGTCAGATCAGATGAGCCTAATAGATGTAGCTGTATCACTGTCATCCCGTTGCTCATCAATTTGCTTGAGCGGGCACCAGCAATGTCTTCATTGTGAGACTTGTTACTGTTTCTGCATATCGAATATGCCACGGGTAGCTTGCCAGGCTCTGCTGTGCAGGTGAAATACCCTATCTGCTGTGCTATCGCTCCAGCCCATATAGATATAGCTAGCCCAGGAAAATATTTTAGATTATTCTCAATCACACACGAAATATTCTACAGAATCAATATTACTTTCAGCAAAAATTGAGTTTTTTGTTTGTTTTTCAGGGGTTTTTTTGTTGTTGTTTAAAATAGCCATTGTCTATTTTCTTGCTTTATGTTCCACATGTGAATATATGAGTCCTTCTCCTTATGACTTACTTTGCTTAACATAAAACCATCTAGTTTCATCCAAGTCAAGCAAAAGACAAGCAAATTTTGGTTTTTTCCTTACAGCTTAGTAGTGTTTGTTGTGTGTCTATAGCAAATTCATGGGGGTAGAGAGAGTAGAGGGAATTGGAGGCCACACCTCGAAGTGCTCAGGGATCACTCCTGGTGGTGCTCATGGGTTTGCACATAGTGCTGAGGGTCAAACAGGGGCCAACCATGTGTAAGGCAAGTGCCTTAATCTCTGATCTATCTCTCTGGCCCTCTACCAGATTTCTTGTCCCAGTTTCTCCTCTCTCTCTCTCTCTCTCTCTCTCTCTCTCTCTCTCTCTCTCTCTCTCTCTCTCTCTCTCTCTCTCTCTCCCTCTCTCTCTCTCTCTCTCTCTCTCTCTCTTTCACTCTCTCTCTCTCTCTTTCTCTCTCTCTCTGTCTCTCTGATTTTTGTATTATTCCCATTAGTACTTAAGGTCTTTTTGCAGCTTAGTGCTTAGGGGAATCTCTTGGTTGTGCTTAGAAGGCTGGGAATTGACCCAGGGTCTCCTACATAGAAAACCTCAGTCTGGCACTCCATGTACAATGGAATAGTCAACCCTACAAAGGAGTGAAATCCTGTCTTTTGTCATGAATGGATACTCAGGAAATTAAATTCTCAACAAAATAAACCCCCAAAAGAAAAATACTCTCATATGTAAGTGAAATTAAAGCATACACACACACACACACACACACACACACACACACACACACTCACACACACACACACACTCACACACACACAGAATTGGAGAGATAGTATAGTGGGTAAGGAACTTGCCTTGCACAAGGCTGACCAGGGTTTAACCCCCAGTCCCCCATATGGTACCTTGAGCACTGCCAGGAATCTGTGCCCTTTCAACCCCGCCCCCCACCCCCACCACCATACAAACAAACAGAACACGCCAAACTCAGGCACAGAAACTCAGATGGTGGTTGATACAGACAGGGGAACAGGCAGTGAACTGACAAAAGGTACAAATTTCCCACTATGAAGTGAATGGGTCCTGGGGTTGGAGAGAGAGTTCTGCAGGTAGGGCACTTGACTTCCCAGCACCCTGTATGGTCCCTGAGCCCAGCCAGGAGTGATTCCTCAGCACAGAGTAAAGAGTAAGCCCCGGGCACTATCAGGTGTGGCCCAAACCAAAACAAAAGTTAATGAATCTTCAGCATGCAATGTACAACATGATCTACCTATTATGATACATATTAGGTGGAAGTACTTAATACTGATATGTATTAAGTAGAAGTACATTTTGAGTATATCTTAAATGTTCTCATGACAGGAAGAAAAGATGTGCACAGCAAATGGAGAGGACTTTTTGGAGAGAGGACATGAGAAGTGATGACAAGGCTGAGTGGAGACAGCGCAGACCTGGCTGTCAGCATTTTCTTAGGAAAGGGCTAGCTAACCCGCCTTTCCAGCTAAAGCTCAGACGCCTACAGATGGCTCCACAGTAATCCTCATTCTCTCTTTTACCCACCCTACCTTCCCACCCATCCCCCCACCTCCGTGATCCTTTTCTATTTGTCTCTTCCAATGAGACTACAGAGATTTTCACATTGCTTTCAGTACATCCTTCCATTGCTCCATGTACTGCCATGGTCCACTCTGTTTTGCTGATCTGTCCTCTCCTCTTTCCTGTGCTCTCCCCAAAACATTGAAACCTGATCGCTAGTGCCTTCATAGTCAGGAGTAGTACATCCCTTCTGCAGGACATGATGCTTTCTGATTGGTCAAGTGGCACTAATGGCATTTCTCGGCAGTGATCTTAAAGATGCTACACCATTTACTTATGAACACCAGTCTGAAAGAATACAATCCGACTCTACCTTGATTAAAGCACTCTGAAGTGTATTCTGGTGCTTTGTTGTTTGTGCATTACATTTTTTCTTAATGTATGGATAGGTTTTCAGAGTCAAGATGATAGAGGTGTGAGAAGACTAATTGTAAAGTTTGGTCCATTTAATTCAGGAGTGCAAACAGAAATAGAAAAATCTAGAAATTTTTAGAATAGCAATTATAAGACTTGCCTTTGCAGTAGTGTTCCTATAAGTAATTCAAACACTTATTGAGTGACTCATGCCAAAAGTATCCACAGTGTGTTACAGGAAAAAGAACTAGCTACATAGCTTGGCATAGGATTGTCACAAAGGCGCTCTAGAGACGGTAGAGCTCAACTGGGAGATTCAAAGCTAAACACAGTGGGGAGTTGGAGGGGCAGAGAGAGACCGCAAGGGCTGAGCACAGGTTTTGCATGTGGAAGCCCGGATTAGATTCCTGGTACCACGTGGTCCCCCCACCACTGCCAGGAGCAAGCCCCCAAGCACAGCACAGAGAATAGCCCTTTGACACTGACAAGTTTGACCCCAAAACCAAAATAATTATCATAATAAATATAAAAAAATAAAGGGTTAGTGGGCAGTCCGGGAGTTAGCTCAAAGGTCTGGGGCCATTCCAGACAATGCATAGTCCCAGACTGTGTATCGCTGGGAGTGACCCCAGGGTAGTCTGAGCACTGCTTGGGAGACCCTCCCCCTCACCCCAAATATAAAGGTGAATGTTCTTTACTGAGCTGTTTACAATAGCCAGGCCTACCTATGAAAACAATTGACGAGCTCAATGATAAATGAGTGGATAAAGATGTGGTACCAATGCATGTAGAATGCTACTCAGCTTTAAAAAAGAAAATGATGTGATCTTGCCTTTTGCTACAGCATCGATGGAACTGGAGGGTCGTGTTAAGCAAAATAATTCAGGAGAAATAAATAGCAGATTATTCACTCAAGTGGAATATAAAGAAACACCAGGGAACTAACCAGGCAAATGAAAACAAACTCTCACTGTAGTGCTGAGGTTAGCAGGGGAGGGGACAGTGTTGCCTGAGGGAGGGCTCTGAAAGAAGTTGGGATGGAGGGACATTGGAACTTAGGGTGGAGGGGCAGTGAAGAGGTGTGCATTCCCTTAAAACAGACAAGATCTTGTTTTCCTGCCTCAATTTAAAATGTTACTGCAGACTGCACTCATTTGTGGAGTATAGAATAACATCACATGAGGCTGACACCCAAGGACAGTAGATACAAGGGCCAGGGGGATTGCCCCATAGCTGGAAGACTGCTTCATGAGGGGAGGGGAGAAGGCAGATGGAATAGAGAAGGGATCACTAAGAAAATGATGGCTGGAGGAACCAGTCAGGATGGGAGATGTGTGCCAAAAGTAGATAATGGTCCAAATATGATGCTCTCTCAGTGTCTGTGTTGCAAGCCATAATGCCCAAAAGTAGAGAGAGAGTATGGGGAATATTGTCTGCCATGGAGGCAGGGGAAGGTGGGCAAGAGGGGATATATCGGAGATATTGGTGGAGGGGAACGTGCACTGGTGGAGGGATGGGTGTTTGATCATTGTGAGATTGTAACCCAAACATGAAAGCTTGTAACTATCTCACGGTGATTCAATAAAATTTAATTAATTAATGAATTAAATAAATAAACAAATAAAGGGCTGGAGCGATAGCAACAGCTGTAGGGCGTTCGCCTTTCACGCAGTCCACCCGTGTTCGATTCCTCCGCCCCTCTTGGAGAGCCCGGCAAGTTACTGAGAGTATCACACCTGCATGGCAGAGCCTGGCAAGCTACCCGTGGTGTATTGGATATGCCAAAGACAGTAACAATAAGTCTCACAATGAGAGACGTTACTGTGCCCGCTTGAACAGATCGATGAGCAACAGGATGACAGTGACAGTGAATTAAATAAAATGTTACTTCAATTAAAAGTAATAAAAATAGGGTTGGAGCAATAATACAAAAGGTAGGACATCTGTCTTGCATGTCCCTGACCTGTGTTTGATCTCCGGCACCACACATGGTCTCCCAGAGCCTATCAGGAGTGATTCCTGAGCACAAAGCCAGCAGTAAGCCCTGAGCACAGCTGGTATGCTCTAAGAGGGAAAAAAAAAAAGAGAGAGAAAATATTTTAAAATGTTTTAATGAAACACTCATGAATGTTCTAAGGCTTGGAAAAGAAATTGTAACTATGAAGTTATGAATATTAATTAGACTAATTATGGTGATCACTTCACCCCAGATGCAAATATTATTATGTCGATCATGTCTCGATTATATAAAATCATAGGAAGAATCATCTCTGAGGGACTGGGGATAGCTCAGGAATATAGAGCATCTGCCTTGCAGGAGTGAGACCATGAGTTCAATGCTGGCACTGCCCTGTGTGCCTCTTGGCTCCTGGCAGCACTAGCTTTCAAGATCCCTGGTGCTACAGTAAAGTTCGAGACCTCCAGTCCATTCCACCAAGTGAGTGCCACCCTCAGTCAACACAAAAGCAGTAGCAGAGGGGAGGGGAGAAGACAGTGAGGTGGTCCAGGAAGTGCCACTGTTACCTGTTGGGGCCACTGTTCTCCAGAGTGGGCACTCAAGGATCTCAGCCCACCGAATGACGCAGCCAGATGGGGGTAGCCCTGGGTGCAGTCGGGGAACACTTTATTCAATCACTTAAGAAAAAGGTAGATTTCTGGGGGAAAGAGAAACAGTTTTGGTTTTTTCCTATAAAAGGGGTGGTCAGCCAATACATGTTCGAGAATCTGGTTTAGGCAGGCAAAGTGATTTTCAAAATTTAAGTCTCTCAGAGGAGGATCTTGGGGTCACATGTGGGGACACACACACACTGTCTGTAATGCTGTGCCAAAATACTGGGCCAGAAAGAGAGTACAGCAGGTAAGGTGATTATCTTCCATGTAGTGGACTTAGATTCCATTCCTGGCCTCACCTATGGACCCCCAAGCATTGCCAAGTGTAATCCAGGACTTACTCCAGGCTCTGGGCCATGAGGAAGGCCTAAAAATTGCTAGGTATGGCTCTTCCCACACATCTCCCCACACATCTCCCCCTCCTCCATTCAAAACAACAAAAACCTGTCATGCTAATTTGCAAAGAATGTGTTAATTCTAAGTATTTTAATATATTAGATTTCTCAGTGAATTTCTAACGCTAGCATATCTCTATGTAGCCATTGATAAAGCTTGCCTTAGGAGCCTAGTAAACTGGAGCTTGTCGGAGGCCCTCAATTCTCTAGGATTAGAGGGATCAGAAGGTGGCAGGCCTTCCTCCTTTTGGTTTACAGCTGTTTTAGCCAATGACAGTCTTCCTCTCTCCAAATGCAACTTTGACTTTGGCTTTTCTTTGGGGAGACAGGATGTACTTTATGTTATCTTCTTATCTCAAACCATTTTGTCCTTTTAGTTCCTCCTGGCTGTTTCCATCCAGTCCATATCTCTTTGCATCTCTCAGAGCACTGGGTCTCAGTTATCTGAGATTAGCATCTGTTAGTTCTGTTTAGGCCATCTGGGGCCTCTGGACCTCAAGGCCAGTTTTCTTCTCCTTCAGGCCCCACTCTCTTTTCATTGGCTGCTCATTGCTTGGAGAGCCCATGTCCAGGGTCAGCTTTGACCTGCAGACCAGGTGAATGCAGTGCCCTAAGTCGTCCGGTTGAATGCTGGCAGCTTCTTCTTCTGGCTCTAAGACGGCCTCTCGGGAATTCATGCTGTTCGGCGCTACCTGTGGTATTTCTGCACCAGCTGAGGTCAGATGTTCAGCTTCTCTCTTGGTGATCAAGCTGGAGAATCCAACAGTTACCATCTGGGAATAGCCCTTCCCAGCATCCCAGAAGACAAATCTGCCATGACTGGTGTGGTGTGTCCTCTAGCAGAGAAGCACCCGAAGCTGGCGCTTTTTGCTGAATCACGCTGGGACTTGTAGTCCTTGTTGCTTGGGCGAGAGGGAGAGAGAGAAGCAGCAAGCAAGGCTTTCTGACCTTGAAGATCATTGTTGGGGCCGAAGCGATAGTACAGTAGGGCATTTGCCTTGCATACAACCGATCCAGGTTTGATCCTCAGCATCCCATATGGTCCCCTAAGCACCGCCAGGAATAATTCCTGAGTGCAGAGCCAGGGTTAATCCCTGAGCATCGCTGGGTGTGACCCAAAAAGAAAAAAAATAAAGATCTTTGTTGCCCGCATGCCTGCCTGCCCGGGTTAGAGGACTATCCTGGACAGTGGAACTGAGTCAAACAAAACCAGTTTTCTTGCTCTCTGTCCTATTGTGGGCTCTGAGGGAGGAATCCAAAGGCTCAAAATCCAAGAATGTTCTAAATGCATCCCGGTGGACAATGTGGTTAGTGAAAACCCTTCCTGGATTTTGGCTTGTGGCCACCTCTTTGGTCATAGCTATGGCTGTTGCCAAGTTGCACTTTTGTTGTGAGACCTTCTGGGAATCTTAGCGCCGTGGTGGGCGTGGGAGGTGGGGTCAGGTGTGTCTGATCTGCTCCCCCACACACACCTGGGAGTTGTTGGGATTCATAGTTGTGGCTTGCTGCAAAGACCCTCCCACGTTTTGGCCAGGCCTTTGCAATACCACCTCTGTCTCATGCTCGCCGTGCTCCATTAGTAACTATGGTTGCCTTTTGAGTGTTTTCCAAAAAAGCCTTTCCCTGCCAGAATAGAGAAAATCGATCATGTCTGCCCAGCCCTAAAAGCCTGTAGGCCCGCACGGCCTGGGTGAAGGGGAAAGGAGGTGAGGAGACCCTTGGGCCTGACGCTCTGAGCCCTTTCTGAGTCCACAGTCAGGGAGCAGGAAATTATGGTGCGGCTCCTAGGGGGCTGTTTGCGGGAAGGTCTGCGTCTTCTCCCTGGTTTCTGTGACGAGCAGACAGTGCCGTGAGAACGCCTCACTCGGGAGGTCCTGCATTTTGACCTTGGGCCTTTCCCTCCGTGACCAGTCTGTCTCAGCAGATGCCAGGCCTCCCTGTGCAAGGGGCCCCAGAGTGCTACTCGCCAGCTTCTTCCCCGCCTGTTCCGTGGGCCAGGAACCCCCTAGATGGAGGCCTGAGTCAGAGCACAGGGCCCGGACTAGCTGCTGCCTGCCGAGGCTGGCGTGGGGGAAAGAAAGTGGGGAGGGAGCAACTTTACAGCTGGTGTTTGTTTAGGAAACAGAGAGGTGGTTTTGTTTTGTTTTGTTTTGTTTTCAATACCTCTAACATGTAAAGTGACACTCAATGTAAGCGTCGAGGCAGGATTCGGGGGCTGAGGCATTGGCTTGTTTCGCCAGAGTCATCATTCTTCCTGATGACAGCAAAAGAGCCGGACACTGAGCCGCCGGTATTTGGGGAGCTGCTTCCAAAGGTGCTGCAGAGACTGAGAAGGCCAAGTTCCCGGGCCCTGCCTCAGAAGGAGGGTCCTGTCCGGGCTGCTCAGAGCTCTGTGACCCTTGCTTCCGCTCTTCTCATCTGACCCCTGAGACACTCCTTTTTTTTCCTATCAGAAACTGGGTCAGCCGCATCCAGGGCACAGAGGCCGATTGAGGGCATGAAGCAGAGAGGAGCTACTCTCCCGAGCCTGCCTGAGCGGGGCCTGGAAATATGTGTGACAGCCTGGCGGAGAGCAAGCGCCCAGCAGGTGCCGGGCTGGGCTCCCTGGGGGCGGCCGAGCCAGGAACACGCTGTCTTTCTAGGATTCAGTCTTCGTGAGTGACCAAAACATGCCGTGCTGCTTCGAGGCTGACACATGCCTTGGCAGGGGTGACGGGGCTCCTGTCCAGAGCTGGGAGTCCACAGGGTCAGGCTGACCTCCAAGTCGCAGTGTGGCCTGGAGGAAGGGCTGCTTTGTGGTGGGTGTGGTGGCCGCCTGAAGAAGCACGTGGAACTGTGCTTGGCCCAAGAAAAAGGTGGACAGTGCACATAGGCACAAGGAAGAGGGTGACCACTGTGTCCCCAGGCTGCTAGCCCATCGCTCCTTCCCTCACATTCATGATGGGAGAACTCTGGAATTGAGAGGAGCGTCAAAGGCGAGAGAGCGTGCTTAATACTGGAGCCCTGGGTTTAACTCCCCGCACACGGAAGGCCCAGTTCTTTCATATGCGCCTCCTTTCAGTAAGTAAAAGGTGGGCAAACTTCTTTATTTCCTCCCTGACAGGCGGGCATATTTCAAGTTCATTGTCCTGTTTTCAAAACTTCACTTTTCTCAAGCTGTGTCCTTTGGTTTGATGTTGGTGAAATAGATGAATGAGACCAAACATTAGAAAAACCCCTCTGTTAACTTCCGTTTCTTGTTTTAGAGGTTTTTTTTTTCCTGAAAATTGCTTACAAAGCACAAGCCTACAGTTACTCAACCAAACATGAGTTCTATTTGACAAGAGAATTGAGGATAAAAGTCCTTTAGAGATGAATAGAGAGTCTCTTGCCCTTGCACCTGGCTGTCTTCCTTGGGGCCCCTCGGAGGGGGTGGGCTCCAGCTTCCCTCCCCACCCCGAGCAGAGCTTCCTCGGCCAAAGACCTCCGTAGCCTAGCCACAGCTATGCTCAAGGCCCCTCTCCACACGTTCAGACGAGCCTCACGCATGAAGATACCGGCAGAGGAACCCAGGTGTGTGGGACCTGGGACTGAGACTTCCAAGCCTGCTTGTATCGGGACTGGGCCTCTTCTGCCCAGATTTTCCATTTTCCAGTAGCTAGGCAGTCACACCCAGGGACTGCCCCAGCGCTGTGTAATCCCACCAGTGGCCAACATCCAGAGACTTAAAACCAAGCTCTGGGAAGCGCACTGACATCTTATAGCCTACTTCTCCCTCTGGGAGAACCCGGCAAGCCACTGAGAGTTTCCTGCCCACATGGGAGAACCTCGCAAACTCTCCATGGTGTATTCATATACAAAGTATACATATACAAGTATTCATATACAAAACAAGTAACAATGCTGGGTCTCATTCCCCTGACTCTGAAAGAGCCTCCAATGCAGCATCGTTGGGAAGGACAAGTAAAGAGAGGCTTCTAAAATCTCAGGGCTAGGACAAATGGAGACGTTACTGAGACCACTCAAGAAATTCGACAATCAACAAGATGATGATGATGATGAGAAATGAATTAGCAATTGACTAGCACCAATAAAGTAATAAATGTTGGTCCCCAGATCTAACAAGAGCCTCCATGGGGCTGAGCTTACCACCTGCTTAGTGCAGCCATGTTCACTAAGCCCCCACCACCCTGAGAGTTCAGTGCAGACATGTACTGCTCAGGATTGGCGTCCACAAACACTCTCACACACACACTTATCTTTTACAGTGATATGAGGCCAAGTGTTGCAGGTGGGAGTGATGGAAAGAGGTCAGTGAGGAGCCTCCTGCTTCTCCTCCTCCTCAGGGTGGGAAGCCACAGGATGAGAGCCCATTGGGTCATTGAGTCACAACACAGAGGGCAGCTGAACACAGAGATGGTCTGAGTCAGGAAATGAAAAAGTTAGTAAAAACTCAATCTTGATATATATTCGTTCTTGTGGGGCCACACCAGTGGTGCTCACGAGCTACTCCTAGCACAGTGCTCAGGGGTCATTCCCATTGGTGTGTGGGGGACCATGTGGTATTGGGAATCAAATCAAGGCTTGAAATCCAGCACTTGGAGTCACATCCCCCAGCCTAAGTCTTGATCTGAAGCTAGTTTACTTCAGTATCTGTTTGTTGAACATAAACTGTCGCTGTAGATACATGGTGGCTGTGGATATAAGAAACATCAGGGCTAGAAAAAAGCTGAGTTCAAACCCGGGCACCACATGCTCCCCTGAGCACTGCCAGGAGCAACCCCCTGGCCCCTGCACCGGAGTGGCCCCTGAGCACATGCCAGGTGTAGCCCTGAAAATAAAAAGATCAAACAAAACAACAAAATCCTTCCCCTCACGAGCAGCTGTTTCCTCGTGAAGGAAATGCAAGGAGGTGGGAAGGACACCCCTGTCTGCTGTGGGAGAGGAGAGAGAGCAAAGAGAAAATAGCCCTCTCCCTGGGTCCCAGGAGTGGACCCAGACTCCTCAACCCTTGATATAACTAGAGCAGAGGGAAGTTTCTTTGCACAGACTTTCTTGATCCAACTCTCCCTACCTGCTCACTGTGGAATCTGAGTCAAGACCCTTCATTTCTCTGAATTTGCAGCCCTATAGGATAGTCTCTGCCTGCTGCGGGTGTTGCACTAAAGGGGATATGATAGAAGGGTGACTGGTGGCCTTGCATATGACTGACCCGGTTGATCCCTGCACCCCGTATGGTCCCCTTAACACCATCAGGAGTGAGCCTTGAGCACAGAGCCAGAAGTGAGCCCTGAGCCAGGTATGCCCCTCCAAAAAGCTAGATCTGGAGGGGCCAGGATGCCTCCCGAGCCGAAAGCCTGTGAGCCCCGGGTGCCTGGTCAATGCCCTGAAGATGATAGCAGTGTGAGCTCTAAGCCGGTGCCCTGGCCCGATCCAGCTGTCCCTGGGTGCCATCATCTTCTTGTTCTCAGAAACACCATGTTAGTCATACACTCATGTGCAGGGCATTTGCCTGAAGAGGTTTACTGCCACATGTGCTGATGGCAAAGATGTAGAAAGGCAAAAAATAACAATCTAACAGTCCTAAATATGGACTAAGGAGTGGACTGTTTATGTTCCTCTAGAACTCTTCCCATGAACTTCTGTGCAGCCATTTGAAGAAACAGTAGCCCATGGCCAGAGGGATTTAGGTTCTAAGACAGGGGTTATGGCACTTACCTTGCATACTAATGAACCCAGTTTGAATTCCTGGCACTACATATGATCCCCTGAGCACAGAGCCAGAAACAGCTCCTAAGTTCCTAAACACTGCTGGGTGTGCCCCCCTCCCCCCACACTCCCCTCCCCCCAACTCCGCCATCAAACAGAGAAACAGCCAGCAGGGCCAGGATGCAGCTTAGCAGTGGAGCACTTAGCTTACATGTATAAGGACCTGGGTTCTATTCATGGCACAGAGGAGAGAGGAGAGAAGGGGAAAGAAGAGAGGAGAAGAGGAGAAGAAGAGAGAGGAGAGGACAGGAGGGGAAGGGAAGGAGAAGAGAGGAGTGGAGAGGCAGTTCTCTTTGACAAACGTTAAAGTCTCCCAAGAAACATGAAATGAGGAAAGCAAGGTCAGTTGTGTAGCGAGCTCACAATTGTACACACCTAAATGCAGACCCACCTGTGTGTGTATCTGTATCTGCAGTGGCTTGAAGACAACACCAGAAAGCAATGAGTGCTACCTCTGGCCTGGGACCCTCCTCTCCCCTTCCCTCCTCCCCTCCCCTTGTTTGTCGGGCCATACCCAGCAGTGTCTACCCCCTACTCAGTGACAACGCCCAACTCTTGCTTGGGGGTTGATCCTGGTGGTGCTCAGGGGGCCTGAGGTCCTGAGGCTTGAACCCTAATGCTCCCTATTTTTCTCAAAGGAAAGCATGTGTTTCTACCTGTTGAGTCATTCCGACCCCTACGAAGTACATTTTCATTGTGAACTCTGCACTCTCATTTACCATGTATAGATAATGCCTGCTTCTGCTTTTTTTTTCCCCCTTGGTGGGGGTGGGGTGAGGTGGTGGTTCCTGGGCCATACTTGACAGGGCTCAGGGGTCTCTCCTGACTGTGCTTGGGTGACGGTATACAGTGCCAGGAACCAAAGTAGGGTCAACCACGTGCAAGGCAAGTGTCAGCCTCTATCCTATCTCTCCTGCCCCCACTGTTTTTATTAAAGAAGAGAAGTACGTGGGAATCCCAACCCTAACTTTCAAGCTGAGCTCCATTCTCCCGTAACTGGGAAGGCCTGGGTCAGCCTCTGTTCTGGGGAGCAGGGAGCTTATAGTGCCTCCACCCTGAGTTTGTGTGAGGGTTAGATGATGCCAGGCAGGTGTTTAGGGTTGGCTACCACCAAGCATTCTTGGCTTCCATTCATGGCACCCATTAAGCTATTTTTGATCAAACCCAAAAGCTCACTGTCCATTTGACCACAGGGCCCAGATATCTGATGGAATCATTAAGACCATTCCTTGAAGAGCGGGTGTTGGTGTTGGTTTTAATATTTTATCACCTGGCAGCCTCTTGTGGAAAACATTCACTGGGCGCCTCTTCCTGTGCCCTGCCCTGGCTGCTATTAATGGTCCCCAAAGCCTGCTTACAAAGTGTGCTTCTCGTATGGCTTCCCAAAACTCCAGCTCGACAGACAGGGTTGATGTATCGCTGGCGAACATCCTCTTCTCCTTGAGCTTTTTACAGAGGATGCGAGGGAAAGGGCTCTTCGGACCAAGCAATGGAGACTCTCAGAGCCATTATGTATCTGAGACCAATTCAATTACCCTCGCTGTGCCCTTTGCAACCAAGCACTTCCTAAACGTTATTACAGTCGCAGGAGTGCAGCGGCGCCAGGCAGACTCACCAATGTGGCAGGTCCCTGCAGCGCCCCCTACTGGCTGAGCCAGGGAGCACGGGGCCTGCGGGCCCAATGCTTGTGGGCGCCGCACCCCCACCCAGATGCCCTCATCCTCAGGTGACCTTTACAGAGCAAACTTGGACCAGAGAGATAGAACTTGGGTGAAAGCACTTATCTTGCACCTGACCCATTCTCGCTTGGTCCCCACACCTGAGCAGCGCCGGGAAAAGCTATAAGCACCACCAGATGAGGCCCCAAAATGAAATAAATAAAACTTGTAAGCAAGCCTGGATCTGTTGGGTTAGTGGATGCATCCACCGCAGGGAGGCTGGTTCGCTTCACCTCTGGCGGGTCTGGCCCACGGCAGACCTGGATTTGGTCTCTGGCACTCCATATGGTTCCCAAGCCATGCCAGAAATGATCCCTGAGCGCAGAGCCAGGGATAAGCCCTGAGCACTGCCCCCCAAACCGAAATGAATAAAAGGAAAAAGGGGGGGAAATTGGAGTGAGTGAGATAGTACAGGGTTAAGATGCTTGCCTTGCATGTGGTCGATCCAGCTGATTCCAGACTCCGAATGCTTCCCTAGGTCAGCAGGGTGCAGCCGGGAGCTGCCCAGGAAATCATCTGCACTACAGCACCCAAGCTACGTGCATCCTCTGGCACCTCTCTCTCCAAGCCCCGAACCACTGGTCAGGTTAGCCAAGGACTGTGGGAGGGCACCCTAAGCATGTGTGAGAGCCTCTCTCAATAAAGAAAATTTATTTATTTTAGTTATTTATTTTTTGCTTTTTGGGTCACACCCAGTGATGCTCAGGGGTCACTCCTGGCTCTGCACTCAGGAATCACCCCTGGTGGTGCTCAGGGGACCATATGGGATGCTGGGAATCGAACCCGGGTCAGCTGCGTGCAAGGCAAACGCCCTCCCCACTGTGCTATCGCTCCAGCCCCAAGAAAATTTATTTTTAAAGAAAAAATATAATCTGGTGGGGAGGTGGCTCAAAGTAGACTAAGAGCATGTTTTTTGATCCATGGCACCACCTGGTTCCTGATCAGTGACCATGGCCAGAAGCAACCCCTAAATACCACTGGGTGTGCCCCCCCCCCGAAAAAAAAGAAAAAGAAAAGAAAAAGAAACGTGTCACCGAAGCTGCTTATGTAAGAGTCACAGAAGCTGCATCTGTGGTCTGGTTCTGCACTGCACAGTGACCTCAGCGTCCTCGACCTCTCTCTCGGGGTCCTCCAGTCCAAGCTGCCCCACCTCTTTCCAAAGTGCTGGGATTCTGGGATTCTGGGATTCTTGGGGAACCGTCCCCAGGGCAGGCCTGCAGTCTGCGGTGGGCGCCTCCCTAGCTCCGCCTCTCCAGGTCCGCAGCCCCTGCCGGCCGCGGGCCCGCAGCGCCTCCAACAACCGCAGTGAGCCTGTCCTGCCCTCAGGTGCCGAGTCCCTCCACGGCTGCGCCCCGAGCCAAACACATTTATCCTCCTCATCCCTCCAATTCTTTGTGACTGGGATGAAGCCCAAGACTGGAGAGACGCAATAAATCTGTCCATGCGGCCCCACCCATTCTCCCGCCAAGCAGATGTGGTCGCCGGGAGCCAAGGCGTGGGGGGCTGGTGCAGGGCTGGGAGCAGGAGCGGGAGTCTGGAGTGCTGGAGAAGGCGGAGCCGGCTTTCCCAACTCCTGGGCCCCGTGCCCCAGGAGGTGAGTGCTGTAGAAGCCAGGGCTGAGGCTGGGGTCAGGTGGGAGGCAACAGGAAGAAGTCGCTGTGCTCACTCCCCCCACCCCCTCAGGCTGGGGGTCATCTGGACCTGGGCCAGTTCCTTCCCCCACCACTGAAAGGGACCAGGCACCTACAGGTCAGCTCATCGTGAGGCTGAAACAAGACTGCATGAGGAGAAGCACTCAATCAAAGGGGGGGGGCTCTTCACATGAACTGAGACCCCCTAAGCCCACCCCTCACTCAGGCTGAAGTACAGGGCTAGCTTCCCCCTGCTGTCCAAACTCCCTGAACCCCTGAACGTAACTCACTTAAAGCAGACCCTGCTTTTCGCCAGGGAGGGAGCCCTTCTTTCCAATCCCCTGTGCACTACTGCAAAGACTTAGCGGCAGAAGCAGTTCCCAGCACGTCTGTGGGTGCCAGGCACTGGTCGATGCTCGCATCCCCACGACCCCATGACAGAGTGAGGTCCTTGGGGACGATCAGGACCATATGCAGGAGTAGAGCCCAAGCAAGCACTGGGGTATTGCCAGAAGAGACTAAGCATCTCCTCTAACGCCTGCTTTCCCCCCAACCTACCCCACCCCCAATTTTGTTTTGCAAACTCTGGAATTTTCCATTCCATTAGTTTTATACCACCGGTAGTGAAGACTTCCGAGTGCAATTGGGAAGGAATGTGCTAAATGGCACAACACAGAGACCACTTCTCCCACGTGTTAGCCACACTCAGTGCCTCGCCCTTAATCCAGGACATTCTTGTCGGGGTGTTGATGGCCCCCTGATGGGGGGGAACCCTTAGTACCTCCTGGCAGCTGTTTCCCCATGGTCTGGGGGCTGGGATAGAGACCCAGAAAGAACATTGACCAAAGAAAAGCATTTCTATCAAATCCCAGGCGTGACTTTGGGTCTCTGAAGGTTCCCTAACATCACAATGAGAGGGAGTAAAAGGCGGGGTCACGGGGTGAAGAGCTAGTGTCACCTGGCATAGCAGAAGGCAGTCCCATACACTGGGGTTTCCAGTGACCTTTGGCTTCACAGGAGGGTAAGCCAAAGGTCACAATCATTTTCCGCAATCATTTTCTATTTACAGAGCTACTTCAGGGATTTGGTGGAAGGAGGGACCCCAAAGTCTACCCAGGCCCCTTCTTTTTATCTTGACACATGCTTCTGGATTATAGCTTATTTGCATAATAAAGATGTTATTTACTTATTGCTTTTTGGGTCACACCCAGCGATGTTCAGGGGTTACTCCTGGCTCTGCACTCAGGAATTACTCCTGGCAGTGCTTGGGGGACTACATGGGCTGCCAGGGATCGAACCCAGTTCGGCTGCATGCAAGGCAAACGCCCTACCCGCTGTACTATCATTCCAGCTCCGCATGATAAATATTTTATAAGCTCCCCTTAATATCCCAAGTGAAACTCATGGATTGTATAAGCGATCTATACAATCTATTCCCACCCAGATGGAAACCCTATACAGGGCTTCTAGCCTCAGAGCTGCTGACCTGGGGTCAGGTACCTCCCAGGGGGCCCAGTACAGGAGCTGGATTCCACCCTGAGCCACTCCTCTCTTCATGCCAGTCTGACCTCGCTCCGAAATGTGACAACGGAAACTCTCTCCACACAGCCAAATGTCTCTAGAAGGGAAAGGCGGCCCCCTGCTGAGAACCACACCTCTCTTCTAAGGAGAAGCCGCAGGCCACAGGGTGTCTGAAGGAAATGTGTATCTCAAACACCAGTGCTCGCGCCAACTGCCTGGAAATGTGTTTGCTAGAGGGCTGCTGCCTGCACTTCCCATGAGTGAAAAGGTTTGGTGTCAGAGAAGATCAGAATAGAAAAAATGCAAAGACAGAGGTGGGAACGAACATTGGCATAAACACCAATGTTAGGGACTGGGGAGATGGCTCAAAAGGCTTGAGGGTCCAGAGAGATAGTACAGCTGGAAGGGGACTTGCCTCGAACATATTCCATCCAGCATCCCGTATGGTCCCCCAGCACCACCAGGAGTAACCCCTGAACCAGGTGTGGCATGGAAACAAAACAAACAAAAGCACATTTTCGGTTGGTTTCATTCCACATTACAGAGTAACTGCCCCCATCTCCGCTCAAACCCTTTTCAAGAAATACATCATCAGAAATGCTCACTCCATAGATTTGGAAACCAGCACACCATGATTACGTAGTCATTTCCAGACATCTTTCTTGCGTTTCTCTCTATGATGGTCTTCTAACTAGTAGACTTTTAAAGGAACTTCGTAGAACTTTTTTGCAGGATGATAATGTTCTACATATTGCTGATGTGCATTTGTGGTGTGTGCAGTCTGGAGCACGGGTCAAGCAGGACACTCGCCATTCCTTTGTAGTATGAAATGCTTCTAAACCTCAAGGCTCCTTCCCGGAAATGTCACTGGCATTGTCAATCCATGACCATCACAGCCAACTTAGAAAAGTTCCTTCTGGACGAGAGCGCTCCTGTGGACTACCTCCAGTTTTTCCGACCACATCCCCTGCCTCCCAAGACTGAATTGACCTGCACATGCTTTGGCTGTCCATGGGCTCTGAAGTCCCTGCCCCTGACCGGGTGTCTATATGATGACCATTATCGTCATCTCTGCTGCTTCTATCACCTTGGTATCGTTTTGAATAACCACAGATCATGTAATGAAACTCTCAGCTCAGAGCACGAACAAGCTAAATAGGTAACACTGGCGCCCCTGGCTGTTAAGTTTTGTCATTTCTTTCGAACTTACAATGACCCTATGAGGAAGAAACAGCCTCTAGCCACATTTTGTAGATGAGAACACTGGGGAATAGGAAGTTTGCATAACTCGTCCAAAATTACTTAACTCGTGGTGACAGAATCAGGATTCAAACCCTGGCTCTCACTCTATTTGCTTTATACTCTTGCCCTGAAACTGACTTTCCTGTGTTTGATTTAAGGAAAAGAAGTAAATGGCAGGGTCAGAAAGAAAGTACAGTGGGTAAAGGCACTTGCCTTGCATGTGGCCAACTTGGGTTTTGAATCCCCAGGACCTCATATGGTTCCCTGAGTCCTGCCAGGAGTTATCTTGGAGCACAGATCCAGGAGTAAGCCCTAAGCACCACCAGAGGCCACCCCTATCCCCACCCAAACCCACTCTCAAGAAACAAATAAATGGCAGCAAGACACAGTTCTATACAAATGATGTGAACTGTATTCAAAGCTCATTCAGACTCGTGCACACAGCCCCACACCCTCTACCCTGTGTCCCGCATACTTGGAGAAGTCAGGATTAAGGAAGGGCTATTGGGAATCTTCTCTTTGAAGCCCCCAAAACACTTCATTGTGAAAGAAACACTGAACTCAATTCACCTAAGCCAAGGTGGCAAACATTTCATTCAAAGTGTCAACTGATGGAGAGGTGGTGGGGCCCTCTGGGTGACAAGGTTTCTAAGGCAAGTCAGAGGTCACTGTCACCATCCATTAGTAATGCCTGCTCCAGGTAGGGACCTCTCATGAGGCTGGGGAGTTACTTCATTCCCCCAGGCAGAAAGCTGGAAGTATATGCCTTAGAAACCTTTTCAAAAATAGGAATTGAAACAAAAAAGGAATTTCTGGTGGTAAATTCTCGGTTAAGCAGAAAACTCAGTTCCTCAGACTCACCGTGGACTCATAGAAATTGATGGCTTAGGAACAGCTTGGACCTGTGGTTCTCAGATTTGCCTTGCAGTAGAATCACCTGGGGAACTTCTGAAAAATTCTGATGTCTAAGTTATGACTTAATTGGTCTGGGTGGGTGGGCCTGGATCCAGGAATTGGTATTTTCTTGAAATTTCCCTCCTGATTCTTCTACCCCATCCTGGCTAAGTACAGAGACTTGTTTAAAAGCTCTCCTTTTTGAGAGAGAGAGGTCAAAAGTGAATGCCCTGCCACAGAGGCGAGGGGGCAGGGAAGAGGGGGAGGGGGATGGGATTGGGAGGTGGGAGGGATACTGGGTTCAGTGGTGGTGGAGAATGGACGCTGGTAGAGGGAGGGGTGCTCGAACATTGTATGAGGAAAACACAAGTATGAAAATGTGTAAATCTGTTACTGTACCCTCATGGTGACTCACTAATTAAAAAATAATAAATAAATAAAAACTCTCCTTTTTTAGATGAGGAAATAAAGGTTTAGAGAAGACGGGTGGTTTTCCCAGGAACACAAGCAGGGGACACAGATCATGGCCTGCATCCCTGGTCCCTCTTCTGGGGGGTGTGCAGCGCAGGACACAGGGAGTCCGGGCCAGTCTTGCAGTCTGTGTCCTGCCGACAATTTCCTTCTGCCTCTCACGTGTAGCTGAAGATACACACCTTCGAAAGAGCCTGAGAACTGTCCCGGCTCTCAGTTTCTTGTCTGCTTTGTCGTACCTTGTAATGCCTTTTAATTACCTTTTTAATGCCATGAGAACCATTGCCTGGTCACCTGCTCATGCTTGACCTCAAAGTCACTTTTAAAAGGTGACAGAAGCGGGGGCTGGAGCAATAGACAACGGGTAGGGCATTTGCCTTGGACGCAGCTGACCCGGATTTGATTCCCAGCATCCCATATGGTCCCCTGAGCACCGCCAGGGGTAATTCCTGAGTGAAGATCCAGGAGTAACTCCTATGCATCTCCAGATGTGACCCAAGAGCAAAAAGAAAAAATAAATGTGACAGAAGGACTGGAGAGATAAACAGCAGGTAAGGTGCTTGCCAAGGATGTGGCCGACTCAGATTCTATCCCCAGCATCCTGTATGGTCCCCTGAGCCTGACAGGAATGATTCCTGAGTGCCGAGCCAGGAGTAACCCCTGAGCATCACTGGGTATCGCCCCAAACCACAAGCGATAAATAAAAAGGTGACAGAAGATGAGGACAGAACTCTGTGGTAAAGCACTTTGCACCTTCCAAGTTTGAACCCTGGGTTCAAACCCTCACCACCAGGTGGGGAGGTGGGGGACTATTTAGGGGAAATGGCTCAAAAAGCAAGGGCTGAGCACAGGCTTTGCATGCGGGAAGCCTAGTTTCAATACCCATGGACGCTGTCAGGAGTGACCCTAAGCATTGTCAGCTATGGCCCCAGAGTTGATAGAAGACATGAGAAGCAAGTCAGCATGTACCAAGCACCTTGCCTATTTATTTCCCTCTCAGCTACACAATGTTATTGTCCCATTTTCCAGATGAGGAAAGGTGGTCTGCTGGGGAGGCATTTGCCCAAGGTCACGAGGTTTGGGAACGGCTGGCCAGAATCTAATCTGTCCTCAGCACTGCCTTCTGCAGTCTGTTACAGGATTGGGTGCATCACCCCACAGCTTGCTCATTAGTTGCAAGAAGCAAATGGTAACGATGCAGTGAATCATGGCCACGCATTGACCAACTGAGTGTGAGCAAATGGACGTCACCTGACACCACTCCTGCCACCCACCCGCTGGTTCTCACACCTGGTCTCTGCTGGGAAAACAACCCAGAAACTCCAGCTGAGGAAGGTTCTATAAAATAATCCCCCTCTGCTCATCAAGGCTCCACTGGCATGAAAGACAGAGGCAGGAGAACTCAGAGTCAAGAAAACAAGGGGCAGGAGGCTTGGTGCCGTATTTGAATTTGTCCTGTGGTGGGTGAAATGCATTGTTTGTTTTTTGGAGAGGATGGGGGATGGGGCTGCAACCCAAAGCAGTGCTCAGGGCTTACTCCTAGCTCTGTGCTCAGGGATTACCCTGGCAGTGCTTGGGGGAGACAAATGTGGTGCCGGGAACTGAATCAGGATTGGATGTGTGCAAGAAAATCACCTTAACCCACATACTATCTCTCTGGTCCCGTTTCTTCTTTTCATTTTTACCATATGATGCCAAGGATCGATTGAACCTAGGGCTCTAGCATGCAAAGCACAAAGAGCATGCACGCCAGCCCTTTAAATGTCTGGAGACTTGGGGCTGGAGCAATAGTACAGCGGGTAGGGTGCGTGGCTTGCACGAGGCCGATTCCCACTTGGTCCTCCAAGCACTGCCAGGAGTAATTCCTGAGTGCAAAGCTAGGAGCAACCCCTGTGCATCACCGGGTGTGACCCAAAAAGCAAAAATAAATAAATAAATGTTAGGAGGCCCTATGGGTCAACTGACAAAACTGGAATTGAAAAACTTACTGTAGCAGAGTTAAAGTTCCTGAACATAATGATTTTGCCATCTATGCCTATGTTCAAGAATAGCCCGTTCTGAGGAACGACCCACTTCGGTATTAAGAGATAAAGAAGCGGGATGCTTCAGCCACTCTCAAAAGGCTGAGAAAGATATGACTGCAGTGCTCGTGTGGCCTTCCGAGGAGAGCTCCCTACAGAGCAGGGAGGGAATTACAAAAATCTGTGGCTTTATTTAATCAAATCACGCCTGACATCAGGCAAAATACTTTGCAAAGTGCCCTTCTTGGCTTCGAACATGTCTTGATCTTGGAAAAGACACAAATCAAATGTCGAGGCTCCACCAACCCACTCCCCACTGTTCCCCCACAAAAGGGAAAACCCATCTGTCTTCATGAATTCCTCCATGTTTCCTGGAAGTTTTATTTGGGGTTTTATTACTCTTTTCCATATTTGCAGGGAGAGAGAAACTCAGCGGGCTACGGCTGAGTGCACTTTCTCTCTCTTGGCCTCCTGCTCTGATGAAAATCTTAGTCGACTTCTTCTTCTGCCAGATGGAGGCGATGCAGAAGGGGCCTCGGACTTGAAAAATCAGAAAGGTTTGTCTTTGATTTTTTTTTCCTTTAAAATTTGGGGAAACTTGTGTGGTATACAGAGCTATGATATCAGAATTCTGAGAGAAGAAACATCCCAAAATGAAATGTTTGGAACTAATGGAGGTAATTCATGGCTTCGCTGTTAAGTTCCGGCTTCTTCTGGAGACAAGGGGGACCCCGCCGTTTCTGGCACCAGCACCCGAATTAGTCAGAGTCTCAGCTGCAAATCACATAACCTGCCCTAGACTGAGTTAGGCAGAGAAGAAATTACTCTGGGATATTAGGGAGCTCACAAGAGCCCACAGAGGACCAGAGTCCGGAAAGGAGACCAACCAGACAGGAGCAAGGCCTGCAGCAGGGACCCTCAAGGTGGTCCCTTGAGGACACAGCCGTGCTGGGACTCTGATGCTGGCACTGGCCCTGGTGCCCTGCCCAGCCTCCCTGAAGCTTCCAGGCCTGTGCCCCCAGTCCCTCGGGGCTCTGTTTCCTGAGTGGGAGGGGGTGTCTGGCGGGCCTGGCCTACTTGCAGGAAAGGCTGGAGCCCAGGAGAACCTCTCAGGAGGCAGGGTGGAGGACCGGCCCACTGACTGGGGAGAGGCTTGTGGTCTCAGCCAGGCCCCAGGCAGCAGGCACAGCCCTCTCATGGGGGACAGCACACGAGGACAGTTGGAGAGTTTCTCTGCTTTCGTAACTTTCTTTTTTGTTCGGCTTCGGGGCCAAACTCAGGTGTTCTCAGGGCTTTCTCCTGACTGTGCTCAGGGATCACTCCCAGCGGTGCTTGGGGAACCCTGGGAGATTGCATTCAGGTCTACGGTGTGCACGGCAGATAGCTTATCTGACCCCTTAGAGCTACTTGAATAAAGGAAGTCAGGGACAGTGTGGACTGTGGGTCCCTGTCCAGCTCTCTGGAAGGTCAGGGAGCACCATTCTTGTGGGCCAGCAGTTGTAGGAAGTGAGGCCGCACTGGTCAGCAGGGGGCTGTCTGCCCTCCAGCCAGCTTCACAGCCCAGCACGGGGGTGAGCACGGGGCGGAATGCTGTCCCAAGGTAAGGGGGTGAGACTGTCCCAACGTTAGGGAGTGGGGGGGATGAAAAAATTTCTTCCCCAAAATGTCATCTTAATAAGACTTACAAAAATTCAAACGTGCCTGTTTGACACCATCTAAACATTGGGTTTTGTTTGGTTCTTGTTTTGTTGGTGTTGCTGTTTTGGTTCACTGACAAGCTCTGCTTGACACATCATCTCCGAATGAACACCACACACAAACATGGACGAAACTTGCAAATAACGTCACCTCCTGGTGAGCTGGCCTCAAGCCTCTGACCAGAACAGTGGCCTGGGCCTGCTTGAAGCATGGCCTGCTGTTTAGCTTAGTGATCCTTGGCGCACTTGATCCTGAGATCTTTTAGCATCCAGTTAATATGCCGCAACTCCTCCTTCTGAAAGGTGTGGGTTGGAAATAGCCTGCTTTCCCAGGAGAGACACCCGGCCCAGCCCGGGAGTCCCAGCTCTGATATCATAGCTCTGAACCCTGCATATCCCCAGGCTCTGCCCCCAAATCCTTCCTTCAAACGGGTTTGGATGAGGACTCAAGGTACCGTTTCCTACATTTCATCATTGTATCCACTTCTTTTAAGCCAAAGGGTTTTTTAAAAAATAATAGTGATAAACTTGCACACACACACACACACACACACACACACACATTTTAGGGCACATCTGGCAATGCTCAGGACTTACTCCTAGCTCTGTGCAGGGCTCAGGAGACCATGTGGGGGTGTGAGGATCAAACCAGGCCAGTGGCATGCAAGGCAACTGCCCTACCAACCACGGCCACACTGTCTTTCTGGGCCTGAACCTTTTATTTTTTTTTTTTTCCGTGCCTTTTTTGGGTCACACCCAGCAATGCACAGGGGTTACTCCTGGCGGATGCTCAGGGTACCATATGGGATGCTGGGAATCGAACCTGGGTCGGCCACGTGTAAGGCAAACACCCTACCCGCTGTGCTACTGCTCCAGCCCCTTGAACTATTTTTAATAAGATCACAAACCCATTTAATCCCATAGTGGCAAACTAAAGGCAAACTGCTAGTGGCCGTATGATAAAATTTGCTAGATGTGTTTTGAGATATTGAAGCTGCTTTGGGGGTGGGGGCCTCTCAAGCAATGCAGGGAGGCCAGGTGGTGTGAGGATTCTGTGTATCAGGCATGTGCTCAAGCTCTTTGAGTTCCCTCCCAGTGCAGGCCTTCGTGTTTCTAGACATTAAGAAATGCAATGGGGTGGGGGGCGGGGGGCAGCGAGCAGGCGGTATAGAGCACATGACTTTTCACATGGGTGAAAACAAACACAGATGAAATCTGTCTCCAGGATCTCTTTAGACCAAGCCAGCCCCCATCCACCCCCTCTTTTCCACTTGCGTTTCCTTATTGTTCCCAGGTCCTAACCCTGAACTCTCCCAGGAGTCGACGGATTGCAGAGCCTCGCACATCTGAAGCTCTCTCTTGCAGCATTTTGAGGTTGTTCTTTGTTTTGTTTCTCCTACACAACTTCCTTCCTCCTTTCCCTGGCTCCCCTGGGCGTTGAAGAGGCAGGCTAACCACTAATCGTGTCCTTCTGTGGCAGGGAAGGCAGCCCCGTGGGCCCCCCACTGCTCCCAGGCCAGGAAGGGTAGAAAACACCCCCAGAACAACACGGGTCACTGCCTGCAGGGGTGCTTCTTGAACTCGAAGCCTGGAGGCTTCTGAGCTGCACAGCTGTTGGGCTGGGGCCTTGCTGGCTGGGTCTCACAGGGACCACGCCTTTTGTGTCGGAGCCCTGAGGCTGACCTTCCCTGGGTAGGCTGTCCCAGCTACCTTGTATAGTCCAGAACTTGTCTGTCTGTCTTTCTTTCTCTCTCTCTCTCTCTCTCTCTCTCTCTCTCTCTCTCTCTCTCTCTCTCTCTCTCTCTCTCTCTCTCTTTCCTTCTTTCTTTCTTTCTTTCTTTCTTTCTTTCTTTCTTTCTTTCTTTCTTTCTTTCTTTCTTTCTTTCTTTCTTTCTTTCTTTCTTTCTTTCTTTCTTTCTTTCTTTCTTTCTTTCTTTCTTTCTTCCTTTCCTTCTTTCTTCCTTCCTTTCCTTCTTTCTTCCTTTCCTTCTTTCTTCCTTTCTTCCTTCCTGTCTTTCTTTCTTTCTTTCTTTCTTTCTTTCTTTCTTTCTTTCTTTCTTTCTTTCTTTCTTTCTTTCTTTCTTTCTTTCTTTCTTTCTTTCTTTCTTTCTTTCTTTCTTTCTTTCTTCTTTCTTTCTTTCCTTCTTTCTTCCTTCCTTTCCTTCTTTCTTCCTTTCCTTCTTTCTTCCTTTCTTCCTTCCTGTCTTTCTTTCTTTCTTTCTTTCTTTCTTTCTTTCTTTCTTTCTTTCTTTCTTTCTTTCTTTCTTTCTTTCTTTCTTTCTTTCTTTCTTTCTGTCTTTCTCTCTGTCTTTCTTTCTGTCTTTCTTTCTGTCTTTCATTCTTTCTCTTTCTTTTGGGACCATAGCCAGAGGTGCTCAGGGCCTACTCTTGGCAGGTTTGGGGGAATCATATGTGGTGCCAGTGATTGAACTACCAGTGACTCAACCACAGTCAGCCTATGCAAAGCAAGCAACCCTGTACTATCTCTCCAGTCCCAACTTTCCATATTGTCAGGGACCTGGGCTCTGGACCATATTCAGCAGTGTTCTGGGTTTACTCCCAGCTCTGTGCTCAGGGATCACAGAACCCTGGTGGTACTGAGGGAACCATATGTAGTACTGGGGATAGAACCAGGGTTGACTTTGTGGGAGGCAAAAACCTTACCTTCTGCGCCATCTCTCTGGCTCATGCTTTGCATTTTCTGCCTTCCTTTTGTGAGTGAAGATTCTGAAAACCATGCTCATTAAGGTATCAAGTTCTGATCTAAATTTCAGACTTTGGGCTAGAATGAACATCTGCTGGGAAAAATTAAACCCAGGAGACAATCAACTCCAAACTAGATTAGTTCTAAAGTGCTACAGGCGCCTCTGGATCTCCATGTCTGTGGCCCAAAGGCCCTTTTGCTGTCCTCACACTGGGCTTCCCGGCCTGGTTTTCCATGAGTTCAATGAGTAATAAACAGAAGATCAAGCCCTCACAGGCCACTTCAGTGCCAGGCTCCTTTCTTTCTTTTCTTTTCTTTCTTTCTTTCTTTCTTTCTTTCTTTCTTTCTTTCTTTCTTTCTTTCTTTCTTTCTTTCTTTCTTTCTTTCTTTCTTTCTTTCTTTCTTTCTTTCTTTCTTTCTTTCTTTCTGTCTTTCTGTCTTTCTGTCTTTCTTTCTTTCTGTCTTTCTTTCTTTCTATTTTATCAAATCACCGTGAAATAGTTACAAGCTTTCATGTTTGGGTTACAATCTCACAATGATCAAACACCCATCCCTCCACCAGTGCACATTCCCCACCACCAATATCCTGGGCATACCCCCCTTTCCCACACTCCCCCTGCCTCTATGGAAGACAATATTCCCCATACTGTCTCTACTTTTGGGCATTATAGCTTGCAACACAGACACTGAGAGGTCATCATGTTTGGTCCATTATCTACTTTTGGCATGCATCTCCCATCCCAACTGGTTCCTCCAGCCATCATTTTCTTAGTGGTCCCTTCTCTATTCCATCTGCCTTCTCCCCTCTGCTCATGAAGCAGTCTTCCAGCTATGGGGCAATCCCCCTGGCCCTTGTATCTACTGTCCTTGGGTGTCAGCCTCATGTAATGCTACCGTACACTCCACAAATGAGTGCAGTCCCTCTATGTCTGACCCTCTCTTTCTGACTCATTTCACGTAGCATGATACTCTCCATGTTTATCCATTTATAAGCAAATTTCATGAGTTAATCTCTCCTAACAGTTGCATAGTATTCCATTGTGTAGATGTACCAAAGTTTCTTTAACCAGTCATCTGTTTTAGAGTGCCAGGCCGTTTTCTAATGACTCCTGGGATGCTGAGCTCTCAGGGCTGGGTGTCTGGACTCATCTGAGTTCTCCAAAGGCTCTTCCCAATGCCTCTGGGTCAAGACAGAAGATCATTGCATAAAGACACAGCTTGTTCTCAGACAGGCAGTAACCCAGGGCACTGCCTTTCCCAAAGGCTATTACACAGAGGCGTGATGACAAGGAGACGACACTGTCCTAGTGAGTTACATGAAGGCATGATCTTGCTTCTTGTCTGGCACATAGCAAGACACCCTCGGAAATGAAGCTGGATGTTTCAGGCAGGAAAACCCTTATCTTCATCTTCTGAGGAAATGCCCCACTCAGCAATCCAGACCCAGACTGTTATCCCTTGGGCAGTCACTTAATTCAGTCCCCAATTCTCCTGGCTTCTGATTCGTATTTTCCATGTGCAAAGAAACCCTTTGCAGAGGGTTAACCAAAATTCAAAATTTCTGGAAATGGGTACCTGCGATGCTCTTAGCCAGCTCCCCAGAGATTCTCAGTCACCCAGCCCCTTCTGCCTGCCCCCCCTCCCCTGTCCACCCCCACCACACACACACAAGCTTGAGAATTCCTCACCCAAAGTTGATGCAAGCCTGGGAGTGAAAGAAGGTGAGAGAAGGTGAGGGTAGAGACTCCGGTAAAGGGGGATGGTTTATATGGACTGTCCCAGTCCAATAGAATGGGTTAAACGGTTCCCTCACCAGCACTCCCTCAGTCTTCTCCCTGCAGGACGGCCTGCATCTGCTCCCCTGGACCCTCCCTGCAGGGCCGTTCTTTCCCCGTCTGCCTCCTGGCCAATTGTTTTAGCAGACAAGCACAGAGCCTGAAGCAAACAGTCTATTCTTCAAAGTAAAAGTTGGACTGAGATTTAGTGGAACAGTTCTCTTCTCAGCGATTCTCTTCTCCCAGATCCTGAGTAAGAGAGGCCAGTGCCCCGAGCAGCCGTGTGGCTGGCCAGCAGCTTTTGCCTTCTGGAAGGGTTAAAAGACATTTTATCCTGTCGTTGCAGGAACTCAGGGACTTGGAAGGTTTTTATGATCTGGGAAATACTCAAAAAGTTTTCCAGTCTTGATGATTTGGTGGTGGGGGAGTGGGGCTGCGAATCCCATAAATCTATTTAGATTCTGAAAATATGGGAATTTCATTACCTAAAAAATGTTCACTCACATATTTGTTGAAAAGACCCACAAAACAAAACTTCCATGAAGAATGTTTGAAGAAGCCTTCCTTATCGTTTTTAAAGCGCCTGAGAGGATTTTTGTTGGCTCCCACAAGCTTCTTAGCTGCTTCTAAAGGACGTGCTTTATTTTTATTTATTTATTTATTATTATTTTTTTGCTTTATCGGTCACACTGGCAATGAACAGGGGTTACTCCTGGCTCCACACTCAATCACCCCTGGCAGTGCTCAGATTGACCATATGGGATGCTGGGAATCGAACCCGGTTTGGCCGCGTGTAAGGCAAAGGCCCTACCCACTGTGCTATTGCTCCAGCCCCAAGGGGGGGTGGTGTTCTTTAAAGGGTAAAGAGGAACACATTTCAGGCGGAAGAGTGCTCCTGGGCCGAGCTGCCCACAGACAGGGAGATGGCTCCGTCGGCTCAAGACTGCGAGCTTAATGGCGGTACCCTTGGCTCCCATGTTCAGTAGTTGGAGACTAAGGATCAGAAATGTGATACCCCCACTCCCGATGTTTCGGAGTTTTGTACTGCTGGGGTCAAACCCAAGATGCAAGACAAGTGCTCCACTGCTGAGCTACATCGCAGCCCAGGATCCTGCTCATTTCAATACTCTACGTGATTCTCCAAGTCAGAATCCTATGATGTGTGCACATGGATAAAGAGCGGTGCAAGATTTGTTTTCATTTATTTGAGAAAGACATTGAGGGACAAATCATTTGATTATATTTATTTTGGGGTGCTGGATATTGAACCCCATCATATGTACAATTTTGGTATTTTTTGGGTCATACTCAACAATGCTCAGGGGTTATTCCTGCGTCTACACTCAAGAATTACTCTCGATGATGTTCTGGGGCCCATCTGGGGGTGCCAGGGTTTGAAGCCAGATTGGTTGCATGCAAGGCAAGTACCTGACCTGCTTGTCCTATCACTCCAGCCAGCCCCCATACGTGAATTGTTTTTTTAATCTTTGCTATTGAGGCGTTCTCAAGCAGTACTCAGAGAGAAATGGGGCCCTCCCAGCTATTCTTGGTCAGCCAGACCCGTGGTTCAAGGTGAGGGTCTGAGGGTCCAGTGCTGCTTGCCCCTGCAGTGCCAGGAGTATTGGTGCTACTGGTGGTTCTCAAAGGCCTCTAAAGCCACATCCTGAGTTTCTTGGGGGAGCACGTGGTGCCAGGGATAGTTTCAGGGTCATCTGCAAGCAAGTTATGTGGCATAACCACTGCACTTTCTGCTTCACACTTTTTCCTTCGTAGTGTTCTTTAATCTCAAGAAATTATAGTCCAATAAAATAATTTTCTATGTTTATTTTTTGGAGAGCACAGCGATTGGTACTTAGGGGCTCAAATTCCAGTGGCGCTCAGAGACTGAACCCTGGATCTAGCATGCAAAGCATGCACGTGAGCCCTTTGAGCAATCTTCCAGGCCCCTTATGGCATACTCAGTAATACACTTCACTGTAGCACTGAGCACTGTCGTCCTGTTGTTCATTGATTTGCTTGAGTGGGCACCAGTAATGTCTCCATTGTGAGACTCGTTATTACCGTTTTTGGCATATTGAATACGCCACCAGTAGCTTGCCAGGCTCTGCTGTGTGGGCAGGATACTTTCGGCAGCTTGCCGGGCTCTCTGAAAGGGATGGAGTAATAGAACCCAGGTTGGCCGCGTGCAAGGCAAACACCCTACCCACTGTGCTATCGCTCCAGTCAGCTTTAAAAATAAAGTGTCCTTCTTACCTAATCATCAAGGACTTTTGAATTGGAGTCACCGTTTTAGATTTCAAAACCATATTCCCCCGCCCTCACCCCCCAAAAAAACCCAACAAACTATTCCTTTTCAATAGTTTTTAAATTTAGCACCATCAAATACAGATCTAAAAGTCTATGTACAAGCACATACACACACACGTGTAGACTGTTTCAAATCAGGGTCAAATGATTCAGTCAACTATTTCCTCCTTCCCTTTCCCTTGTTCAGGAACTGGGAGCTGCACATTTGGTTGTGATGCTGGGAACCACAACCACAAATGTGCTGCCAGCATTGCACTTGGTGTGTGTGGTGGCGCCAGAATTCCATCTCAGCCTCACCCTGCAAGACTCTTGCTCTGAGCTATTTCCAGACCCCTGTCAACTTATTTGTGATATTTGTGCTTCAGTTAAGCTTAAATATTTTACTCATTGAACCCTAAAGTTGACATGAAATATAAAAATCTGAGCAGTTAAAAATAGCAGTTCTTAGTTGATAAGTACCTAGATTTGGTTTCCTATGTAGTTATAAGGGCGTTTGCCTTACACGCGGCTGACCTGGGTTCGATTCTTCCATCCCTCTTAGAGAGCCCGGCAAGCTACTGAGAGCATCTTGCCCAGCAGAGCCTGGCAAGGTCCCGTGGTGTATTCGATATGCCAAAAACAGTAACAAGTTTCACAACGGAGATATCACTGGTGCCTGCTCGAGCAAATCGATGAGCAACGGGATGACAGTGACAGTGACATGTAGTTATGAGGTAGTTATATATGCAGAGATTTCCCCCCCCCTCCTTTTTGGTGGGAGAGTTCACCCAGCAGAGCACAGGGGACCACATGTGGTGCTAGGGATTGAATCTGGGTAGGCCACATGCAAGGCAGGTGGATAGCACCTATGGTACTAACCTCTCCAACCTAAGGGCTGGGATATAGGAGATTGAGTTACTCCTGGCAGTGCTGAGCTTTCTCCTGGCTCTGTGCTCAAGGACCACTCCTGATACACTCAGGGGATAAGGGGTACAAGGGATCGAACTTGTGTTGGTCACATGCAAGACAAAAGCCACTGTATCTCACAGCCTCCTGAACATTTTTTTTTTTCTTTTTTGGGGACCCACCTGGAAATGCACAGGGGTGATTCCTGGCTCTGCGCTCAGGAATTACTCCTGGCGGTGCTCTGGAGACCATATGGGATGCTGGGAGTCTAACTCGGGTAGGCCTCATGCAAGGCAAACACCCTACCCGCTGTGCTATCACTCCAGCCTTCCCCCTGAACATTCGTAAGGAAAAAAAAAGAATTAAGGTCCTCCTTTTCAAACCCCCGTTTAAGGATAAGAATCACTAATTCTTGTTTTTGTTTTAGGACGATGCCTCGATTGGGGCTTACTCCTGACTTTGTACCCAGGGGTCTCTCCTGGCAGGCCTTGGGAATCACACATGGTGCCAGGGATCAAATAGGGGAGCCACATGCAAGATTAGCACCTTACCGCTGTCGTATCTCTCTGGTGACTTCATTTTTATTTTTTCCCCACTTACTACTTTTCTTGTTGTGAGGGAAGAATGGGGGTTTGTTTTGTGATGCCAAAATTCTATGCAGGTAAGGCACGTGCTCCCCTATTCAGGTATAAAGCTGGTCCTGTTTTTCCTTTCCATCACTCTTCTTGGACTTTCCAAGCAGTGCAGAGGGTTCTGGGCATGCAGGAGAGAGTGGGCTATGCAGGCTAGATGCTTCATGAGGCCCAGAACACAGTGATGCTCAGGTTTAGCCCTGCAAGTTGCCAGAGCAACTGTCCTGGGGATCAAAAGCAGGCCTCCCGTATGCCAACCATGTGCTCCAGTCGGGCACAATCTCCTAGGTCCTCTTCCACTATTCTTTGGGGAAATATTTTTCTTTAAAACCAATATTCACCAGGCAGAAACTTAGCTCCAGGTCACTAATGGCACCGTTTTAATCTACCTTGGGTGTACATCATGTATAGACCTGTATCATGTCATCTGACTGCCTTCTGCACTTCCCAAACCCAAACTTGGGCAAGCAATCAAAATATTCTCTAACTCTCCCGTTTCTGGTTCATGGAAAATTATATGCAGGTCCTCTGTAGTCTTTCCTCAGGAACCAAGTATGATATGGGAAAACAGGATAGAACTGCCTAGAGGGAGGAAGAAATCATTTGAATTCCCCCTATCTTATGATATGGGGCCCCACAACAGAAATTGAGATTCTTAAAACACGAGGCTTTGACTTTGGGGTCACTGGCACAGCATACAGATAATTTAAATGAAAGTAATAATGGTTTGAGTTTCTCCATAATTACACTTGTTATTTACACAGCACTGAGCAAAGTGTGTACAATGGTTACTTACAAAGCCAGGGATGTGCTCAGTGAGTGAAAGAGCACATGCCTTGCTACATGTTTGAGACTCAACACTACCCATGTCCTCAAAAACCATCTCCTGCAAGGAAACAAATTAAGTAAAATGTGGATTTTTGCTTTTTTGAGGGGGTCACCCTCAGCTCGGGTAACAACTTTACCTTGGATAGTCACTCCTGGCAGTGCTGAGAACTGTATGTGTTGCTAGGAATCAAATTTGGGTTGGCCACATGCAGGGCAAGAGCAAACTTTGTATTTTCTCTCCAGTCCCATGTGAGTATCGCCCAAATTTTAATAATAGTTGCCCTGAGCTCACATCTTCCTTTATGGCTAACATTACTTGCAGTGCAGGGTTGAAGTCAGTCACTTGATTTTTCGAGTTTTCACTTACAAATATACTTTCCCAAGCCCTTTCACCACCGGCCTGCCAGACTTACTTCTGCCAGAGTATTTTCAATCTGTTTGATTTTTGAGCCACACCCAACTGCGCTCAGGGCTCACCCCTGGCTTTGCGCTTAGAGGTCACTCTTGGCAGGGTTTGAGGGGCCATATAAGGTCCTGCGGATCAAACCTGGGTCAGCTGCACGCAAGACAAGAGCCATACCCCTGGTACTATCGCTCCAACCCCTAGAGTATCTTCAATCCAAAGGTAGATTTGAGCTGGATAAAGTTACCCACAGCGCTGGTATAGTGAGATATTAGCCAGTCATTCTAAGGTTAGACGACATGTTTAATAATGAACTAAATTAACCAGAGGTCTGGTTTGCTTGGGTGAGTTACACCTGTTTTGATGCTTCCAAAAGAAGTGCAGTTTATAAACTCAGCTCTATAGCAGGCACAATTTGCAGGTAGAAAAAACAGACACTAACTTCAACCTCCATCAACAATGACATTTGCTGAGAATTTTCTTCGTGTGCTGCCCAGGGAGTGAGCTGCCCCATTATTCTTCTGACTACCAAGGAAAAAAATTAGATGAAAGGCACCAGAGGTGGACCTCAGGAAGTCCTGGGGAACTTTGGCTGTGAAGGAAAGGAGCAATAAGGTTCAAACATATTCATGAAGAAGGAAAACCACAAATACTTGCTTTGGGCTAGAGATAGTACAACAGGCAAGGCTCATGTCTAGTAAATTGCTGATCAAGTTGGATCCCTGGCACCCCATATGGTCCCCAGGTACCACCAAGAGTGATTCCTCAATGCAGAACTAAGAGTAAGCTATGAGGACCACCAGATACGGCCCCTTCGAAAAAGGAAAAGCAAAAGCTTGTGTCTACTTCCCAGCCCCTTCCTCAACGGCTGGTATAAAATCAAGAAAGGGTTGACTTAATACATTGTATTTTCTTTGCTTTATTAAAGTTCCGTATCAGCAAGTCTGCAGATGACAAGAGGCATATCACACACAGGACTGTTTATACTTCCTCATATTGGAAGAAGCCATGTGAGCAACGTGAGAGAAGGAAAACTCTCCCAACAAAACTGCAATTATTCTTATTTCTAATTTTCCCTTATGTACTTAAGATCATACCAGTAATATAGGTTCCTGATCAAGTGACATAATAGAGGTAAACTTGGCCAAACAATAAGCATGAAGTTATAAATGCATCACAAAAAAATACCGTATCATGTAAAATATCAAAAAGAGAAAAACCATTGAGAGTAAAAACAAAGACAAAAGACAAATTTACTTTGAAAAATCTGATTTTATTTTCTGAATCAAAAAGTATATGTTAAATTCAGAATGTTAAACTTTCCATTGATCTCTAAAATACTTTCCAGATATTGTTAACAGTGCTCAGAACGGTGTAAAAGTTAACATCCAATACCATATTTTAAAGAAAAAGTTTAAATGTAGAATCTGTTTCTAGAAACCCTTCTCAAAGGTCAAAGCATTGGCAAGTCTAATTTTTAAAAGAAAAGAAATTTAATATTATTGGAAATTTAAGTGACAGCGGTTTTCAAGAATTAAAAGTAAGATTTCTAGGACAAAAAAATTCTGAGGGGGCATACCTAACAACAGTCTAATTAAACAGAACTCTGCCTGCTAAATTACTAAATGCATTAGTGATCTTGGAAAAGAGAAACTGTAAAATGGAACTTAAAAATCATACTCTATATGCGTATGTTCACACACCATTTTAATTGTCATGTTTGCTAGAATTATGAAATTAAAACCAAAGGACAAATGTTCCTCATTGTTTACTGAAGAGTCCACCAATTCTTTGTTTTCTACCCCCATATTTTAAAAGCATGACCCAAGCCAGGAGTCACTCCATATATTGGAAATGAACAGTTAGTTGTACTGGTCCTACCCATGTCCTTTAACAAGCCCAGAACTCCAAAGTGGGGGTGTCAAAGAACATGATTTAGGTCACTTTAGAATTGTAAAGTACCTCTGACCTCAAGTCCCTACAGTCTAGGAAACAGTGCTCACAGCTAGTCACTGTGTACTGAAGCATGTCCAGCATGCAGGCAAACGTTATTTGTTCAAATTGAGGTAAAACAGACCAAAAAAAAAAAAAAAAAAGAACCATTAACAGAAGCTGCACAATTAAAACTAATCTTTTATTATTTCACAGAAATTGATTTTTATGTTTTCTCACAAGAGATGCTAAAGCCAGTAAGTTGTTTCTCCAATTTCAGGTGCCACCAAGAAAATAAAAAAAAAGAGGAGGCTTCTTTCAAAGTCATTATTGATTAATAATTTCTTGAGACAAAGAATTTTTTTTTCCCAGAATCTGCATTTTGTACTTAGCATGATACACTTTCTTATGACTTTACTTTTCAAATGCAGGAAGAACTCATGTCTGCATACTACCTGTATCTTCTCAGATATCAAGCAATGCTGACAGAATTCATACCTGTCATCTCTTCACATAGACAAGAAAGTTTGCCAACACTTTCAAAATACCAACAACTCTTCTCTGAAACATAAGATTGCTGAGATTTTATAGTTATGATTAGGCTTCTAATACAAATATAGATTTAAATCTTGATTTGGGGGGAATCAATGTATCAGTCAAATTTGCTACACTTTTAGGTTTCAAATAAAAACAAAAGAATAAAAATTAACCAACTGGCAACAAGTCCCATATTTCAATGTTATTTTTTAAACGAGCAATTATAACTTACTGCCAGTAATTATATGTATCTACTTATTTCTATTAAATAAGTACTGGTCAGTAATATAAAAGAATAATTTGCAAGATTGGTACTTGGCACTGGGTTACCTTAATGCTTCTAGAATAAACAGAAGCATTTAGAAAATACCAGCTCTTTAGCACTATTTTACTCTGTAATTTAAATATCCAAAAGCATTTTTAAATGTTACATTTCCACTGGTGGAGACTAAGGAGTATAGCTGCAGTTAACACAGTTGATTTTAAAAAACAAATCCCTAAGCTACATACTAATGGAATACCACACTTTTTTTTATATCTTCTGAAAAAGTTTCAGGCAGACCAAAAGAAGTCTGGCAAATCAAAGTATTGTAGATGAAGTTCATCTATGTACCCCAGAGCAGAAAAGCTGAAAAAAAAAAAAAAGAATATTCCTTGCCCACCAAGCGAAAACCCACCCAAAACTTAGTTCTGAGCCTAACATTTCTCTAAATTATTAATAGGAGAAACTTTTAGGTATTTAAAAAGCTGTCACCAGTAAGGTTGAAACTGCTTTACTACAGAGGAAATGCCATAAAGGAGTCAGCTGCCCACCCACCCCTAACTACCCCCACCCCAATAATATGTAAAAGCTCCTATTAAAGGGTTTTTCTTATGCTAGTCAAGACATACCACCTAGTGTGCTACGGACTAAAACTAGCAGCATTAGAGCAGTAAAGTGAACATAGGAAGCAGATAGGAATGATCTAAACGCCTACTTAGAAGAAACAAAGCAGCAGACAGGACCCTTTGCCCTCATGTTGTGTTTTCAGGGAAGTGATTGTATTAAACAGTCAGATTTACCCACATTAACCAAAATTTAACAAAGTGTCCCCAACACACCAGAAAAAAAAACCTGACCTTTCCAGTCAAAGGGCACAGAGAGGCCTCCTCCATATCCTGGAGTTGAATGAGTTCAAAGATTGGCAATAAGGAAAAAAGAATGCGTGAGGGTTGTGATGGAAACAAGCTCTGGAGTTTATCGAACAGTCACACCAAGTTTCTCCAGCACACGGACACCCTTTTCTTGGTATTCTTGTCGGGTCATCCAAAAGTTGTCTTTGTCTTTCATGATATCTGCGAGAACTGCACCACCCAGGAATACCATGTGCTTTCTGCGGGGTGGGTCTTCAATGCGGATCTTAAATTTCTAAAGGAGGAAGAGGAGATAATAAGCTGTCACATGTACACAGTGCTTCCTGCTGGACAGAAATGATTTTTCCCTCTAGTCTCTTGTGACACTCTCTGAGCAGCCCTGTGAGTGAAGCAGGACAGCAGGATCTGGTGTGGAATGTGGCTGGCGCTCACTGTTAGCTGACCACAGGGCCCTTCCCGTGTGCTTGCACAGTGCTGAGGGATACCCAGGCCCCACGTTATTAACAGCACGACCGGACACTCTCAAAGTGACCTGATTCAAATGACAAACTACATGATGACACTACTGAGATCACAAGGACCAGTATCCTTACGCAGCAGGTTCCTCATCAGTTAGTAGATGAGCAAAAGGTCTAATCACTCAGTGACTTTTGGATAGGACTAGTTTCTTTTTCTTTAGTTCAGGTAACATGGTTACAATAGTATTGACATTTATACTTTTGCTCCAGGAAGTCACTGCACCTCCACCACCAGTGTTCGAAGACCCCCTCCCACTGCCCTGATGTCACTCTGATCTGCTTTGGCCCCCAACTCCAGTCTACTCCTACTACCTGGTAACCTCGGTTCAAGAGTCAAAACTCAAGGATTTGTCACCATAGGTACTGTCAATCCTCTTGCTTTGTTTCTTTATAGGAGTCAGATCAGCTGGTACTTTATTTTCTCTGTAACTTATTTAACTTTATATGACCCCCTCTAAGCTCCATCAAACTTTTAATTCTTCAAGGTATAATGCCACTATGACCTAGTCCTGTGCAAGAGAGTAAGCTTAAAGTCTTCTCTTGTAATGACATTTTCTATTGTCTCAAATTCAAAAGTTCTCAAAATAAACAAGATCAAATATGGCCAAAGTAAACAAAGAATTGGGAGACAATGAATACTATATCTCAAATTAAAGACAATTAGGATAAAATTTGTACTCTAAAACTACTTTTGTCTATAGTGACCTCAATTTGAATGGTCAGTCAACTTCTGACAGAGAAATTTTTAGATGACGTAACGGCAGAACCGGAGAGAGTGCAACAGAGAGGGCGCTTGCCTTGCATGTGGCTGGCCTGGGCTTGATCCCCGGCATCTTGTCTGGTTCCTCAAGCCCACAGGAGCGGTCCTTGAGTGCAGAGTAGGAGTGAGCCCTGAGCATCACTGGATTGGATTCAAAATCAAAACAAAGGCGCGGAGGAAGAGCGCAAAGAAATAGCAGGCAAGCAGGGTGCTTGCCTTGCAAACGGCAGGCCTGGGTTTGGTCCACAGTACCCCAAGTCCACCAGAAGTGATTCCTGAGTGCAAAGCAAGGAGCAACCTCTGTGCACAGCAGCGTGTAGCCCCAAAACAAAACAACAGAAAAAGACACAGCATATCCTAACTATGTGCAGAAAAACTCAAAGTCAAGTAACCATCATTCTTAATAACAGATCTTCACATTCCATATATGAACCACAGAGTTCGGATATTACACACAAATTCTGCAGGTAACCTAGCACTGTAATTCTACTGGTAACCTTTTTGCTTGGTAGAGTGAGCGGGAGAGATAAACCCTTGAGGCTTTTTGGTCTCTTTAGCAAATCCCCAGCGCCATAGTAAGACTGAGGCCACAACGTGAGACAATAGGTAACACTACGTAAAGGAAGAGGCCTGGCTTCGTCCCAGGGAAGCTTTCTTTCTGAAACCAGCCAATCTGCCCATAGGCTGAGGTCTGCCCCCACAGCAGTGGAAGGGAAACGGGGCAGCCCCTGAAGACCCTGGTGCTCCCTCTGATTCGGAACAAGTCCACAGACCTTCCTCACCCATGGCCTGAGGACACTCTTTATTGCTGCATCTCTCGCTCCTTCTGGCCACGCCACGGGCCCCTCCCTGACACTCTGCCAGACTATCCCGGACACAGCAGCCTCTTTGCCCAGGTTATCTATAGATTTTCAGATTATTTTTGTCCCAGACAAAACTGCATGCAAGTGCTCTCCCCACCACTTCCCAGAGTAATTCTCAGTGACTGCCCTTCTCTCCACCTCAGACTCTAACGGCCAAGCAGCAGCTCAGGTGCCCAGCTCTCTACTTCGCATTTGCGCTCAAGCACCTAACAGCAGAGAAACCCACCATCTCATCTCCAGGCCGGTCACTTCAGGCCTCTGCTTCTACTTGAAACCTCCACCCCCACCCTCCAAGAACCTCCAAACTGGTCTTTCTACAGCACTGTTCTTCCTCCCTTCGCCCACAGTCACTACACCAGAGTTGAGGATCCCCTAAATACACATTAGATCCTTGATTCTCTGCTCAAAATCCTCCTGCAACTTTAGATCTCACTAGGAGCAAATCAGACCCCTTTCAGTGGCTGAACTGAGACCTGCTAATCCATCAGCTCTCTGACCGCACCTCCTCATCCGTCCACTCTGCTCTGGCTACCCTCATCCACACAAAGCCCAGCTCTGGGCGTCGGCACCTTTTAGAAGCTGCCAGGCCATCATGCCATGCAGGTCTCTGCCCCAGTTATTCATCGGAGAGGTTTTCCCTGTTCACACCAACAACAGGAACACAGCTTCCCCAATTAGTACTGTGCCCAGCCCCTAACTTACCTTACTTTCCATCATAGTGCTTATATGACAGCCATATCACCAGCAGATTAAAAACAGGGCTTTTACCTTGCTTAACTTTGTCCCCCACCATATAGATCCAGAGAGTGGATACACGACTAATTTAAAATTATCTGTGTAACTCACTAAAGTCCTAAAATGAATTAATAAGATTCCATTTTAACATTTTTGGGGGTCATACCCCATGATGCTCAGGGGTTACTCATCGCTCTGCACTTAAGAATTACTCCTGGAGGTGCTCGGGGTATCATATGTGATGCTGGGTCAAGATTGAGCCCAGGTCGGCTGCGTGCAAGGAAAGCACCCCACCTGCTGTACTACCTCTCCAGCCCCCTTTTGTAACCTCTTAATTTGCTGAATGGACTGCAAATTCTCAATTTAACAATTTAAATAAATCACATATGAAAGATATAACATTCATGTCTGTGATATAGTCCTCCATAATATGTAATTTCATTATCTAAACCAACTGATCAGTCAGTGACACAACGCTGAGTTTAACACACAAATAAGTCTATATACACACCCACACACACATACACCCATACACACTCTTCATGCACTCCACAGTTTGTAACAAAAAAAACCTATTACATATTAAATTTCTTTCTATATTTACATTTTAAACTACCAAAGAAAGCACTTCAAGAACTATGATAGCTGATGAGCTTGTAAAATGATTGCAGACACAATATTTTACATTTTCATTGGAGAATCAAAGCATACAAAAAACAGAAAATAGCCTAGAATAAGAAAAATGAGTTCAAAAACCATATTAAAAGCTAATTACATACTTAGGAAAAAGGTTAAAAGAATTCAAAACAGGGGCTGGATGGTGAGTACAGCGGCTAGAGCACTGCCTTGCACCCAGCAAACCTGGCTTCCATCCGCAGCACTCTTGAGCCTGCCAGGAGTGATCCCTGAATACAGAGCCAGGTATGGCTCCACACGTCATGTAGTTTAGGCTCCTGGGATTTCAGGTAATGCTGCCCTCCAAGACAAGCGGCCACAAGCTGGCTCTGCTTCCAATCGCTTCAAGGTCACAGGTGACTATGACTGCACTAGGTTTAGAAAGAACTCTGGCTCCATCTGGTGGTTGTCTAGAGTCACAACTATCTCACAGAGTGTTTACTGTTCAGATGGATTAATACTTACAGAAAGTTTTTCCACATCTCCCTTCAAAACTCGTTCTAAATAAAGTTGTTTAAGTTCTCGTTCCAATCTGGATGGCAGCCCAGGGTACATAGTAGATCCTCCGGAAAGCACGATATGCTTATAGAATTCAGATCTAGAAAGACACATAGGTATTCACTGGGGTTGCAATTAGGAAAACATCTACTTCTATCAGCCTCAGGAGGTTGCTGGAAGTAATGAAATTCAATCACAGGACTTAATGTTTCCTATTATTATTATTGTTATATAACCAATTCTTATTTTGTTTGTTCTTAAGTTCCAGGAACTGATCTCAGGGCATGCGAGAGTTCAATACTCTACACCAGACTGAACCCTATGCCTGGTGCTCAAAACCTTTCTCATATAAAATTTATTGCATTTTACATGAAAATAATTGGAGGTGAGGAGGAGGACACTGGGCCATACCAGGGGCTATTCCCAGCTTTGTTCAGGGGTATTCCCAGCTCTATTCAGGAGTGATTTCTGGTGGTGGTCAGGGGACATGATGCCTGGGAGCTGAACCACATCGGCGGGATGCAGGCAAACAGCCCCTATACTGTCTTTCTGGCCCTGAAAGTACTTCTAAAGCACATGGCATGCTTTCTGACAAGGGTAATGCGTTTTTCACTGATAGACATGGTTTATATAATGAATGTCAGCATCTAGACTGTGTGTTATCACAGGACTTCCCTGAAGCCAATGAAATGTAGCTGTTTGCCATAATTAACATATTTTGTATTCTAACGTATTTCTTTTCAGTTTTTCTCCTTTGTTTTTTTGCCTTGAGGTTTCCACTCTCATTTTTTTTTAAATTAGATCCGCGTTTGCTTTTCAGAGCACCCTCTTTTTCTTAAATAAGCTGTTAGCTATGAAAAATCTAAAATAACTGATATGTAGTAAAAATAACATAATCCAGTGGTCTTTAACCTTTTTACAAATAAGTAGACTGGTACCAGTCATGGACTAGCAGTTGAAAAACCATCCATCCAAATGAGAAGTGAGATTCTGACAACCTAGCAATAATGGCTATAGCTCAAAAAACTCAGTCATAGCCAGCTTAAGCTTGTTCAAACCGGCTTCCAGATTTTTACGTATTTCCAGTAGCTCAAGCTACTCTAATTCTATTTTCAAGAAAAGCAATGGATTTAGATGTCATTTATTTAGTGGTGCCAGGGAGCCTTTACACTTGTGAAGAATGCTCTCTACCACTGAGCTACATAAGGCGACACGACACGGGCCCGATGTGTACTTGGGTTTAATTAAAGAAGCATGAGGGGTGTTGCCTAAGCCAAGGAGGTGAAATATGACTCCATGTGAGTTATAATCATCACTAGGCAGGATGCAAAATGAATTGTGCTTTTTAAAACATAAATATTGGGGCTGGAGCAATAGCACAGTGGGTAGGGTGTTTGCCTTGCACGCGGCCAACCCGGGTTCAAGTCCCAGCATCCCATATGGTCCCCTGAGCACCGCCAGGAGTAATTCCTGAGTGCAGAGCCAGGAATAACCCCTATGCATCGCCAGGTGTGACCCAAAAAGCAAATATAACTAACTAAATAAACAAATAAATATTATTGTACTAAACCCCCCCAAAAAAACCCTTGAGTGCACACAATGGGCTGCATCTTGCCTATCAGGGTGCATAATGACACACTTGGCTGCAGTGCTCAACAAGAACTTCTATCCTTCTGTGGTGGTATTTGCACACATGCCTGCCGGAGATGGTGTTCTTTAGCTACTGTGCTTATTTGGAGCTCGCTATGTGCCTACACTCACTAGGAGTAGTATTTCCAAATTGTAGTGTTTGCCAGGGATCATATCTTATTTTCAGTTTTGGTGCTCACACACACCTGGCTGCATGTGTGGTGCCGGGGATCGTGAACAGCAGAGCAGCTGGGCCAAACAACTGAGGTGCAGGACAATGCGCAGTGAAATGTGGCGGCACTGGGATAGAGCTAGGCATCTGAAGCTGGCAGGGCAGGGGAGCTAGGCCCCTAAAGCTATCCTCCAGGCCTGAGTTGTGCTACTTTCCAATGTTTACTCTGTGGAAGAGGAGCCTAACTGCTTCAGGAACATCAGATCTTTCCTTAACAATAGGCGTGTGCTTTTAGGTAGTTAATGATCATCAAATGAAGGGAGAAAAGCACATATACCATCCCTGCATGTCACAGCAGTGGATCTGATATCAAGGCAGGTGTGTGCCAACCGTGCAATTAAACTCAAAACACTATGTCTATATGTGTGATTCCCAGCAAGCATGTATGCAAGCAACACAAGCAAATGCATGACCCCAGTCACAAGAGCCACAGTGGAAAGAGAAAGGGGAAGAGTACAGGCATTACTCTACTGCCAAACAACTCAAGAGACAGCATAAAGAAGCAAATAGGCAAAAAAATAAAGTGAATAAAATGGAAATCAGAGTGCAGGTGAAGTCTGTTTTACTCTTGCAATTTAAAATTTAAATAATTAAGAACAAAAAGTTTATGGGCATGGAAGTTAACTCAACAGTGAGTAAAATCACATGCCCAGTATGTGTCCCTGAATTTGATCCCTGACCTGGCATGCCACCCCCCACCCAACCAAGCACCACTGAGTATAGCGGCTAAAACAAATTACATCCATGGCTGGAGAGAGTACAGGGGTTAAAGTGCTTGCTTTCACATAAAGCCAACCCTGGTTTGATCCCCTGTACCACATACAGTACCCCCACCTACCAGGCGTGATCCCTAATAGAACCAACAAGTAGCCCCAACCACTAACAGGTGTGGCCCCAAAATCAAAAAAATTATATTCAGTGCTTCCTAGCAAAAGATTGTTTTGTAATCATTATTCAAAAACATGAGATACTAAACAGTTTGGTCATCCTATTCTTAGTCCATCTATTCATGATAAATAACCTTGAAATGACCTTTTCTACTTTACCTGGTGTCAATGTCAGCTGCCTGTATTGTGTTAAAAAGCAATTCAGCAACACCTACTCCCTCCACATTGATCAAATGTGGCTGAAACAAAGCTTCTGGGGCTTCGAATCTCTCTCCCCCAACTTTGATAATGCGACCATCTGGGAGCTAGAAACCAAGAACAATCAGGTTATTAGTCAGCAAAAGATTGAAAAAACATCCCAGTGTTCTCTATATAACCAGTACTTTTATACACGTCTGTCCTAAAGTCAAAATAATTTTCAAGATAGTTCTCCTGTATTACATTTTTGGTAAAAAAGGGAGGGTGAGGGTAAAATGAAGTACATCTACACAATGACTTTTCTACGCTCTGTTCTGCTTTAAAGTGGTGCCATGCTCCTTGGCATCAGGGCAGCTTCAAGACCCCCAATGCCAAGTGCCCATTGGTGTGGACAGCACAGCACACGCAAGCAGGCGGCCTCGGCGACCACTGGGCATGGATTTCTGCTGTTGTCAACAGTGCCTGTCTCACCAGGTGATTGGGAATTTTCACCATGTAGCAAGGACATATTAAATTTTTTAATTTTTCTCTTCCAAAATAATCTAAAATTATATTATTTTGCAATGAAAATACTGCATTACACCTGATACTTCTGTCAAATTTTTTAATATAAAATGTTTCATGATCAAAAAAATTTAAGGACTATTGATGTAGGCTGCTTCTTCTTACACAACAGCTATAGACTTCCTAAGTAGGTTCTGTTAAATTTTACCTACTAAATATAACTTTAATTTAAGCAAGTAAAATTTAAACATGTCAGGTACTGTTATAACATGATCTTGTGAAGATAACACTTGAGTCACATCATGTTTATTTTCAATGAAATGAAAAATGTTTGGTAGTAACTCCCTTGCTTAAATGACCTCACAATTCACTGAAGTGACCTAACTATGCTGGCATTTGACACATTTATGAGATACCGTAATTAGTTTTGCACTGACATTTGTTTATAACATAATTAACAGTAATTACATTTAGATTATAAAACCAACGTTCCAATAAAACAAAATGCCACAAAGCAAAATTTTAAGATACTCCAAGTCTGTTATAATTATCTGTATATAGTGCAATCACATTTTCCAAACTCTGTAATTATCTTTCTGTAAATCACATCAAATTTCTAAAATAAATAAGATACCTATTTAAATACTTATCCTTTAAAAAAAAAACCCAAAACAAAAAATGTAACCAGTAGACGAAAGCTACATGAAATCATCCAAGATACCTGGGAAAACTTCACATGACAGAAAGCATTATAATCAAAACCCTCTTGAACCTTGCACTTCTGGCCTGATGGTAAGTACAGCTTCTCTCAATGCTCTGCTCCTGGCCAGGCCTTTGTGAACTGTTAAAGATTATGTAGTTCTGGGCCTGGATACAGCTTCATGGAAGAGCACTAGATTCCATGCGAGGCCTCAAGCTCAATCCCAGTCACAACAAATACAAAGCAAAACACTATATGGTTTCAATGCTTCTTTCTTCTCTGGTTCCCAATTCATTATACCAAATCTTATCTTATTCTTTATCTCTTCATTCACTTATCAGTTTTTTTAAAGATACACACACACACATTTTGTAAGCTAGCTCAGCTCTATGAAAGAGGAAATATGCCTCTTACATTTCTAGTATGTTATCCTTTGCCTCATGCTACTACCATAGGGCAGGTAGATGAACAATCAGAAATCTAAAGTCAGTCAAGAAGGTATTGGGGGGGCAATGTCCAAGGCAAATTAGGTTGCAAAGTAGGTTTTACTGAGTGGGACTCAAATAAATCTAGAAAGAGAGCAACAAGCTGCAGAGATGCCTCCATACCCTACCCTGCTCCAGGCTGAATTCATCCAGGGCACCCCAGAGCGGGGCAGGGGAGCCCACCACCTGCCTCTACAGAGCCCAGCAGCCCCAAAACTCCTGAACCAAATAGCTGCCATGCTCATGGCCAATCTCCACACGCTCGGGACCAGTGCCCCATGCATAAGAAAGAATCTGCTGAAAAATTCAAGTATGCAGGTTTTGTGACCAAAATCTCCAAGCCCACACAGCGTCGGGAATGGGCGACCTTCCCCCATCTCCCTGTGCTTCCGGGAGCCTGGCAGTCATGTCCATGAACTGTCTCTGGGCGCCATATAAGCTCATTAACAGCCTTGATCTAGAGACTCATAAATAAATCTCTGAAGAGAGCAACAAGCTGCAGTGATGCATTTAACTTCAGCTATATCACCCTATTTAAAATATTAGAATTTATCTTATACTCTACACTGGTGTACCAAGAATAGCACACCATATTTGATGGGGTATGTAGTAGAAGGCAACCAATCTCAATATTTCATATTAGCACACAAGACTCAACTTGTAACAACATGTTTGTAATCTCTTTATACAAGAGCTTAAAAGCTCCAAGGTGAAATACAATAGTCTTCATACATTTTCCTCTAATGAAACCTTACTGAATCATTTTTAGCAGACCACTTTTTCTTTTCTTTTTTTTTAGCTTTTTGGGTCACACCTGGCGATGCACAGGGGTTACTCCTGGCTTTGCACTCAGGAATTACTCCTGGCGGTGCTCAGGGGACCATATGAGATGCTGGGAATGGAACCCGGTCAGCCGCGTGTAAGGCAAACACCCTACCCGCTGTGCTATTGCTCCAGCCCCTAGCACACTACTTTTAACAAGCAATAAAAAATAAATTATTTAGGATCTGCCTTTGGAGCAGGCTTGGGAGGGGGGTCGGAAATTAAAAATAATGGTGATGGGTTTTTGTGTTAGAATGTTGAATGTAATAAATTATTGTGAACAATATAAAATTAAAAAGTAAAAATTTTTAAAAAGGGTGTGTTTCACTGACTACTTTAAACAATAAAACTATGGGCCCAGAGCAATAGTACAGCAGGAAAGGCATTTGCCTTACATGCGCCAACCAAGGTTTGATCCCAGGCATCCCATATGGTCCCCTGAGCACCACCAGGAGTAATTCCTGAGTGCAGAGCCAGGAGTAACCCTTGAGCATAGCCAGGTGTTACCCAAAAAGCAAAAAAAAAAAAAAAACCCCTATAATTTATAAAGATTAAAGTATTTTTGTCTATATTCTAGTTTCTGGATACAGTGCTCCTGGGCTACTCCTGGTTCTGTAACAGAGTTCACATCTGGTAGTGCTTAAGGCACTCTACATTGTACCAGGGATCAAACCAAAGGGGCGAGTGCCTTAACTCCAAATTATTTCTCCAGTCCTGTAATTTTTTCAAAAAAATATTTCATACATATTTGTAGAAATTGAACATATGAATCAAATGGCTTAAAACTACTTGCTTTTACTATTATCTTCATTTTAATAATAACAAAATCAAAGATGAAATGTAAGAATACTTTATATCCAACAGATAAATATTAATAGATTCAAGTTGGCAATTCATTAAAAACCAGGTAGCCTCATTTTCCCTGGTGTAAGCCCTAACTTAATTCTAAGTCTTATCAGTAACAATTTCAAGTTAATGTTTGTTTTAAACATCTCATTAGAAAAATATTAAGTCTGGAAAATACTGCCACCTACCAAATATTAAAGAAATGATTTTCTTAGGATGACAACTCCCCAAATACAAGTTTCTCTAACACTAGAGCCAAGGAATGCTGAAGATTCCTATAGTCTAATAAGGCTAAGTTAGAAGCAGGTAAACTATATTCTCTGTCAGGTATATTAACCTATCAAAAGTGTTGAGAAGTCTTGCAGCAAAACAAAATAAACAAGCTCCCAATTTTGCAATCTGTTTTTAATTTCTGTGAAGTAACTATAAAAATAATAATCTATACATGTTGGAAAATACTACTTCAAATACTCGAGTATCATTGTAACATCTAATATCTAATTATGTCCTAAGTTCAAAAACCAATTTATGATACTTGACTTATTTCACATTATATGGTAGCCTAAATAATTAAATCTCAGAATCTTAATATATAAATGTTAAAGGTGACATTAACATATACATATTACAACTAAATACAAATTAGCTCCAAGGAAACTTCATAAGGAAAAACTAGTAATCATTGTTGTCTACTTTAAAACCACATATAAGTTATATACTAGAAATACTTACTGTGTAAGATTCAACTAATACTGTGGTTTCTAAGGCCAGTTTCTGCTCTTGTTCAATATTATATCCCACATAACACAATTTTTCTTTAATCATGCGAACCGTTTCAAAATCAGCAGAATGATTGAAGGCATATCCCCGCAATAATAGCAGCTGATATAAAAAAGATATGAATAAAATAGTAAGTGCACAATTATTGCTTACTAAATATGTAACATCGAGATCCTTAGGTTTTCCTGAATACTTCACAAATGAGTGTAACAGGATTAACAGCTCATGAATAAGTGGGCAAAGCAAGTTTAAAAAACAAGTTAGTTTTTAAAAAAGTCATGTTTGAGTACTAACAGCAGCATAATTTTGATAACCCAAGGTTTATTAATAAAGTTTTCATCAAAAAAATCAGAAAAAAATTGCTGATTGGTTGGTGACACACTGGTTGGTGAGACAGACATAGACCTGATTAAATCATGTTATACACTGAAAACTAATATAGATAATTATATAACAATTTTAAATTTAACAATAAATAACATTTTATTTTATTTTCAGTTTTTGGGCCAAATTCAGCAATACTCAGGGTTTTAATACTGACCAAACCCAGTAATGTCCAGCAATTACTCCTGGCTCTGCACTGTACTACACTCAGGAATTACTCCTGGTGGTGCACAGGAAATCATATGGGATGTTGGGGTTAATTAACCCTGGGTAAATCGTGTGCAAGGCAAGCACTGTACTCTCTCCACCCCCCAATCACTAAACGTTTAAGTGCTGAATTCCTACAACCTGTTATTTGCTGAATCAATGACGTATTTAGGAGACACCCCTAGGTATCAGAAAATTTTATTCTTAGCTTCTAGTATTACGTCTCATATATACTAGATGGGTAATATCATTTGTAAACAAATAAGCAAATTCAATCCAACAGGAAAAAAAAGCACCGTAAATGTTAACTGTACTTTTTATATACATATAAAATACAATCATATATAAACATTCATATAACAAATATAACAAATCCCCTAGTCTAAGACTTTTGGGTAGGAGTAAGAGCATTCTTTCTTGTGCTTGCTTCCGCAGCACATATACTAAAATTGGAACGATACAGAGAAGATTAGCATGGCCCCTGCGCAAGGATGACACGAAAATTTGTGAAGCGTTCTATATTTTTAGGGAAAAAAAAAGAAAAGAAAAAAAAAGACATTCTTTTTTGAATTTATTTATTTTTTTTAAGGTGGGGATAGCTGCATCATTCCCAACTATGCTCAAGGAGCATTCCTGGCTCTATACTCAGTGCATGTGGTGCCGGGGATGGAACCCAGGTAGCAGATTCAAGACAACAGCCTAACACTGTACTGTTTCTCCAGCACAAGAAGGAGTGTACTGTAATTCTCACTAACAATCTCACTATTTCTTTAAATGAGGTTAAAAGAATCTAATATGAAGGTGAAGACTTGATGTATCCAATTTACCCAGATATCACCTTAACTCAGAGTTTCTCAAACAGCAGCACTACTGATATTTTTCACTCTTTAATTTTTTGTTGTAAGGTCATGTAGGGTATTCATTAGCCTTCCTTATAGAATTATGACAATCAAAAAGCTCTCCAGACATTGCAAAATGTCCTAGGGGAGTGGGCAGCATTATCCTTGGTCAAAAGTCCCTTATCTGGAGAAAATAACACAAGCCTCTCTGAAATCTTGAATCCTGGAGTTTTTATCCCTAGCATCCAAACAATCAAATCATATCAAAATACTTTTTTTTTTTTTTGGCTTTTTGGGTCACACCCGGCAATGCACAGGGGTGTTACTCCTGGCTTTGCACTCAGGAAATTAGTCCTGGTGGTGCTCAGGGGATCATATGGGATGCTGGGAATCGAACCCAGGTCAGCCGCATGCAAGGCAAACTCTCTACCCACTACACTATATCTCCAGCCCCTCAAAATAATCTTTTTTTAAAGAGTTTTTTGGGTCGGTTTTGTGTTCAGTCTCAGAAGACCATGCAATGCTAGGCTAGAACTAGTTATAAAATATGAGCTCAGTTCACTAGTTCTCTGCTCAGCCCTACAAAAAGGTAATGTCTCTATTTTGCTTACCTTGATGAGATATCGGGTAATATCTCTCCCAGCAATATCCAGTCTCCTGGTAAGGTGAGGGAGAGAAAAGCCTTCATAAACTGGGCAGATATGAGTGACACCATCTCCGGAGTCCACCACCACTCCAGTCAATAAACCTGCGGCAGAAACACAAGAGGACAAAAAGCCCAAATCAGAAAGGTAAGAGCCAGCAATTTTCAAATGCCAATATTACAGTCCAACTAGAACATGACCATCTAAGCAAGTTTCTTTACTGTTTCCTTACTTGGTGGTTTTTCTGTGACACCAAAACTAACTTTGGTGCTCGTTTATGCCCATCTCTTGTGAGACTTCGCTCCTAATAATGTGCTACCCCAGGAAGAGGAGAGAAACAGACCTAAGACCTACAACTGAAAAACTAAACCTGTTCTTAAAGTTCAGGACTATCCTTTACATGTCTTTCTAACTTAAAAGTTCCTAAAATTTTCTGCACATCATGAGCAACTTATGTGAAGTACTGTGAAAGGTAAATATTACACAAGTTGGTAATAAACTAGCTGAAATAACCTAGCTATTATTTTTGCCATATAGTAGATTCGAAGCTGTGTTGTTCTGGAACAATTATCTGCCAGTGCAAGATACCTGAGAACAATTCATCTAAGCGAGTGAAAGGATCGCTTCAATTATTTAACTGAAACCAGGAACAATGTCACTTACGCCTTATAGAAAAGAGGCTGCCCTGCTTCCATTATGTGCTACTTAAATGTAAAATGGCTGAAAACTTAAGATAACCACCTTTCATATCAGGGATTCTCAAATTCAGGAAAAAGAAGCAAAAAAGGAAAAAAAAAAAAAAAAGAAAATTTAGTACCACCAGGAAGGGCCCTGGGCTGGAGGTAGGGTGGTAGGGCATTTGCCTTTCACGTGGCTGACCCGTGTTCGATTCCTCCGCCCCTCTCGGAGAGCCCGGCAAGCTACTGAGAGTATCAAGCCCGCACGGCAGAGCCTGGCAAGCTACCCATGGTGTATTGGATATGCCAAAAACAGTAACAATAAGTCTCTCAATGAGAGACGTTACTGATGCCCGCTCAAGCAAATCGACGAGCAACAGGATGACAGGAAGGGCCCTGCACCGAGCCACCACCTGTGTGGCCCCAAAAACAAAAACCTTCCTCTCTCTTAATTTATACAGACATGCATGAACTCTATTATCTAATTTCAACTCTATTATCTAATTAGGATATATTTATTATAACCACTGTTTGAAACTGATATATTTCAACTTTACTTGGGGCTCAACAAAAACACTAAACATCAGAAACTGAGATAACGTATCTTTTTCATTAGACAGAAATAAGTTTGTAAATAGCACTGTCACTGTAGCACTGTCCTCCCGTTGTTCATTGATTTGCTCGAGTGGGCACCAGTAACGTCTCCATTGTGAGACATTACTGTTTTTGGCATATTGAATACGCCATGGGTAGCTTGCCAGCCTTTGCTGTGTGGGTGGGATACTCTTGGTAGCTTGCTGGGCTCTCTGAGGGACGGAGGAATTAAACCCGGGTTGGCTACGTGCAAGGCAAACACCCTACCCACTGTGCTATCGCATAAACTGGAAGAAAAATAATTATTTAGTGACAGAAGAGGAGGTGAGAAATCAAATCCAGCAAACCAGTTTCAGGAGTGGCTAGAATAAAGGTCATGTTTGACATTAAATTACTGATAAAATTAGTATTCATCACAGTATTCATCAATTCCAGAATGGACCAGGGACTCTGTCTCTCTGTCTCTGTCTCTCTCTTCTCTCTTTCTCGTCTCTTTGGATTTGGGGCCACACTCAGTGGAACTCAGGTCTGACTCCTGGTTCTGACTCATGGATCACTCCTATAAGCCTCATAGGACCTTATAAGGTACCAAGAACTGAACTGCATCAGTCGTGAGGAAGGCTAGTGCCCTACCCACTGTCCTAACTCTCTTGCCCCTCAGAATTTCTCTTGATAGAACATTTTTGAGAGAAAAAGCTTTTGTTTTCTAAATACATATATTCTAAAAGGGTGGCAAATTCAATATACTTAATTTAGGTGGTCTATTATTCCACTTAAATACTTTAATGAAAATATCTCATTGCTGGGGTGTAACTCAACAGTAGAATACTTGCCTTGTATATATGAGTCCCTGGTCTTGTAGAGAAAAAATAAAATTAAATTAAAAAGTAGGACATAAGTTCCCCATGTTGATGTTGAATTAAATAAGAATATATTTTTTATTTACTCTAATACTCTAATATTTTTAAAAAACTTTATCAGTAGATTCTTTATAGTATTTCATCAAAAGTTTTGAATTTATAATTTACTGCTTAAAATAATAAATTTCACCAATAATACTGGTGAAAAATCCATGAAGGTCAATTTTACCCTAATACAGTTAAAACAAGGTCTGGGGATGCAGTTTCAAGGTGCAGGACATGTTTTTGTATACAGGAGTCAGGGTTTGGAACCCTTGTACCACATGATCCCCCTCCTTCCCCCTGCCTTATCCAGCCTCTCAATGCCTGGAGTAGCCTAGGTATAGCCAAAATAGGGCGGGGGAGGTGGGGGAAAATTCAGAACAATCCTTTCGGGACTAGAGATAGTACAGCCAGTAGACCTTGGTATGATCCACACAAATATCACCAGGAGTGGCCCTGGAGCCATCTGAGCATTGCCTAGGAAACACCCCAAATTTAAAAAAGAAAAAAAAAGTTTAATCAAAAAGAGACTTCTTTTGCTCTCCACCGCTGCACGACCATAGCCCTGGAGGCCAATTAAACTACTTTGAGCACCAGCAGCTTCTTGCAGAAATGTCTCTAGACTGTGAACTGAGCCCTGGGCACCATCTTATGATAACCATAAAAGGGAGGTACGAGCTTGCAGTGATGCAATTTCTGGCAGAAATTTCCCTGGACTTAGTTACTAAAATACAGAAATCCAAAACCTCATATCTCTTCATTGTCAGCAATGGAAAACAAATTATCAAATGCTTCCTTTTCAACAGGTCTGACTTGGGGAGGGGGCGGGAAACTCCAAACAATAATAGTGAGTTTTTTGTTGAAATATTGAATGTAATCAAAGTAAAGAGAAAAGTAAAGTGAAATTTATCAGCTACACAGGCGGCGGGGGCGGGGGGGAGGAGGTATACTGGGGTTCCTAGTGGTAGAATATGTGCATTAGTGAAGGGATGGTGGTGGAATATGTGCACTAGTGAAGGGATGGGTATTTGAGCATTGTATAACTGAAACTTAAGCCTGAAAGCTTTGTAACTTTCCACATGGTGACTCAATAAAAAAAAATTTTTTTAAATAATAAAAAAAATAAAAGAGACTTCTTTTACTTGTAAAATTTGGGCAGTTTCTTTTTTACCTTAAGTTCTTCTCTGTTTGGAAAAATAAAAGGAAATAGGGCCAGAAAGATAGTACTGGGGTAAGATGCTTGACTTATATACAGTCAACCCCAATTTGATTTTATATGCGGGACGTAAAAAACATAGTAGGGGAATAACAAATAGCCAAAGGCAATAGAAATCAAGAACATGAGAAATGCAAACATGAGAGAGGCCAGAGAGATAGTACAGCAGGAAGGATCCTGATCAGGGTTTGATCCCCAGTATTCCATATAGTCCACTGAGCACTGCCAGGAGTTATGCCTGAGGGCAGAATCAGGAATAATCCCTGAGCATTACCAGATGTGACCCAAAAACTTAAAAAGAAAAAAGAAAGGAAAACATGAGGAAGTGTGCCAATGGGAAGAGGAAAGGATGGAGGGGGGAAGAGAACACTAAGACAGTGGAGGTCAGTGGCCACTCTGGAGGAGCACAGGGTGCTGGAAGGCAATAAAGTGTTATGAATGCAACTGTATCAGTAACGGTACTACAAACCACAGTGTCTAAAAGAAAAACAAGTGCCTGCCATAGAGGCAGGATGGAGAGGATGGGCACGGGGAAACTGAGGGAATTGGTGGAGGCAAGTGGATGGGTGAAGGGATTACTGTTGAAACACTGCAGGCCTGAAACTCAGAATAACATTGTAAATCATGGTGTCTCAATTAGATAAAAAAGGAAATAAGGCCAGAGAGATAGTATTGGGGTAAGGCACTTGCCTTGCATGCAGTCAACCCATCTGATCCCCAGTACCACATATAATCCCCTGAGCACCACCAAGAGTGACCCCTGAGCACTGTAAGGTGTGGCCAAGTTCTCTCTTCCCCATAAAAAATAAAATAAAAATGTATGTGTAGCTGGACAAATTTCAGATATATAACATATTAGAAAATCAAATTATTCACATGAAATAAACTTAGTAAGTACTTCCTTAATTAATTTTTCTAAAGGTTAAGCTTGACCTACCTTGGGCGTACAACGTCAGAACTGCCTGGATGGCTACATATACACCAGAAAACTGGTAAGTTTCAAACATTACCTGAATACACAGAAGGAAAGGGAAAAAAAAATTGGTATTTTTGAAGTTACATAAAGTATACATGCTTTCTTCTTTAAAGGGACATCAGAATCAAACCTTTCATTTCTTTCACTTATTCTTGTGTCTGTTAAAGTCCTGCTGTGAGACAGCTCCAGATCACTGGATACACATTTTGAGGCCCAAAATGTTTCATAAGTGCTACAAAGACTCTTGGATGTTTTTGTCAATCATTGATTATGTTGAAAGAAAACTATGCACTGACTCAAGTTCTCTTAACTAATGTTCCAAAAGGACAATATCCTTTATATTAGAAAAACAAACTATAGAAATGCTAAGTACTAATCTCCCATCCCTCTCCCCCAATCTAAGATAATGGCTCCACTTTTAGCAGCTTAAAAGCAAGTAATAAAATGAGAGGGTAGGAAGACAATAAAATCAACAGTTAACTCTGAACTGCTGGCAAAAACACTGCTTAGCTGATGAGCCAGACTTCTTCCTGTCTGAACATGGCCTCTGCTCTGCTCTTTGCGGCCCACTGAACTAACTCCCTGAACAGTTTCCTTGCGCCCTTCCTGGCCACAGCTGTACCAGAGCTGTGGTACCTGAGGCACTGTGGCTCAGGTAGGCCAGGAATATCCTGCAGGGCTTGCTCATCAGCAGTGGGTACTCCTGGAGGGGCAGGGATGAACATTCTGAAGATCTACCTACTTTGAAAGTTTATAACAAGCATTTGAGAGAATTTAAAATGTGCAACTATGAATCACATAATATTCAGGAATCAAGCAACCAGATCCTCTATTATTCTATTCCATATTTATCTTCACACAAGAAAAAAAATAAAGTGATGTTATAATAGCATTTATCAATCTGTCGTGTGTGGGGGGAAAACAGAAAAAACAACAAAGGGTGTGAGAGGAGAGGGATGGGGAAGGGAAGGCCTTAGTAGCAACTGGATAGAAGCACTTTCTATTTGTTCATTTAAAAAAGACATTTCCAGGGGAGCACTGAGTGATTTTTGGGTTTTCTAAAAAGGGGTTAGTAGGCCAAATAAATTTGAAAACCTCTGTAGTAAAATATTTTTCCTTTCTTTTTCTTCGGTAAGATGAAAAGTAAAGAGAATTAATGACATGTATACCCATATATACCTGTATATATGGGTGAAATCCAGTAAATCTGAGTATTTCACCACATATTCATAAACACCAACTTTATTTTTGTCTGTTTTTAGTGTGAAGTTTTAAATATCAAAGTAATATTAACATCCATATCTACACCCTAAAAGTAAACAACTGTAAATGTATGTCTATGTATATATTTTTTACTTCTCTGAAGTAGATATACATTCTAATTTCTGACCTGCAAAATGATAATTTAATGAAAATGAAAAGCTATGTGAGTGACCTGTTAGGATCAGAAGTATCAAGCAGAAAAAAAAATGATCAAAAGATCCTAGAGGAGGAGCTAGGGAGATGGCACAAAGTCATGGAAACCTCACTTCCAGCACTTCACAGTTTGCCGAGCACTGTTAGGAGCCATCTCTAAGCAATAGCTGAGAGTATCCCTCCACCCCCTCTTGCCAGCACCACCGCATGTGACCCCCTTTCAAAAAAGTGACTATAAGAGAATTTGTGTTTTTGAAATGCTAGGGACAGAACTCAGGGCCTCAGCCCTCCAGTCCTCTCCTAACGGAGAAGTTGAAAGGCCAGTGCGATTGGTGAGTTATAAGCAAATGGGAGAATGAAACAAAATGGGGAGGAGAGGGCCAGAGTGACAGTAGAGCAGGCTGGGCATTTGCCTTGCCCAAGGCCAACCCAGGTTCAATCCCGGGCATCCCATATGGTCCGTCAAGTACCACCTGGAGTAATTCCTGAGTGCAGAGCCAGGAGTAGAGTCCAAAATAGAAAAAAAAAGAGAGAGATATCAGAGCCTAATAATCTTTATACACTATAACAACAAAAAAAAGCACTGTCACACTGTCATCCCGTTGTTCATCAATTTGCTCAAGCGGGCACCAGTAACGTCTCCATTGTGAGACTTGTTGTTACTGTTTTTGGCATATCCAATATGCCATAGGTAGCTTGCCCGGCCCTACCGTGCGGGCAGGATACTCTCGGTAGCTTGCCAGGCTCTCCGAGAGGGATGGAGGAATCAAACCCAGGTCGGCCTTGTGCAAGGCAAACGCCCTACCCACTCTGCTTCATTCAATGGTAAAATAAGTTCAACTAGAAACTGTACAAAATATAAACATAAAACTACAACTATCTCAAGTCTGTGGCATGAAGTGAAATGCTGGTAGATTTTGGGGATGTCAACTTGGAAGAGGAAATGGTACCATATGGGCATTCTCTTTTATAGTTGTTGGCCTGAAACTAGGACACATTGGGCATAGAGAGAGGCTAAAAGTTCTCCTAATACTTTGACTTCTTCCTGACTTCTTTCAAATATCAAAAGAAAAAGGAGAATCAAAAAAGAATAAGAGCAAATGAAAATTTGAAGCAGTAGTTCAGGTAGGAAGCTAGGATAGTTCCTGGACTCTGACACAGGGCAGATTAGATGCCTTCTTCTAGTCAATTCAGAGAATTTGGAGAAGAAAGGGCAGATCAGTCGGGAAATAAAATCAAAGAAGTGCATTAACAATCACCACCAAAATTAGCACTCACAAGCACTTAAGAGTATAAAATCGTGGAGAGTTATAAGAAGTGTGTGTGTGTGTGTGTACTAAAAAAACATGTCTGTCTTAGCCAAAATGCTAACTAGAAAAATAATCCAGAACATCATCTCCCTAATGTTTTATCTGAAAAGAAATCTAATTGCCATTCTGACATCTTACTGCCTTCCTAAAGGTGAATCCACATATAGGAACCTTTCAGTTCAAAGCAAAATTATTTCTACATTGTAGGATAACATTGGTTTGTCCTTTCTACCTTGATAGCACAGCAAGTGGGGCGTCTGCCTTGCACGCGGCTGACCTGGGTTCGATTCCTCCACCCCTCTCGGAGACCCCAGCAAGCTACTGAGACTATCCCACCCGCATGGCAGAGCCTGGCAAGCTACCCATGGCATATTTGATAGGCCAAAAACAATAACAAGTCTCACAATGGAGATGTTACTGGTGCCCGCTCGAGCAAATCAACAGTGCTACAGTGTGCTACCTTGCCACAGGGAGCTTAGGTTTATTGGGCTACACTCATCACAGTGCTCCTGAGGCACTTCCATTCCTCTGTGTTTATCTGTGACCTCTTTCTTTGTGCTCTGTCTCATTCCTCTGTGTTTATCTGTAACCTCTTTCTTTGTGCTCTGCTTTTCAAATGGTCAATCAACTTTATCTCCTAATAAGACTCTGCTAACTTGTAAATATTGCTTTTCTCGTATCCTTATGTCCTTTGCATAGTTACTTCAGAGCAATGTCCTTTTTGTATAGACACAGGAAGACAGTTAATGCTATGCTTTTGGAACCTGGGGAGTTAATTAACTCAGAATAATATTCACTTCCGGGCATCTGTTCTCTTGACTGAAGCCCCAGTTGCCCTTACTTCCTAGCACCTCCAAAGCAGGGTGCCAACAAGGGACTGGATGGACCCAGGGCAAGCTGTGAGCAACTCTGGCATCAAAATGGGCCAGGCCAAAGTGCCATAATACTGAACTATAAGTTAAAAGCATGGTCATGGACAAATTCTGTCATGATCCAAAAAAGTAACAACTGAATAAAGACTCTGCTAGGGTTAGGAAAGACTAATCTAACCTGAGCACTTTAGTCTGGGATCTAGAGCAAGATGTCCCCAAGAAAGCCATCCTATAAGCTTAATGTATCTCTTACTGTGTCCACACAAAATGACTAATATTAAGAAATTAAGATGAATGTTTAAATAATTATTGGACTAAGGGAAGGAGAAATGCACTCTAGGTGGTATTTCACCCTTGAGCAGATCTTCTGGCTGTAGGAGATGAGGAAGGGCTTCAATATGGTGATTGTGCTACCAACCTGGCTTAGAGGGTGTGAGAGACTAGAGAGAGCAGGATGGCGAGTTGGGGTGCAGAGACTAGCAAGGGGGATAGAAGGAGACGGATATGAGGGGCAGGGTGAGACTAAAATGGGGAGCTTAGTGAGAATGGAATAGGCGTGTGGGGAGAATGGAATAAATGGCAATTGACCACCAACCAGCCTGGCCCTCGTTTCCTCCCTCATCCGCCCATGGCATCAGCCTTCCCGGGTTGGGAAGCGGCCAGAGACCACTGAATTTAAGCGGCGATAGAAAGCTGCGGGTCTCTTATTCATTTTATGAATACACACTACACTGTGATATTGTCCTGCATTGCTAAAAATAAACAGTATCTACAAATGACTACTTATTCATCACTAAGTATTAAAAGTTGTAAACTATTTTTAAAAAGTAAAGTGTAATATGAACTAATGTAATAACATACCAATTTTCTGCGTTAGGAAGAAAAGAGCATTAAAATGTGAACCATAAAAATATTACATGGTTTGGGGCTGGAGCAATAGTACAGCGGGTAGGGCGTTTGCCTTGTAATCAGCCGACCTGGGTTCAATCCCCGGCATCCCATATGGTCCCCCAAGCACTGCCAGGAGTAATTCCTGAGTGCACAGCCAGGAATAACTCCTAAGCATCACTGGGTGTGACCCAAAAAGAAAGAAAAAAAATTACATAGTTTTCTGTAACTAAAATCACGACCTAGAATTTTTACAGGGTCAGGCAGAGAGCAGGTGCTCATGCTTCATCCATACCAGACAGGTCTGAGTTTAATTCCCTGACCACCACCAGGAGCCCTTGGCACTGTCAAGTAGCTCCAAAGCAGTCAATTCCCAGACACTTCATATAAAAACTGTTTTAATAAATATTTTGAATAGCCCCCTTCCAAAGTTTCCATCAATATCTACCCATAATAGTAAAAAAAAATTATGCTAAGTAGCAAATAGCAAGCACTAAAATTCAAATTTTTTCTCTACCTCATACAAAAAGAAATAAAAACTGACTTCTGACAGTTAATGTATCTTTTTTTTTTTTTTTGCTTTTTGGGTTCACACCTGGCAATGCACAGGGGTTACTCCTGGCTCATGCACTCAGGAATTACTCCTGGCGGTGCTCAGGGGACCATATGGGATGCTGGGAATCGAACCCGGGTCGGCCGCGTGCAAGGCAAACGCCCTACCCGCTGTGCTATTGCTCCAGCCCCTTAATGTATCTTCTAACTCAGCAGATCCCACACTTATTTGGCTCGTCTTAAAAGAAATAAAGTACTCGGAGGCTGGTACAGTGGATAGCATGCTTGCCTTGCACAAGCCGACTGGGTTCGATTCCCAGCACCACAATAGCCCCCCAAGCACTGCCAGGAATGAGCCCTGTGCACACACCCTGAGAAACTGGGTGTAGTCCAAAAACAAACAAAAAAGGGAGGGGAGGGAAAAGGAGGGTTGGGGGCAGGGAAGAAAAGAAATACTCAGCCTGCCCACCCTGGGAAATCATCCACCCATCACTGACTATATTTAGTACATAAAAAAACTCTTGGGCCCTTCTCTTCAAAATAGATTCTGCTTACTTCTCTAAATCCCACTCCTAGCTCCACCACTGCTATCTATCCTTTACCTAAGTAACTCGGTCTCTTTTCAACCCTAGTCTCCTTAAGGTCTACTCTCAACACAGCAGCCAGAAAAGCTAAAATTCTGAGCATGGCCCACCACTTTTATAGTCCTTTCTTGCAATGAGGGTAACAGCCTAGCCCGACCTCATCTCTTGCTGCTCTCCTCTCTCACTGGCTTCCTTGATGACTAATAATGCCAAGCATGCTCCCATCATAAGACCTTTACACTAGCTATTCTTTGCCTGCAGTGTTCTCCTCTACTGGCTGTGATTCTGGCTCACACCTTTACAACCTATATAAACATGCAACTCTCCCCACTCCCCATTGCCCTTAACCTGCACTTCTCTTTCCGGCCCCCTTTAGCATCTACTGTCTTCTAACAAACTATTCAATTAACTCATGATGGGGAGAGAGAGAGAATGGCGGCCGAATATTCCAACTAAAATATAAGCTCCAAAATGGGTAATTTTCTTTACTGATAAATCCTCAGAAAAATGACTAAATATAGCTAGGGATCATAAACAGGATGGGGGAACAAGTATTTCCAGTACCTTTTTCCTTAACAAGTGAAACAGTTGCTTTCACATTATTTCCCAGAAATACAACATTATATCCCATCTAAAAACTTACCTCTACAATCTTCTCTCTGTTTTTGGTTGGGTTCATAGGAGGTTCTGTGAGTAAGATTTTACAGTTTCTGGTATCTATGTTAAGTTTCTCTGGTCCAAATGTATAGTCCCACAGGTGTTTCATGTCATCCCAATTTCGTACTATACCATTTTCCATAGGGTAGTTAACTTCTAACATTGAACGTAATTCACTTGCCTCATCACCAACCATAAGATCCTAGAAAATTATAACATTAAAGCTTTAGACTCTTTTTTTTTACATAAAAGTGACTCCAGAAAATATATTCAAAATACTCTGAAAAATCTGAGAATAATTTTAATCTTTCCAGCACTTTGTGATAAATTTCTTCATTCCACTAAATCCACTAAAAAATAAATCTTTCAAGAATAAAGTTGTATCATAAATACTAATTTTACATATATAATGTGGTTTAAATCAATAAATTGACCTTACCTTTAACACTGTTTTCAAAAGAAGAGCATTAGTACAAATAAACCCTTACATTTTCGTATTTTTGTGGGTTTTTAAAATGAGATTTTAAAAATCTGGGTTTTTATTAACTATTCAAAAATAAAGCCTGTTAATAGATGAGATAGCACATCGGGGGAAACATGTAGAAAAATGCTTGATACATGCAGCATATTTCTACGTACTAAACATCAAAGTAAGTGTGAAGATTATAAAGCATAAAAAAAGAAACAAAAATTGAAATGATTCTTCTTTATACTATAGCAATACTTACATACCCCTTGTAAATTTCACAGACATACCTACATATGCCTGAACTGTAACTGAAATTAAATTTCTTTATATGCCTTACCACTGATAAATAAGAATTTATAGTGAAACAAAAATCTGTGACACAGGAAAACATCTTTTTAAAAATTATCCCGTGAATCTCTTCCACTTTCAAGTATAATACTGGAAAGCTGTGCTATCACATATGAAGCAGAATACTCACAGGTCTTGTTTCCAAGGAAAGCACACTTAACATGACCCACATTTGAAAAGTCAGATTTTATATGTAAAATAAGGTTACTGATGCCCTACAACTTAAATTTATTTTAGGAATCAACTACCCAATATATTAAATAACCTTATTTTCCATATATACTGATGAATTCAATTTTTTTAAAGTACCAGAAATAGCTACAATTTGCTACAATCCCTTAAATTTAAAATATGGGACCCAGGATAGCTCAGTGTTGGAGCACCTGCCTTGCAGTGTGGGGTTGAGAGTCTGATCCCAGGCACCTTCTGCCACTGAGTTTGATCCTAGCGGCACTGCTTTCTGAAATCCCTTTTGGAAATCCCAGGTGCCACAAGGATGCAATCTACAGCACACTGCAACCAAAATATGCAAGCACCACAACTAAGATATATGGCCCCTGGTTACTGCAGCAACAAAGAGAACAGAAAAACATTTTAAAATAAACTAAATTTGGAGATGAAAAGGAAAAAAATCAATATTTAAAAGCAGAGTTTTAAATACATATACACAAACTTTTTTTTTTGCGATGCCAGGAACTGAACTCAGGGTTTCATACATGAAAGGTATGTGCTCTAGCACTGAGTCACATCACAAAACTTTCACATTAAAACTTTTAATAAAAACAGATCACAGGTAAAACTACGGAGATGAGTTTTTTAAAAACAACAACAGCAAAACAAGTTTCTGGAAAATCCACTGAAAGCAACAACAAAAAAGAAAAATAAGGTTAAAGAAGATGCTAAAAATGTTTCTGTACAACGAATTTCTTACAAAACTACTTTACCCTAACTCAGATTTGCTATTAAATACTGTGTAGAATCTTCTAACAGGAAAAGAAATGCAAAATAAAAAGCTGTATCTGTGAACTTTGATTAGCAAAACATATTTTGAGTAAATTAGGGAGTGGTACACTGATGATACTTTAAAATGTATATAAAAAATGAACAGTTATGCGATAAATCAGTATAATAAATATTAAGGTCAGAGTCTAGGTGATGGGTACATGGGTTCATTAAAACTCAACTATGCTTAATAAGTTTAGGGATGAAAAGGCTAGTGTGCGTGCTTTGCATCAGCAGGCACGTTTGATCCCCGGCATCATATGGTCCCCTTTCCCCTTACCTACCCCAGTACCAAGCAAGGAATGGCTCCTGAGAACCTCCAGGTATGAGCTCAAAACATAAATGTTTGGGAGAAAATCTCTACCAGTAAGTTCATTTATCACTATCTACTTTTGGCTGTTAACAAATACATTTTTATATGCAATTTTGTTACTTACCTCAAGAATATATTTCTTTTTTATTTATAAGGTAATAGGTTAATTCAATGGCTTATTTAATCAAGATACATTGACAAACATATTTGAACAGACTTAGAGTAAGGATGGTCTGGGTTCAAATATTACTTTTTATTCCAGGAACAAATACATCTTGGGTGCCATTTCAAAATAAAAGCCATATACTTCTAGGACATACACACTAATGATTAACTGAAAGAAACATATGGCATTATATATCATACCAATACTCTGAGCAAAGAGGACATTTAAAATAGAAGGAAATGAGTATTAACTTCTTAAATCAGTATAACATTTCACGAGTAGCCCAAACTACTTAATAAAAAAAGTATCAATATGTAAAAAATTTAAAAATCCTAAAACATATCTGGGGCTGGAGAGATAGCACAGCGGGTAGGGCGTTTGCCTTGCACGCGGCCGACCCGGGTTCAAATCCCAGCATCCCATATGGTCCCCTGAGCACGGCCAGGGGTAATTCCTGAGTGCAGAGCCAGGAGTAACCCCTGTGCATCGCCAGGTGTGACCCAAAAAGAAAAAAAAAATCCTAAAACATATCATTTTCCATAGAATAGTAAACACTAATAAGCACATTATGTATTTTGTTCTCATACCTCAGAATCAAGTTGTAAGTGATCAGATCAGGCCTAGTTTTTAAAACACTAGATTAGATTTTACCACCTACTGCACGTCTGGACCTAAAGCCTAATATACAACCGATTAGCTGAATGAAAAGTTTTCATACCTAAGATACAATTTCAAAAGTACTTGTATTTCATGAAAAGCAGGCAGTGTAGATTCTATTTGCCAAGAATCATTTTGAACAATGCCACTTCAAGTTGAGAAATAAAGCAAACATTATTTTATTATTTATTTTGCTTTTTGGGGTCACACCTGGCAATGCACAGGGGTTACTCCTGGCTTTGCACTCGGGAATTACTCTTGGCGGTGCTCAGGGGACCATATGGAATGCTGGGAATCGAACATGGGTCAGCCCTACCCACTGTACTATCGCTCCAGCCCCACAAACATTATTTTAAAGCACAAATTCCTAGCAGAGAATATTTGGGCAACTTGTTAAATCTACGTTATTCTTTACAAATAAACCCTTAATCTCCTTAATTTTAGGACAAATACATGATCTTCATGGAGGACAAATACAGACGTCTTCACAGGCAGGTATAGATGCCAGGGATCACTCATGGAAAAGCAAGCATGTGCTCTACCACTGAGCTATATCCCCAGCTCACCTCCAGCAGAGCTCAGGGATGTTCCCAGTTAACTTGATGTTCCAGGGGGAGCCACCAGGACCAATTCAAGGAGGTGCTAGGGGTTAGCCCTATGTGGTGCCGGGGACTGATCTCATGGCGTGCAGGAATCTGGTAGGTATGAGCTAGGCATGAGCTCTATGACTTGAGAGACTTCCCTGACCTATCGGAATTTCCACTTTTAACTGTATTTTATTTATTCAAAAAATAACTCCAGTCACTAGTTGAAATATTTCATTTAGAAACTGCGATCTTCATCCTTACTACCTATAATAATATTAAAGACAATGAAATCTAGAAAATACCTACTATAAATAGTAACAAAGAGAAAAATGAGCCAACTATGAGATGCACTCAGTAAATTAATTCAAAAGAAAAAACTTCAAAGAACAATATTTATTTGGGGGTCAATTTGTTGTTCACAGAACAGTTTTCTAAGACTTCCATCTTTTTCTTATTTATTCTCAGAAAATATTGTTACATCTGCCCATTAATAAGGGTAGTACAGGAAACCAGTAATTCTCCTTCGCACTTTACTACCTAAGGTACATTTATAGTTCATATTAAAATTTTTCTGTTAAGCCACATTGGATGTATACACACATATATACATGTATATACATTATATACATATATATACATACATATATATACGTACATACACACATACTGTGATAGGCAACTTTCAATTACACGTTGGTCAATAAACTGAGTTTACCTAAATTAACAACTTCACCCTAATTTTCTGCATCACACAGACCCTATATGAAGCCAAGTATATGGTTTCTATTATTATGCACACCACACTCCATTTTAATGGCATTTATCTACAAGAAGCACAAAGAAAATAATTTTTAAAAAGTATGTTAGTAATTAGTTCTGGTTTGGCCTATTGTATGCAATCAGGACTTAATTAGTTGCACCAAACTGAAGCGATGGAAAAGATTAAAAATCAAAGTACTTAAAATTAAAATATGGAATTACCCCCCTCCCCAAGACTAAAGGGACACAAACAACTACTGTCCCACCAAGCAAAAGTGGAAAACAAACAGAGCATGTGTGTAACCTCACTTACCATCTTTTTGTTATTCTACTTCAACAGGTCAAGAAAGGTGAAGAAAGAGAAGGTAGAAGTAAGAGTCAGAAAAGGCCTACATAAAATCCTCACTGAAATTTTTAAACATACAAGCAATAGAGACAATTAGGTTGAGGTCAGATGCAGTACTATTATATTTTAAGGAGTTAATAATTGGGCCAAATTAACATGGACAGTTATTTATCTTGAATGAAAATGCACTCATTAAACAAATTAAATTTCCAGTTTTTGGGTTGTTTGTTTACCACCACATTTTAGCTAATACACAAAAAGGATATATCAATCCACTAGACATAGGAATTCCAAAAAGTAAAGTTTTTTAAAAAATTCATTACTGACTTAAAAATCTTAATCAAGGAAAATAACAGAAAAAATCTAGCTGAATCAGTAGTGGATAAGTTTAGGGTTACTTTTCCAAGGTACTAGTCAAATTAAAATTTTAACTTTACTAGTCAAGTTAAATTGGACACAAGTCTCTTACTGTCTTTTATTAGAAGAACAAATTAATTTTAAAGACTTAAAAAAGATTGAGCAGATTGAACAAAAGTGATCCACAGAACACACAGTAACAAACCATACAAACAAATGCCACTGAGGAATTTCCAAGCAAAAATGTCTTATTAGAATATTGACTAGTTTCATTTCTGTCACTTGGACTTAACACATAAGAAAGTGAAAAAATATCCAAACAATTGAATACAATTGTTGGAAAATAAAAATTTGGTTTATTATTCATAATACCTCCAAAATGTTTATTATGCATAATATATAAGCTATTCTTTGTTTGTCTGTTGGGCCACACCCACTGGTGCTGAGAGGTTACTCCTGGCAGTGCTTGGGACCTAATGGAATGCCAGAGATCGAACCTGGGTCAGTCACATGCAAGATACACACCCTACTCGATGTACTGTTGCTCTGGCCCCATAAGCCATTCTTTTAAAAAAAAGATACACTGAATTAAAAAGTATGATTTCCGGGGCTGGAGCGATAGCACAGTGGGTAGGGTGTTTGCCTTGCAGGCGGCTGACCCAGGTTCGATTCCCAGCACCCCATATGGTCCCCTGAGCGCCACCAGGAGTAATTACTGAGTGCAAAGCCAGGAGTAACCCCTGTATCGCCGGGTGTGACCCAAAAGAGAAAAAAAAAGTATGATTTCCAACATAATTTTAAAAGTTTATCAATACTATTATCTAAATCCTTTATGGAAGTTTTATTTAAAACTGAATTAATCAGAATGAAATTCACAAAAAGAGAATAACTCCATAAATTCCTCAAAGCCCCTTAAAATTTTTTTCTCATGTAGTTTTTCCATTTGACTGTTTATAACAAAACAAAACAGAGACCAGAATAATTCACCATCCTAAGTATTTCAAAATTAACAAAGAACCCACATTTCAATTTGTATTTTTATTCCTTGTGTAACTCAGTTCTCTAGTTCCAAGAGCAAAATTTCCACCATCTATTACTACCTTGCTAGAGACCTCAAACAAAATGTTCCAAGTACACCTTAACAACTTATAAATGACTCAGAATCTACCAATACACTGAAGTCTTGCCAACCACTATCCAGATAAGACTAACAATGCTGGGTTGTTCACCAACAGTACAGTGAAAGTTCCTAAATCTGATTTCATTTTCAATAACCTGATCCCTAGGCCACTAGAGTTTAAGTAGATTGGTAATCATTTTCCTTTTCATTGTTTTATTTTTTTCATTCTAACATCATAATTCTCATTTGATTCCAAATCCTGTTAGTATGAAAGAAAAAAAATCTATCAATAATATTTAATGTAAAGTCTCATATTAAGAATAGTAACTAGCAACGACAACTTTACTTCTTTTCTCCCTGTGGTAACAAAAAGAAATAAAGCAAGGATAGAGACTTGCATAGCTTCCTGCTACACATTATGAAAATCAATTAGGGAAAAGAGGAACCAATCATATTTACCTCTGTGTGTTTTCCTGACTATCTATATTAAACACTTGAGGAATCAGGCCACAAGAACATGGAAAGGAAAAACCAAAGGTCCCAAACTACGTTTAGTGTAAATTATATGGAATAGGCAAAAATTCCCTGCAGATTCTTTTAAAAATTATACAACAGAATTTAAGTCCTCAATACAGTATTTTATATCAACATAAAAATCATAATAGTTTCATCCATTCAGAATATAATGGCATCAAGCCATACTTAAATTCTGTCCTACTCTTGCTATTGTGGCATATTATTTTATACCTACTAAATTCAAAGAAAACCTTACAGGTTTTAATCCCCATGTACCAATCAATGAAACATTACCTTGATTTCAATGTTTCCCACTTTGGTGGTTGATCTGATAATAGGTCTTCCAACCAAAGCTGGGAAGATATGTTCTGGAAAGTTGGAACCTGCATATCCACACTTCACAAACTGGAAAAGACAAGTTAAAAGTGAATTAGTACAAAGGTATCTTTCTTTCTCGTTTTCTGTTATTTTGTTTTTGGTTCTTGGATGACACCTGGTTTTGCTCAGGGTGAACTCCTGGCTCTGTGCTCAGGGGTTACTTCTACTGGGGCTTGAAGGATCATATGGAGTGCTGGGGGTTCTAACCCAGGTCAATCCTGGCCCCTAATGTCTTCATTTTAAAATATTATCTGAAAAATACCACTCTGCATTTACACAGCATCTGGAACTTTTGATGCTTTCAAATCTCCCAGAGTAAGAGGCAAGGCAACAGTACAATGGGTAGGGCATTTGCCTTGCATGCCGATGAGTGGGGTTTGAGCCCCTGCATCCCAAATGGTCCCCAAAGCACCACCAGGAGCAATTCCTGAGTATAGAGCCAAGAGTAACCCCATGCATCACTGGGTGTGGCCCAAAAATAAACAAAAAATTTCCCATAGTAGTCATCTAATCTATTTTGTAATTTAACTTCATTTATGGCACTGAATTTCTATCAGAGTTCATGGTTTATTTTTAAAGTTAAAATTAATTTTTAATGCAAATTTTAAAAAATGATTCTATGTTAATATACTTTGGAGTTTACATGGAATAGATAAAGCCACATATATAACTTTTCCCTTACACTTTATATAAACACTATGGTTTATAAAGTTGTTCATGATGATCTGTTACCAGCACTCAATACTCCAACACCAATCCCACTACCATTACACTTTCCCTCCACACTGTCTCCAATTTTCCCAACCATCCCTTAAGCCTGAGTTCACCTTTTTTTTTAACTGGTTATTTAAAAGTCACCATACTACAGGAAAAAATTTAGGAGTATATAGAGCTGAGCAAGAAACCTGGAGAGGCCGGGACACACAGTGGTCCCCGAGCAAAGAATTAAAGGAGGAAGGTACTTGTGAAAGGGAAATAGAAACTAAATAGAAATAATGCTCAATTCTTTAAAAAAATGTTTTTATTTTATAAAGTTTTATTTTATTTTATTTTACAATATTGGATTACATTTAATATTCAGACACCAATCACACCTTCCCACCAAATCCCTGCCCCAAAGCAGAACCGAAATAATACATTTTGTATTATTTATTATGAAAAACCACTGAAAATGCTACTAAAAAGTATCCTTACAAAAAAAGTGTGAAGATTGTTATATTTCACCCAGGGCCATCATTAAGACCTTCTATAGAGATCAGTAACATGGTGTTAAAGGTTGAGCCCTGTGTGCTTTATATATGTAACTGTAAAAAAAAAATTTCCCTCCTACTTTGAACCCCATCGAATGTGGTGCGGTACTCTTTGAGTATTAGGGTATGTCTTATGAAGTGTGGGTGAGGCCTGGCCCAAGTGTGTGGAGAGCAGCTGTGAGCATGGCGGCGACTGAGTTCTGGAGGTTTTCGGCCGCCGGGGCTGTGCTCTTTGAGGTGGGGGGGGTCTCACCCACCCCCTCCACTGTTGGTAAAGCACTTTTCTTACATGCATAGCCTGCCAGGAGTAATTCCTGAGTGCAGAGCCAGGAGAAACCCCTGAGCATTGCCAGGTGTGACCCAAAAAGCAAAAAGAAAAAAAACAAACAAAAAACAAAACCAAAAAACCACCAACCAACCAAAATAACTTGAAAATAAAAACCAACATTTTAAAATTATTTTACCAATAATATAGTTAATTCATTTATTTGTAGCATTGGGGATCAAACACATGCAAGGCATGTACCTTTACTGCTGAGCCACATCCCTAACCTGGCTGTTTAATTTTCAAGAGCATTTTGTGTATGTGTGTGCGTGTGTTACTGGGGACTGAACCCAGGCCCTCATATATGCAAGGCAAGTGCTCTACTATTAAACCACATCCCAGCACAAGAGCAGACATTTCAGGGAGAAGCCAATTAAACACTTCAGGGTAAGAAGAGGAAGCCACACCTGAAAATAAATGATCCCTACCATTTCTCTTGTCAAGTCTTGAAAAAAAATATTTTTTTTTCTTTTTGGGTCACACCCAGTGACGCACAGGGTTTACTTCTGGCTCTGGCAGTGCTCAGGGGACCATATGGAATGCTGGAAATAAAACCCGGGTCAGCTGCGTGCAAGGTAAATGCCCTACTCACTGTGCCATCACTCCAGCAACCTCCCAAAAAATATTTTTTAATTTTGGGCCACACCCAGCTATGGTCAGGGCTTATTCCTTGCTGTGAGCTCAAGGATCACTCCTGGCAGTGCTTAGGGGAACATGTGCAGTGCTGAGGACTGAACCACAGTAAGATGAGTACCTTACTCTCTGCATACCTCTCTCTGGCCCCTGCATAACAAGTCTTTATCCAATGTAAACTACCCATGCATGAATTTCTTTCGCTACTGATGAATCACAAATGCCTAAAATGCCTAAAAAAATTAAATATCTGGCATTTCTAAGTACTTAATAACATTTAACAAATGATCAATAAATATCAAGTCTTGCTGGTGATTTGAGAATATGATGCTATAATTATTCTAACAGAAAGCTATTTAGTATCGAAAAAAATCTATGGCATCACATATTCTCTTTTTTTGGGGGGTGGAGGTGGGCTATACCCAGCAGGGCTTAGGGATAACTACTGGTTCTACACTCAGGAATCACTACTGCTGGGCATAGGTGACCTCATGGGATGCTGAGGATGTACCCAGGTAGGCCACATGCAAGGCAGGTACAGTCTTACCCCCAATACTATCTCTCCAGCCCCTATTCTTTTAGAATTAGAGACAAAACAGATTGGAATGTGACACACAACAGCAATAACATAAAGATGAACAGAAAGAACCTAGCCCCTGACAGAAAGCAGCTATGTACAATTAACTGTTTTTCTGGTTTGTTTGTTCTTGTTATTTGGGAGGGGGGATGCCCAGTAGTGCTCAGATGCTATTCCTGACTCTTGAGATTGGGGATTTCTCCAAGCAGCACTTGGGGGACCATGTGCTAGACCTACTTCAGGCCACATCTACATCTATGTTCCAGCTCACTGCACTCTTTCTCCTGGCTTTCAACTTTTCTATTTGATGGTGGTCAAACTTAGTAACAATCTTTACCCAATTGCTTTTGATTAACCCTCAAAGATAGATTTTTTTTTTAATTTCCAAAGACAATAAGTTTCTTGGATACAAACCACAGTTAATTATAAATAGCCGAGAACATTCTGCCATTCAGAACATCAAGTCTTTTATAAATAGAGCTTTTAATATGTTAGTTGTGCAGATTAAAACTATGACTATGAAAAATCAATCTGAAAGAAGTTTTACATTCAGAATGATAGCTGAATCTTTCAGTTTGTGGTTACATTTTTAGAGTCTTATTCATGGTTAGTTATTAATACACAAGGCATTTTCCAGCAACTGATTAAATTTATCACATTTTTCAGCAACTGATTAAACTGTATTAGCAATTCTTTTTGGTAAAATTTTTTGGCGGGTGCCACACCAGCAGTGCTCAGTGCTGGAGAACCCAGTCTTCCTGCATGCAGCGCACGCACACTAGCCCTCTGAGCTCACCCCTGTAATTTTTCACTGGATTGTCTTTCGTGGTAGAGATCAGTGTGAGAGAGTGGCATGCACAACAGCTAACATGCTTGCTCACACCTCCCACCCCATTTGGATACATCTGATAGTGAAGAATCAGAACATACTTTCAACCACAGAAATATTGTTAAAAAACAATTCTAACCCACTCATCTTTTTATTATTCTCAAGTATTTATCAGTGTGACACAGGGACTGGAGGGACAAATTATAACAGAGGAAAAATTGACACTTATCAAAAAGAACAAATAAGACACCGTTTTCTCAGGGAATGGGGGGGAGATGCATACCTGGCAGTACCCAAGGCTTACACCTGCTTCTGCCTTCAGGGGTCACAACTGGCAGTGCTTGGGGGTCAAAAAGGAGTAGGCCACAAACGAGGCAAGAGCCTAGAGCCTTACCTGAGCCTTGCACTATGCCACAGGCCCTAAAATAATCTTTTTACATTCTGAGTAAAAGAAAAAGAAAAAAATCTCTCACTCTTCAAAAATCAAAATCCAGAAGAACTAAAATGATATGGCAGAGAATCACTTGTTCTTTCCACCATATCAAATTACTACATAAATAATTGGGGGAAGGGGTCTCTGCCAAGTGGTGCCTGGAGCCAGCAGTTCAACGCTAGAGCCCAAGGATGCAGTGCCACTCACCTGTACCGCCCTGGCAGTAATGGGGGATACACCCAGCAATGCTCAGGGGAGCATTGTGTGGTACTGAGAATTACTATAGTCATTGTACTGTCTCCCAGACCCATAAAAAAAAAAATTAAGGTCACCAGCTTAATATCAGCATTAGTCATAATTTACACATACATTTCAAATACTCAAAACAAATATATGGATATTTCATTTCTCTGTTTAGGTCTAGGAAAGCAGGTAGTAGAGTATCTGCCTTGCATGGGCAATGCCCTAGGTTCAATCCCCAGTACCATACAACCACATAAAATTTTTGAATTATGTTTTCCTACAAGTAATATATAGGCAGTAGGTGTTTTAAAAATGCTCATTCATCAGTGAAAATTCTCACTAAATAGACACAAATGTTCTTAAAGGAAATTAAAGAGTGAATGGCTGAAAAATTAGCCCTCAAAAAGTTGGGAGGGGTCATCTTAATCATGTTAAGTGTAAACAAACGATTTAATTAAATGAGCAATCCTAAGAGGAGCTGGAGCTGGGGAAGACCTGACGAGGGAGGAGACAGCTGAGACTGAGATCCCTCTTGTCTCATTCTGACTCTGACACATGCAGAAGCAGGCGACAAGGTAAATTTGAAAACAATCACCCAATGCTGATTTATAATTGGGCTGATGAGCAGCTTGTATTTTGAAAGTACTAAGGGGATCCTAAAAGACAAAATATTTTCATAAAAAGATAAAAATTGAGATTCCCCAGAAATAAAATAATCCTGCTTTATAAAATGGAAAGTAAGAAATTCAAATCCAAACATCACTTATTAGTGAAACTGTTGTTTCATCAATGGCTTATTAGGAGTAAGTGCCGCCAGAGTTACCAAGAGCTAACATTTCTTCACAGCATCAGATATCTCATCAAAATGGCAATAGCTGCATTACTTTGTTATTTCAAATGTGACTGTATTAATAACAGAAGTAACAGAAATAACATATTTCTCAAGAATATAAAATAAGGACCAGAGAGCTATATAGGGTAAGGCATGATCCCTGTTCAGAGTAAGGACAAAGGCCTGAGTGCCGCAAGGTGTGGCCCCAAAACAAACAAAAAAAGAATATAAAATCAGCCTGGCATCTCTTGCAAAAAAAAAGCCAGTATTTAAAAAAAATTAAACCATGTGATAGAATACAACACTCTTCTTTTTTCACTGACTCCCAATATCACTTTAAGTACCCATTTGATATGGTTTTAATGGTTGAAATTATTCCTTCACGCCAATCATTTTACCACACGGTAACTTAGTTCTCTCACTGTGTACAATAAGGCTGTGTTAAAAAAGCAGATTTTACCATATATAGTTTCCTCTTCATAGCACAGTGGTTGAAACTAGCTCCCTTACTTCCCACTGAGTCATCAAATGGTAAGAATGCGAACAGTAGACTGTTCTCTTTTTTCTTGTTTAAAATACCCTCCCCCTCCCCCTTCCCTTTGAGGCTTTTTTTCTTGTGAGGACCAAAGGTTGCACACATGCCTCGCTGTGGGGCTTGCACACTTGGCCCGAGCTCACTGAGGTTTTTGCACCCCTTGGCTGTGGTGCTTCCTTCAGCTGAGGCACACAAGCTACAGTTGTGATGCTCAGAGAGGACTGCCCTATTGCTCACATGAATGCTAGCCAGAGGTCACACTTCCAGCTATGGCACTTGCAAATCTTTTGAGTTGCGTGCTCACTGGGGGTTGCACCTCCTTTATATGTGGCACACCTGCTATGGTGCAACTAGAAACGGGATTTGCTTGTGATGCCACGGATGGCAGAGAGCGGAGCTGCCAGGACTGCACATGTGGAACACTGGGGATTCGAACTTGTGACCAGACGCCGACGTGTTAGGCAGGCACCCCAAGTCCCTGCATTTTTCCTCTGGGCTCAAAAAATGTTCTCTCAAGAAAACAAAAATCCTTATTTATTCTAAAAGTACCTTTCTGCCTTTAAAAAGTAAACTGGGATTTATAAAGGCCATTGTGCTCATTTAACTTATATTTTTTACTTTATTAATTTTTAACAGGGGCTATAGCCAGCAACATTCAGTCCAGGAGTGAGCCCTGTGGTTAGGTGCTCAGGCCCCAGGCTACTTAGGGAACATGGGGTAGTGGGGGAACAATGGATTACTGGGGAAAAACCTTAGGGCTTCAGGGCTGGAGTGATAGTTCAACTGACTAAGCACCTGTGTGCTCTGCAAACAGGAGCCTCGGGTTTGATTCTCGCACCCACAGAATCCCAAGCACAGATGGGATACGCAACCCCAAACACAGAGCCTCCCACCCCTTAAAAAAACAACTCAGGGCTTCACACTGCTAGACCTGTCTCTACCACTTGAATGAACTCCCTGACCCTTCCTTTTTTAGTTTCTTACATTGATATTGACATTTTTTGAGGTTTTTTTCTTTTCCTGAGGGTGGCAGGGGTTCTGATTTTAGGTGGTGCTCAGGTCTTACTCCCAGCTATGTGCTCAGACAACCACATTTGGTGCCAAGGATCATACCTGGGTACAAGGCAAATGCCTTAGCCCTGTCCTAGCCCTCTAGTGCTTGCTTCAGCAGCACATATACTAAAATACTGTCCTATCTCTCTAGTCCCAGAGGCTGTCTTTTAGACAATAGGTCTGAACAGTTATGAGGAGAAAATACGTAAACTGCCAGTCAGTTTTCTTCCTCTAAGCCTCTCTAATGAAACTCTGGTCCAGGTGAGGAATGGTTAAGAAGAGAATCTAAACCAACATTCAGCAAATCAAAAGAACTCATGTACCTCAAGAGCACCTAACTTAGGGCCTGCCAGAGGTTAAAGTGCTATACCATAATTTTAAAACCTAAAATAAAGAAGACAAGTTGCTTTAGGGGAAAAACTACTTCCACACACTCTCAGAAACTAATTTTGAACTTAACATTTAATTATAAAGGAATCACACTATACCTTCAGGTAGATAAATGCAATTAAGAGTACAATAAAAAATACATAGCAAGAAATATGGATACCAAATGGCTCCTAATCCTCAAAAGTGTTAAGACTATATGTATACGCCATTGGGCTACATTAGCACGCCACAGATGTTACTGGCGCCCGCTCAAGCAAATCCATGAACAACGGGATGACAGTGACAGTGATATATACATATACATATATATCTACATATATATCAGAGCTGTGGAATCATTAGAGACAATCATGTCTAGAAAATCTAAATAAAACTTTAAAGTTAGGAGCCTAAAACAAAATACATAAAACTTTGTCTGAATTAACAATACTTATTCATATTTATGTCACAGTAACTGACCTTTTATCTTAATAAGAGTCTTAAATTATGGGAGACATAAAAATGATCAATAATATACTGTGATATAACAAATGAAATAGTAACATAAAAGCTTTATGGCTGGGGTCAGGGAGATGGCTCAAGTGGTGTTGAGTGCTCCATCCAGCTATGAGCAAGGGTACCACATGCCCCCAGTCCTTATTCTCCTCTCCCTATGCCAGACTGGTGACCCAAGCACTGCTAGTCCTCTATTGAGGACTTGTGGGTTTTTTATTTAAAAACTGACCTTGTGTTTAATGCTATTTAGAAATTCACATAGACTGTAAATACAAGGTTCATCACCCTTTAACAAGGAGGAATCTATTAAGATATAACTGGTTCTGATTTCTAGGGAAAATTTCTGACATGTTCACAAGAAGATTTTATTTTTTTATTAATCAGCTTTTGGGGATGGGGGGGTGGGGTGTAAGGAGACTCTGTCCACACCTGGTAGTACTCAGGGACTATTCCTGGGTCTGCTTAGGGTTCACTCCTCGGTGGATTATATGCAATATTTGGGGGCCTAAAAGAATTTTTTTTCATTTGCTTAGGAGTTATTTTGAGACCACAGGAGCTACTGATGCTTATCAGACTATTGTTTATAAGGATCTGTAACTGAGTCTTAACTCTAAAACTAAAACATGTTTGTAGTTAATTGAAATCTTAACAATACATAGTTAAAAAGAATTTTTTCCTAGGGACTGGAGACAGAGAGATAGTACAGAAGGTTAAGATGATGTTTCTATCCCTGGTACCACATATGGTCCCCCAAGCATCACCAAGAGTGATTCAAGAACACAGAGCAGGAGTAAGCCCTGGGTGTGGGCACCTCCAAACAAATGCATTTCCCAGTGATTCAAGAGTCTTAAGTCCTTTCCTTGAAATCCTATCCCCTTATTATCAAAAGCAATCACTATAAGCAATCTCACCTATCTCCCAAAACTATGACATACAGAAAAAAGTTAATGGACCTATAAAAATCTTTAATAAAAAGCACTTGGGGGCTGCAGCAATATCGGGTAGGGCGTTTGCCTTGCACGTGGCCTACCCGGGTTCGATTCCCAGAATCCCATATGGTCCCCTGGGCACCACCAAGAGTGATTCCTGAGTGCAAAGCCTGAGCCTGAGCATCGCCGGGTGTGACCCCCCCCCGAAAAAGCACTTGGATAAATAAAATCATTTAGAACTTTAAAAAAAAAACTTAAAACAAATTAAGACATCTTTCCATAGTGATGAATCTGCCTTCCTCTCCCTCCTATTTTTTGGGCTCAGTGTTCAGGGGACACTCCTGGTTGTGTTCGGGGGCCCATGTGTTGTGCAGGATAGAAGTTAGGCCTCCAGAATGCAAAGCAGGCACTCCAGCCCATAGAACTCTCTGGTATATGCTGCCTCCTTTAAAAAATTAAATAAATAAATAAATAAATAAAGTATTCCATTTTGTATGGCTATCCAATTCTATGATAGCATTTTTGTCCTTTTTTTTTTTTTTTTTTTTTTTTTTTTGCTTTTTTGGGTCACACCCGGCGAAGCACAGGGGTCATTCCTGGCTCTACACTCAGGAATTACCCCCGGCGGTGCTCAGGGGACCATATGGGATGCTGGGAATCGAACCCGGGTCGGCCGCATGCAAGGCAAGCGCCCTACCCGCTGTGCTATCGCTCCAGCCCCATTTTTGTCCATTTTAGTTCAAACCAGTATGACTATTACCTGTAAATGTACACAATAAATAGAAACTCTTTTTCTTCCCCATCTCTGCAATCCTTTCCAAAATGTTTTAAGGTTCCACTTAAATCTACTTTCATTCAAAAGCCACAATGTAAGGAGTAAACATCACAACTACTCCACCTCTAAATGGGTGAAAGCTATCACCTTAATGCAGAAGAAAAACGACAGGACCACAACGAATTCTTCCAAAGTAGCAATTCAGTTTTCTAATTTGCTGAGGACCGTCCCAAGTACTTTCTCTTTTTTAAGGATGGAGATGGAAATGGGCAGAAACAATTTGCAAATAATTCACAAAATCGGTGGAGGTGGAGGGGGGAAGGCGATTTTTTTCACAATGATTTGCATTTGAGATTCTCAAAGATAAACCATCGGTCTTGGGCACCCAGAAGATTAAACGGGTCTTCTGGGTCGGGGTTGGGGGACGCCGAACCGATGCACTGGCCCCAAGGTCAGCGGAATGAACACTTGGGGCGCCGCCGCGGGGGTTCGAGACCTCCCGAGTTCATCACCCAGGGAGCACGCAGGGCTGCAGCCCAGCCAGACTCCCAGCACGCAGAACAAACAAACAAACAAACAAAAAAGCGGGGGCGCTGCTGCCCTGGCCGCCCCTTCTCTACAGGGAAACTTAAAAAAGCAGCCGAGCTCCAACGCGGAGAAAGGAAGGGGTGAGGCTCGCTGCGTGACAGCACTTCCCTTTTCTTCGTTAAGGCCCGTTTCCTGCCTCCAGCTCCGCGTCTTGGGCCACACAGGAAGAGGAAGGCCTCTCTCGAACCCCTTTCGCGTCCCGGCGACCCCGGGCCGGGCGCCGTCCCCCGGCCCCGAACGCCCCCGACCGAATCGGCGGCCACTCGGGGCGTTTCAGTGCTCTCGCCCCCGCCGGAGCCCGCGCGCCGCGCGCGCCGGGAGGCAGGTGGGATCCCCCAGCAGAGGCGGCCTCGCCCGCCGCCCTGAAACCCCGAGGGGTGCGGGGCACACAGGATCGGCCACACCAGGGTCCCGACAGGCCGCTCCCGCCCCGCGCCCGCGCGGCTGACGGCCGCGACCCCTCAGGCCGGGGCCGCGGGGGCCCCGAGCAGCAGCCACGACGCCCAGGGGCTCGCCCACCCCGCGCCCATCCCCGCCGGAGCTGGTGGCCTCGGCAAGTCTCGGTCGGACGCCTACCCCGGTGCCGTTGTCGCACACCACCACCTTCCTGCCCTGGCTGTCCATCGTCCGCCCGGAAGAGAGCCGCAGCCGCCGCCGCCACCGAACAACCTAGAGCCGCCGCCGCCGCCGCCCGGCCCTTCCCTCTTCTTCCTCCTCCTCCCTCGCCGCCGCCCCGCCCTCGACCTAACTTTCTGCCCCCAACCGGAAGTCACAGCCCCGCCCCGCCCGCCGTCTAACTGACAGCCAGCGCGGAAGGGGTGGAGACGGGAGGGAGCGGCTCCGACGGGCAGCCTGGGAGCCCAATAAGAAACGAAGCTGCGCGAGGCCCCGCCCCACGCAGGGCTCCTTCTCCTGGGGCACCGCCCCTCCAGGTTCCTCCTCTTGGTGTCTCCTTGTCGCTTTGTCAGTTAATGGCAGCCGACCCGGTGGGGTCTCTCTCTCTCTCTCTCTCACCCTTTCTCTCTCTTTTTTCTCTCTCTCTGAGATGTCGAAGGAGTTGTGAGAGCTCCGCTCTCCCGTCTTTAGAAGGCTCAAACTGTTGAGCCGCACCTGGTCCACCGCGAGATGGCCGTGGAATGTGGCAGAGGAGTGAGCCTGGGAGGGAGAAGGTGGAACAGGAAGCAAATTGGCCATCCATACCAACCCACCAATAACCATGACCATTGACCATGATTTTCTAGCGCACAGAGGTGGACTAGTACACACACACACACACACACACACACACACACACACACACACATAGAGACAGAGACAGGGACGGGATGGGGGGGGAAGGCGGGGGAGAATTTTGAAATCATATTTATTGAGATGCCTCCAATTCTAGCTCAGCGGTGATCTGCCCAAATCACACTACATCAAAGAAATAAGAGTATGGGTGCCAACACTGCAGCCTCATGGGTCACCACGTCCCCTTTACAACAGCATCACACCTCTGCTTCACATCTCTTAAATCTAAGTGCCAATTTGAATCCAAAGTCTTCTCAGTTTTGATAGCCAACAAGGATAGCTTCCTATGAGGGCCTGTCACTTTAAGAGTTTTTGAACTTTGCATCTCCCCTTGTCTGTCAACCTCTAATGGGTTGCTGAGAGGATAAAATTCTGTGCCTAAGTTAAGCATCCATTCAAATGGTATTTATTATTTATTCTATACTTTCAAGTGGGCAGTTTTGTCTGTAATGTGCTTGCTTTTTCTTTTTAATCTGGAGACTAATCTATTCATTTTGAAAGAACAGCTTGTCCCATCCAAGAAGACTTCTGATAACTCTCAGGATGTCCTCTACTCTCTGTCTTTGCTATTATACTACTTTTGCATGAGCATATGAAGAACTGTGTTGTACTTTCTACCCTCAGAATAAGTACTGAATGAACGGCTTTAAATTCATCTAGCTCTAGGGAAAAAAATACCATCTTTTTGAGAGATGAGAATTAGAGTTGTACCTTTCATGTGTACAACAAATTGAATAAAACTTGGATTGTGATCCCCCAATCCAGTATTATAATACTAACCTCTCAGTTTTCACTGTTCTGTTATTAGACTAGTGGTTTACAAACCTTTATGAAAGCAGAGAATGCTTTATTTAAATTTAATCTTATAGGGCACCCCATCCTATAAAACAGATCAAAGTAAAACTGTCATAGCTGTAATTGGACCTCTGAGAGGTTAAGTTGCAGCTCCATGAAATGTCTTCCTGCATCCTCTTCACTAGTGCTTGAGGCATAGAGGCCTGATGAACAGTGCTTTAGCGCACAAATTACGCATTTTTGTAGCCCACTGTTTGGTGCTAAACTTTACTGGAAGTCCATTAATTAGTCTCAGCAAATTGAACTCAAATGCTTCTCTTTTGCTTTTCCTCTTTCTTATTGTTTTCTTTAGCCATAGTAAGGATCAAACCTAGGTCTCCTGCAGGCAAAGCTCACACTTCAACACTGAGCCATAGCCTCAGTCCCTGTATTTCCTCTTACAAAATACTACTGTGTTTTTTCAGGGACTGGGACTCGCAGAGCCTTCCACAGTGAAGCTCTGCCTAATATGCTAGCCTGACAAGTTGGGAGCTTGGGCACTGGTGAGGTGCTTGTCCCAGCAGTGGTCAGGAGCCACTAAGGCTACTCCTGGCACTGCTGTGGGTGGAACCCTACATGGAGCACTAACAAGATTGAGCTCTAGGCCTACCATGTGCAACATATGTGCTCTGTGACTTCAGTTAACTCCCCGGTACCTTTTAGTTACTGCATTTAAGAAATGGGGTTGGCAAAAACAGATGACTGGTTATAGAAACTCTGGTACATTTACAAATGGAATACTGTGTAGCCGTCAGGAAACATGAAGTCATGAAATTTGTATATAAGTGGATCAACATGGAGAGTGTCATGTTAAGTGAAATGAGTCAGAAAGAAAGAGACAAACATAGAAAGATTGCACTCATATGTGGAATATAAAGTAGCTGAGAGGTACAAGCTTGCAATGATGCAATTTTCTGGCAGATATTTCTCTGGACTTAGTTGCTAAAATACTGAAATCCAAAACCGTGTGGCTGCTAGTGCGGCCGCTTGACCTCATATCTCTTCATTCTTAGCAATGGAAAACAAATTATCAAATGCTTCCTTTTCAGCAGGTCTGACTTTAGGGGGGAGAAACTCCAAATTATAATAGTGAGGGTTTTTTTTGTTGAAATATTGAATGTAATCAAAGTAAAGTGAAAGAAAAGTGAAATTTATCAGTTACACAGGCGGGGTGGGGCTCTGGGGAGGTGGGGGGTGGGGGAAAGGTATACTGTGATTCTTGGTGATGGAATATGTGCACTGGTGAAGGGATGGGTTTTCGAGCATTGTATAACTGGGACTTAAACCTGAAAGCTTTGTAACTTTCCACATGGTGATTCAATAAAAGAATAAATTAAAAAAAAAAAAAGAAATGGGCTTGGTCCTCAAGCCTGTACTCTCCTCTGACCGTGTAATTTATTTACTTTCATTATGCCTCTTTGCTCTCTTATCTTTTTCACTAGAGAGGCCTGTGTTCTCTCTTGAGCACCTATTTCTCTTTTTCTCTCTCCTCTCCTCTTTCTAAATAAGTTTTGTTCGATAAAAATGATCTTGCTTCATTAATTAAAATAATATGTGTGGCCAGGGTTATAGTAGGGCCTTGCATGAAGCCGACCTGTGTTTCACCCCCAGCATCCCTTATGGTCCCCCAAGCCCTGCCAGGAGTGATTTCTAAGCCAGGTGTGGCCCATAAACACCAAAAAAAAAAAAGTTTAAGAAGCACTTTACTACACGAATAAAAAATGCAACAAAAACCTGTGATAATACAAATTCAAATATAATATAGGTCACTTGCTTCCTATCTTCTATTTCAGGCCCATTCAGGCAACTTCATATTTCTCAAAATAATGTGACCTCATATTTTGAACTAAAGCTTAGGAAGTTGGGACTCCTTCATTCCAGCTTTATGTTGAAATTATATATATGCAATTCTACACAAAACTTTGCACTATTGTCCCGTTGTTCATCAATTTATTCGAGCGGGCACCAGTAACGTCTCCACTTGTTAATGTTTTTGGCATATTGAATACGCCATGCCAGGCTCTCTGAGAGGGACGGAGGAATCAAACCTGGGTCAGCCGCCTGTAAGCCAAAAGCTCTATTCGCTGTACTATCGCTCCAGCCAAAACAAGACTTTGCCAGGTATAAAACATCATTGTATATATGAGAAAAGGGAGCTTTAAGATATTTAAGTAAAACTGGAGAGATAGGGGCTGGAGTGATAGCACAGCGGGTAGGGTGTTTGCCGACCCAGGTTCGATTCCCAGTATCCCATATGGTCTCCCAGCACCGCCAGGAGTAATTTCTGAGTATAAAGCCAGGGATAACCCCTGTGCATCACTGAGTGTGACCCAAAAAGCAAAAAACAAACAAACAAACAAAAAACTGGAGAGATAGAGGAATGTGCTTGCCTTGCATGCACCTTACTGCTCAATTTCCTGTACCACACACAACTTCTGAGCACTGCTAGGGTCAAGCCAGGAATAGCCCCTGAGCACTGAATAAAACAAATCAAGTAAATACATAAGAATTTTTAAGTTTGGTAAGGCCACAGGCTATAAGTTCTACATATAGAAATCAATACATTTGTACATGCCATCAGTGAATAATAAGAATAAAATTAGAAAAATAGTTCCATTCCCAAGAACAGCAAAAAAAAAAATCCAAATATAATTAGTGTAATGCAAAACTTAGGTTCTGAAAGCTATAAAACATTACTGAGAGAAATCAAAAGATCTAGATCAGGGGCTGGAGCAATAGCACAGTGGGTAGGGCGTTTGCTTTGTACGTGGCCGATTCCCAGCATCCCATATGGTCCCCTGAGCACCGCCAGGGGTAATTTCTGAGTGCAGAGCCAGGAGTCACCCCTGTGCATCGACGGGTGTGACCCAAAAAGCAAAAAAAGATCTAGATCAAAGGTTTTCCAAACTTATTTGGTTTACCACCCCCTTTGCAGAAAAAAAAAATTACTCAGTGGGCCTAGAAATGTACCTTTTTTTTAAAAAAAAAAAAACTACCCTTTTTTTAGAGACTGGAGCGATAGCACAGCGGGCAGGGCGTTTGCCTTGCACACAGCCGACCCGAGTTCTATTCCTCCGTTCTCTCTCAGAGAGCCCAGCAAGCTACTGAGAGTATCCCGCCAACATGGCAGAGCCTGGCAAGCTACCTGTGGGGTATTCGATATGCCAAAAACAGTAACAAGTCTCACAATGGAGATGTTACTGGTGCCCATTTAATCGAGTAAATCAGTGAACAACCGGACAACCATGCTACAATGCAACAGTGCTACCCTTTTTTAGAGAAAGAAGCAGTGTCTCACAGTTGCTTCAGATTTCTACTCTCATTTCCCCTGAATCATTCCTACACCTTAGCATGATCTAGATTAATAAACACTCAATGTTCTTGGATTGAACATACGTGTTAAGATTACAATTCTCTACAGGTTGATATTATCTTCCAATATAATCTTCGTCAAATTCTCAGCAGTTTTTTTTTTCTCAGAACTTTTTAAAACATTTTCTTTTATCCTTTTTTATTGTTTCTTGTTTTGGGGAAGCCACACCCAGCTGCGCTCAGGATTTACTCCTGGTTCTATGCTCAGGTGACCATATAGGGAGCTAGGGATTGAACCAAGATCAAACATGAAAGGCAAATGTCTAAGTCCAGATTAGGAGAAAGTATTTGCAAATCATGTATTCAACAAAGGACTGCATTCAGAATAAAATAAGAACACTTAATAATATAGATAACCAAATTAAAAGCAACAAGAATTTTGAACAAATACTTCTCCAAAGAATGGTTATGAATGGCAAATAATCATATGAAAAGATGTTCATCATCATTTGTCTTTAAGGAAATAAAGCATAAGTTACTGTTTCATACAAACCAGGTTATCTAAAACCAGACAGACATAAAATAGCACATGTTGATAGAGTTCTGAAGAAACTGGACCTGCTAATGGGAATATAGTGGGGCACTACTCTGGAAAACTAGCAGTTTTTTAAAAAGTTAAATAAAATCTCCAAAAGTTAAACAAAAATGCCACCATTCTGCTCCTAAGCATATACCCAAGAGAAATGAACACATATATCCACAGACTTGTAAGCAATATTAACAGAGCATTATTCATAACAGGTAAGAAAATGAAACCATCCACATGTCCATCAATTTGTAACTGAGTAAATATGCAATGTGTCTGTACAATGAAATGGTATTTGGCAATAAAAAGAAAATAATGCATTTTTTGCATGAATGAGCCTAAAGAATCAGACTGATACAAAGAATACACAATGCATTATTCCTTGTATATGAAGAGTCTAGGAAAAAAATTTTGTAAATCCAGAAATCGGGCAAGTAAATGCTGTGTTTAGGACCCAGATCTGGATACTTTGTAATTATAGAGTAATAGGATGGCTTTTAAAGGGCTGGAGCCATAGCACAGTGGTAGGCCTTTCATGCAGCCAACCCGTGTTCGCTTTCTCCACCACTCTCAGAGAGCCTGGCAAGCTACTGAGAGTATCACGCCTGCACGGCAGAGCCTGGCAAGCTACCTGTGGCGTATTGGATATGCCAAAAACAGTAACAAGCCTCACAATGAGAGATGTTACTGGTGCCCACTCCAACAAATCGATGAGCAATGGGATGACAGTGACAGTGACAGTGACCCATACACAAAAAAATAGTGTTCTAGAAACTGAAGATGATTTAAAAAAATAAATAAGATCTGTTTCCATAATTTGTAAATAAAAATGAGTTCCTTGGGGGCAATGAGGTAGCTCAAGGGTCAGTAACAGAGTATTGCCAGGAGTCACCCCTGACCTACTGAGTACTGTTAGGGCATACCACCTTACTCCAGAAGAGAATGTTTGAAGTGTGGTTATTTGGAGATAGGTCAGGTGATAAAGCATATGCCCCTCATGCTTGAAGCTCTCTCCTTACAGTTGAGGAACATACCCTGGATATGTATCACATGTACAGAAAATGGAATGTGACACAGGATTTCTACATATTTCTACATATAGAAATCAATATATCTGTATATGCCATCAGTGAATAATCAGAATAAAATTAGAAAATAATTTTTAAAACTTTTGTTTAAATACAAAGAATACACAATGCATTTTCAGGCTGTAAGTTTCAGCCTGGTAGTGAGGAAACCGTGACTGTTGTTCAAGGAAGGACCTCTTAGAAGTCGCCCTGACCAGTCCTGTCCACCCAGAGGTCTGGGGTCCTTATCAGTACAAGGTATTTATGTGTAAATCTCAGTCTTGGTCCAATCAGTCAAAAGAATGTAGCAAGATGACTTCTCTCAGAGAAGGGTTATTGGCATATCTTCAAAACAGTGAGCCTCAGGCCAGCCTGTTTTAACTCTCTTAACCCCAGAAAGTCCTTTTAATTTTGAGGGGGAAGAGATGAGGCACAAAATTGCAAGCATTTATATTATTAGATTATGAAAGGAAGGAAGAAAAGAAAGTAGGAAGAAAGGAACGCAGGGGAGGAAGAAGGGGGGAAATAAACATTAATATTTTTTCTCAGTTAAAGGGATGTTCTAAAGGATAAGGACTATACAACTGACAAGGGCACCAAAGTGATGGCATAAAGCAGAGGTTAAGGACTAAGAACGCAACATCAGAATAGACTTGGATTTAAACCAACTCCTCTGACTTCCAGACTCTTTCCTTGGGCAAGTTGCTTAATATCTTGAAACTATTTTACTAGAATCCCACATTTGTCCTAAATGGTGGATTTTGGCACTCTCATTTTTATAAATGAAAAAAATAAGTTCAGTGAGTGTAAGTAACTTGTCAAATTCACCTTTCTATAAACAGTAAGACTTCAAATTTGCATCTTGCTGGGCCAGGGATCTGGCTTAGTGGTAAACTGCCTACTCTGCATATGTGAGTTCCTGGACTCAATCCCCCATACCACAAAAAGGTTTAAAATTCAAAATTAATAAATGACATAGAAAGAAAAAGTAAAAAATAAAAACCCCACAAATTTTCTTCTCTTCATCATGAAAGTTATGCCTCCTAATGAATTATAAACCTTTTGTTTATTTGTTGGGGCCATACCTGAAGGTGCTTAGGGGCTACTCCTGACTCTGCACTCAGGGATCATTCCATCCCTTATAAACTTGAATTAGCCAAGCGGCACAAATGCTGACTGACTTCAACCAAGAGTGTGGAAAGGTCGGGCTGCAGCTGAATCTCAGCAAAACGATATTCATGAAAAAACGAACTAGTCCCTGATGTTCCATTTGCTCTCAACAGAACAAACATCTCCGAATGCAGCAGCTATGTGTGCCTGGGTCGAGGCACACATAGCTGCTGCATGAGGAACAACTTGAGGAACAACTTGGCGCCAGAACTGTGCAGGAGGAAAAGAATGGCGTGGAACACCTTCAAGAGCGTCGAAGAAGTGGTTAAGAGGACCAAGAACCGGGGCTGGAGCAATAGCACAGCTGGTAGGGCGTTGGCCTTGCACACGGCCTGCCTGGGTTCAAATCCCAGCATCCCATTTAGTCCCCTGAGCACCGCCAGGAGTGACTCCTGAGTGCAGAGCCAGGAGTAACCCCTGGCACAGGTGTGACCCAAAAAGCAAAAAAAAAAAAAAAAAAAAAAGAGGACCAAGAACCTCCGACTCCAGGCAAATCTTTTCGACTCCACCGTTCTTCCTGCACTAACATACACCTTAGAGACCTGGGCCCTACACAAACAGGATGAGAATGCTATTAGGGTATCCCAAAGAGGAGTCGAAAGAGCTGTGCTTGGAGTATCAATTTCACTCAAGTGAGAGAAGGAATCCGGAGTTCCAACCTCCATCGACAGTCAAGAATCAGGGATGCTGTCTCGTTTGGCAAGGCATCAAAAATCAGACGGGCCGGACACGTAAGGCGATTCAGACAACCTGGACTAGAGCTGTTACCGACTGGATTCCATGGGATGTCAAAAGACCGAGTGGCCGCTCACCTACGAGATAGTCAGACTTCTTTGTCAAACCCCTGAATGAACGGTTTGAGGCTCTTCTTGTTCCTGGAGCGAGCAGATATCATTGGGCTACACTAGCATGTGACAAGGACGAATGGAGACATTACTGGCACCCGCTTGAGCAAATCAAAGCTCAACAGGATGACAAGTGATACAAGTGATAAGCTTGAATACCAGTTTATTAATTTATAATGGAAACATCTTTCTGTTGACTAGAAGGTTTGAGTCATCTCTTCAGAGACTCATTTTCTAGTTTCAAATACTTGGAAAATTATACTAGCAAACAGAAAATTGATACATGAGTATGGTGTTTAGCAGAAAGAAATGAGGAACAGTTCCATGCAAGGAGAGACTAGGGTCTTCTTCTGGCTTTCCCAGTACCCAGACGATCATTAGCCACTCACCAAGTAGATTTACAAACACCTGCTCTATGCCTGGTCCCTTTCGAAGGCTTGCATGAAGTTCCAACAATCACAGAATACAAATTCTAGTTGGGGAGAAAAACACCAGAAAAGGAAACATTAAAAATATGAAAAAGGGGCCAGACCGATAGTACAGAGGGTAGGGCGTTTGCCCTGCACATGGACAACCTGGGTTCAATCCCTAGCATCCCATATGGTCCCTCAAGCACAGCCAGGAGTAATTTCTGAGTGCAAAGCCAGAAGTAACCCCTGAGCATCGCTGGGTGTGATGCCCCCCCCAAAAAAGCAAATATATATGTATATATATATGAAAAATTACAAGTTTTACAAGGAAAATAAAGATATGGCTTGGGATGGGGAGGCTATACTGAGGTCACATGTAATCTGAACCTTGTATTCTTTAAGATCAGACTCAGCTGTAAGACTAGAATCACAGTGACTGAAAAAAAATCAATGTTTTCTTTGCTGCCACATAAATGAAGTCTATAGGTTTTTCATATTTACAGAGTGAATGACCCCCTCTACAGCAGTGTTGGACAACGTGGGTGATACTGTCCCCTGCACACGGAGGGGGAGGGGGACAGTAGTTATTTAAGGTGGATTGGGAGGGGGATGTTTTTCATTTGTTTGCTTACAAAGGTAGATTTACAAAGGAATACTGAGTGGTTTTTTTTTTTTCTGAAAGTGAAAATAAGGTCAAATAAGTTTAGGAACCTCTGCTCTATAGCATCATGGACCTCCTGTGTCTTGCTTGGCCAGGCCAGCCAAGTCCTCACTCATAGTATCTGGTGGTTGGTGGTTCTCCAACTACCATTCCTACAGGCCCAGCAGAAGAAGGAGGGATAGGGGTATGGGTATGGTGATAAAGGTCAGGCATCTTCTTTCTGAAACATGCATCTAGTATATCCAATTCCATCTGACCGGCTGGAACTTGGCTGGAAAGGTTCTGGAAAGTGGAGTCTGTTCTCAATCATTTCTAATCTCTCCACAGAACAAACCATCCAGCTTCTAAAAGCACAAAATAACATTTCCTATTGTTTATCTTCAACAAACAGGCATGAGAGGGACTGGGGAAATGTGGGTAGGCCTGAATTCTATCCCTGGCACCACATAGTCGCTGAGCGTCTCCGAGTATGCCCCTGATGGCCCTCAGCAGCACTAGGCCAGGGCTGCAATGACTCCCCAGACTCCAGCATTGAACCTTCCAGTATCACTGATCCCAGGTGGCCATGAGTGATTGAGGACCCCTGAGCACTGCTTAGGAGTGTCCCCTCCCACCAATAAGGATAAATACAATTTTTACAGTACACATTCTCTCTTTTAAGATTCTTTTGTCTCTCTTTGCAGGGGGTTGTTGTTGTGGAAGGGGGGGACAACACCTAGTAGTGTCCAGGGTGCCATGTGAGATTGAGGATCAATGCAGAGCTTCTCACATGCAAGGAAGGTATTCTCCCGTGTAAAATACCACTCTTCCCACCCCCCACCCCCGCTCAACAATATATATTATTTTATATCCTGTCTTTTGGTCATCAACATGTTGAAAATTTGAGAAAAATTGTTGTAGCCTGAGGTTGTCATTGCTCTTAGAATCCAACTATCAGTAGAAAGCTTTTCAATAAGGGTTCAGTGTTTTATAAAAACTTAGCTTTATGAAACCTAAGTAGGTTGGAGTCAGAGAGATAGTACAGTATATAGGGTGCTTGCCTTGCATTGGCTGACCCAGTTTAATCTCTGACACCACATACAGTCCTCTGAACACTGCCAAGAGTGACCCCTGTGCACAGAGCCAGGAGTAAGTCCTGGGCACCACCGCCGGATGTGGCCCATAAACTGAAAATAAACAAAAAAACTAAGTAGGTTTGAGCTGGAGAAAGAATTAGACTGAGCATAAACTTCGCATGCTGGAAGCTCAGGTTTGATCCCCATCAATGCATGGTCCCCTGAGAAACACGGGAAATAATCCCTGAGCGGAGTCAGCACTGCAAGGTGTAACCCAAACCTGAAATGAACAACCGAAAATAGGTTTGAGTTTTCCTTTTCATGTGGTTCAGGGGGAGGTGTGTCTGACAATAGTGTGCAAGAAGGAAAGGTAAGATCTGACCTTTAAGTAATCTGACATCAACAAAAAGATCATTGATCAGAGCAACAAAGGTTTCCATTTAAGAATCATTTTGAAAAATGTATCAAGTTTGCTCAAATTTAGAATTAATATATCTTTCAGTTAACTAGGATCCTCTGTTACCTCCCCCTGGTGATTAACATCAGATATTAATATTTGCTAGTGAAAAGAGAAGATGCACAGGACTTGTGGGGGCAGTGATACATTTAAATCTCTAATGAGAGATTAAAAAGGAATCAGTTCGCTGGCCAAATCCTCCAGCAGCATCATGGGGAACAGCATGAGCTCTTGTCACAAGCTGTTTCAAACTTTAAGCTTGACAAACAAGTCTAAAATAAAAATATGTGAGTTTATGGAGTTAGAAATTGAATCTAATAAGACTCAGTACAGGACCTGCCTCTTCTATTGGCTGGGAGCTTAACGTCTGGTTTTCTTCCACCTCCTCCTCATTTTTTTTGGGGGGGGCCACATCCACCTATACTCAGGGTTACTCCTGGCTCTGCCCTCAGGGATCACTCCTGGAAATACTCAGGGGACCATATGGGGTGTCAGGGATCTAACCCCAAGTAGACCACACGCACAGCAAGAACCTTGCCTGCTGTACTATCTCTAGGACCCCAAGGTCTATTTCTTCTGCAGAAAATTAGTTCTTTTCTATTTTATGGTCTTGATGAGGTCAGCTGAGATCTTCATCTACATTCCTGAAGCCACGAGCCTCTATATAAACTCTGACTCATCTTCTAGTCCTGACTTTCAGATAAGATGTAGCCAGCACAAGGAGGTAGCAAGAAGTTACCTTCCTTTCTGTTAACTGCTTAAACAACATAGCAATCTGATGCAGTCATTTCCAATCTTTTCAGCATGAGGATCCCATTGATCTACATCATTTCTGCTGTTGCTCTGAACAGTTGCTGGGCAGAGCACGTACTCTCTGGTCAGCCTGTGTCAATGACTGTCAAAATATGTTATAAATTCCTGAATATCATTCTTCTGTAGATATTAAAAATAGTCCTTAGATGCACATAAGTACCTTCATATTTATCATACTGTCCTTATTTTAAGGGTAAGTAGGGCAGGAAAGCTATTCTAGGCAGTATGGTGTTTGCCTTGCATGAGGACATCCCGGTTGATCACCGACACCACATACAGTGGCCAGAACACAAGGGGCCACTTCTGGGCACAAAGATAGGAGGAACTGCTGAGCACCGCTGAGTATGACCCTAAACCTTTTCCTGACCACCCCCAAAAGTAAGTAGATGGAGATGCAGAAAACTTAGTTACATGATGGAAGAATAAATCAGGGCAGGCTTTGGGGGTGGGAGAAGATGGGGAGCAGCATCTGAGGACAGTCTTGGAACACTGAATGCCCAAAACAACTATATTATGAACAACTTTGTAAACCACAGTGTTTATTTTACATAAAGTTTTAAAAATTTAAAAACCATATTAATCTAGTAGGAAGTGCACTAAGCCGTGAATCAGAAGATGTGGATTCTACTCTTTAAGACTTGGTTTCGATTATTTTTTTAAGTCTCCCCCACAGTGCTTCAGGTCAGTAAGATTACACCCATCATAGCTTAGGAGGCCACACAGTACCCAGGACTGAACTGAACCCCTTGTCATGATAACCAGCCTTGAAGTGACTTACTAGCCCAAGAAGACTTTAATTTTGTGATCCTGGTAAAAAGCTTTTAAACTTCTTCTTTTTTTTTTTTTTTGCTTTTTTTTTTTGTCACACCCAGCGATGCTCAGGGGTAACTCCTGGCTTTGCACTCAGGAATTACTCCTGGCAGTGCTTGGGGGACCATATGGGATGCCGGGGATCGAACCCGGGTCGGACGCGTGCAAGGCAAATGCCTACCCGCTGTGCTATCGCTCCGGCCCCTAAACTTCTTTTATTTTATAAAATTCTGTTGTCAGTTTTGCCCCCACTTAAATATACCACCACTCTTTTAGTTATAGAGGGTATTATTGGTTCTTAAATCACAGCCATACAGTGAAATCCACGTTCCCTTTAAATTTTTCATTGGTGAGGTTTCATTTAGCGCGAGTATTAAGATGATCAGAGTCTCCTCTCATACTTTTTTCTTCTTTATTCCTCTTCCCTTCTTGCCTTTTTCACCATAATCATCAGATTATGTTTAATTATATATATATTATGCTTAATTTATAAGAAGCAGAAGTGGGGTGAGAAGAAGTGGGAAATATACACTGGGGTTCAGAGAGCTTGAAAAAAAAAACAATTTTTAGGAGGATGATATGTTGAAATGATGTCTTGTCTGCATTAAGTACTAATAAAATTCTGAATTCTGAACGTGCATGACTGGTCTAATGTCTGAGTTTTGTTCCTCCTTACAACCCAGGACTGGAGCGATAGCACATCGGGTAGGGCACTTGCCTTGCATGTGGCCAACCTGGGTTCGATTCCTCCATCTCTCCCAGAGAGCCCAGCAAGCTACCGAGAGTATCCCACCTGCATTGCAGAGCCTGGCAAGCTACCCGTGGCGTATTCGATATGCCGAAAACAGTAACAACAAGTCTCACAATGGAGACGTTATTGGTGCCCGCTCGAGCAAATCGATGAACAATGGGATGACAGGCTACAAACAGTGATAATAATAAACATATATTGTGTTTTTCTATAAGTTGAATTAACATTTTTAGGAATACTATCACTAATTTTTATTTCAATAACCCTAGGTGATTTACACATTGTACTGGAATTCTCACTGTAAGTTTTAAACACAAGATGTTGGCACCCTAACAAATGTTGTTGTGATAGATTTGCTATTGCCAGTGGTATGTGGACTAATTCATATGAAGATCCATCACATAATTATGCTAGCAAGACAAGACACTGTATTGTCACAGGGAAGAGAACTTGGTTTCCTTTTGAATATCTGGCAGAGATTTTATCTTGGAATGTAAAGTTGCCACAGAGAAACAGATAAACTTGTTCAAACCAGTTTGGGTGTTCATAAGAATAAATGGTTTTGCTCTTTACTTTTTGGTTAAACTTATGGGACAAGGAACATTTTCCAGTGCCACTTCCATCTGATAATCACATTCACAGCTTTGATAAGCATTATAGATGCTTTCAAAAGTTTTAAGAAACTAAAGGAAGAGTTTAGTGAGGAATTTCTAGGTTGACTTTATATAAGTTGAAAGTACAATCTATTACTCATTTAGGAAGCATGGAACGAGATCACCAAGCATGTTATAGCATGACATTATTTATGAAAAAGAGCACTAGCTTGTTGCCTTGAGGCTAAAAGGAGTATATGGTCTAAATTGAATAACAAAGAAAATAATAATATTTCATTTTTTAGTAATAATAGTAGCTACTATTCATTGAGCAACTCTTTTCTGCCATACTCAATATTAAGCCCACTTAATATATCCTCTAATTTAACTAAATCCTCACAATGATTTTATCACTATTTCACAGGTAAGAAAAGTGAGACTAAGAGACATTAAAATCACCAATGTCAAGTTTCACTCCTGGTAAGAATATTTTTTTTTTTTTGCTTTTTTGGGTCACAACCCAGCGATGCTCAGGGGTTACTCCTGGCTTTTACACTCAGGGATTACTCCTGGCGGTGCTTGGGGGACCATATGGGATGCCGGGGATCGAACCCGGGTCGGCCGCGTGCAAGGCAAACGCCCTACCCGCTGTGCTATCGCTCCGGCCCCATTCCTGGTAAGAATATTTAAACTCTAATCCAAACCTGTCTGATACCAAGTCTGTGTTTTTTCCATGATAGGATACTGCTTCTAATTCCGAGCTTTAACTTTTGTTGTTAAGAGAAAATTAAATACTAGATAAATATACTTTTAAAATATAATGCATCACTTATGTATATAAAATCCATTTTTGTTTATTGTCTTAGGAATATATCTGGTGGCACAACTCAGAACTACTTCTGGTTCTGAATTAGGGGGACTTTGTGGTTATTGAGAACTGAACCCAGACCTCCTACATACAAAGCATGTGCTTTTATATGGAGGAGGGTATTGGGTCATACTTGGTAGTGCTCAGGGGATGCTCCTTGCTCTGGGAGCAGGGGTCACCCCGAAGAAGCTGGGGAAACAATCTTTTCACCTTCTCCCTGGCCTGACATCCTTATCCCTAACCACAGCGGTGTGCTGCTGTCTCCCACAGTGTTTAGTCAAAAGCCACCAAGGAAGCTAGCAAGCTTCTAAATTTTAGCAAGAAAAAACTAGTTAAAATACAGGGATAAGAGATAAGCTAGAATTCCCTGAAAAAAAAAATAAGATGTACACTGCCAATAGGAATATGAAAAACATACCTTCAATAGGTATGTGAAAAATGGACCTATTTTTTGCATATAGATAAGTAATGCTGGGGAACCATATGGGATGCCAGGAATTGAACCCAGCTCAACCACATGCAAGGCAAATACCCTAAAGGCAAATACCCTAATTGCTATATCATCACTCCGGCCTTGTACTTAGGTTGTTTCCAAATTTTGACTCTTGTGAATAGCGCTTCAATGAACATAGGAGTGCAGATATCTAAACTGTGTTTTCCACTAGGGTATATCCAAGAATGGAATTACTGGGTCATATGGAAACTCAATTCCTAGTCTTTTAAGGAATGCCCAATATTGTTTTTTAAGACATATTGAATGTCCTAGTTTTTGAGGGATGTCCATATTGTTTTCCAAAAAAGGCTAGACCAGTCGATATTCTCACCTAAGAGAATGAGAAAGTGCCCGTCACCCTCATTCCCCGACACCACCACCACTGGTTGTGGCTGCTTTTTGTGATGATTGATAGTCTCTTTGGTGTGAGCTATGTCTTGTTGTTTTGATTTGACAACAGTAAATTTAAGACCAGAAAAAGAAATAACCTCAAAGAAATTCAGACCTTCAAAATATTTTTATTTTTTACAAGTATAACAAGGAATGTTGGTCATTGATGGGATTACACACACCTGGGTTCCTCTGCGTGAGGCCTCTTCGAACGTGTGGAGAGGGACCTTGAGCTTGGCTGTGACTAGGTTCTGGTAGTCTTTGGCCGCTGGGACCTCTGCTCAGGGCAGGGAGGGAAGCTGGAGCCCATCCCCTCCAAAGGGCCCCGGGGAATACAGCCAGGCGTTCGGGCAAGAAACTCTCTGCCAACATCCAGAGACTTAAAAGCAAGCTCCTAGAAGCACGCAGCCACTTTGCGGCCGTGCGATATCTATAACCTACTTTTCCCTCTTAGCTTACACTCGCAAGCTACTGAGAGCTTCCTGCCCACATGGAACAGTCTCACAAGCTTCCCATGGTGTATCTATATGCCAAAGCCAGTAACCAGCTGAATCTCATTCCCCTGACCCTGAAAGAGCCTCCAATGCGGCATCGTTGGGAAGGCTGAGAAGAAAGAGGCTTCTAAAATCTCAGGGATAGTACGAATGTAGAGGTTTCTGAGACTGCTCGAGCCACTTGACGATTAACAGGATTTCGTGATCATGATAACAAGGAAAACTTTTATTTAATTAATACAAATCTCAAGGGAAATAGTGCCTTTCACATCATAGATAAACACTAGCCTGCAAATGTAGACTAATGAGGAAACAACAAATTTTGTAAAAACCTATATCAAATCAAAACATCTAGAAAGTGAACAGAGGAATATTAAGATAAAACTTCCTATTTCCAGGGGCCAATGATAGGGTGTTTGCCTTGCACAGCACTAACACAGGTTCGATACCTGACACCTCATATGATCCCCTGAGCCCACCAGGAGTGGTCCCTGGTGAACAAGGAGTAAGCCCTGATGACAGCCAGGTGTGGCTAAAAAACAAAACAAAACAAAAGAAACTTCATATTTCTGCATAAGGTATCCTCTCCTGTCCAAATGTTTGAATGATGCCACTTTGCTTTAATGAAAGCTCCCTATGTATTTGCTGGCCCAAAGAAAACACAAAAGAATTTTCTTTGACAAAGGACGAAATTCCCTAACATTCAATGTTGTGAAACCACCATTCTGGGGGCAGTGTTGATGAGCAAGCTAGAGTGGCCTGACCGAGTGCCTTCCCAGGAACCATTGCATGAGACTGTGGCTACCATATTACTCCCATGTTTCCTATATTTTGGTAAACCATCAATACTGATTAACTCTGGCTTTAAAAAAAAGTGTGTCTTCGTATTTCTGGGATCTCTTCCCGAAGCCTGGCACTACTGTGACCCCCTGAGGATCATAGGTTGGAAAGCATCACTAGGCAGCAGTGGCTGCAGTCAACCTGGGCTAACGCAGTGAAAAATGTTTCTCCAAGTAGCTTGGCAGGCATTGCTGTTGGCAGGCACGGGGCTGAAGCAGAAGATGGAAGAAGCAAACAGAGGCGGCTTGGCTGCTTGCAAATGCATGCGGGCATGGGAGCCGGTTGGAAACTGCTGGGAGAGCTCCGTTTTGAGGGCTGCACGGCAGGGTGTGAGGCTTGTGCTGGAGCTGCTAGACTGGGTCACTGGGACCCGAAAATGGGTCAGCCAGTGTCTTCAATGGGCGTGGGGAATGTTCAAGCTTCAGAGGTGGGCTGGGCAGAGCCCGGATGCCACAGCAGGAAAAGGGAGAGCATGACTGCTAAGCCTTCTAATTAATGCCCGTGAGACAGGGCTGCTCAGAAGGAGCACTGGGCTTCGCCTCTACACTCTGCCTCCTGCTAAAATCTTAGGTGTGAAAGAAACTCTGGGCTCTTGGTGTCCCCTACACCAAGGTCAAGTGCTGCGGTCCACACCACCAAGGCCTCGAGATGCAGGGGTGATTGCTCGCACCAAGAACCTGCAGCCTTGCCTCCCTAGCCCTGCTGGCACTGCACACACTGAGGGTGGCTCCGGGATCTGAGCACTGCAGACCCGAGCTGCCGCACTGTGTCTTATTTGTGCTTAAGGCTTTACACAGACTTTGCGAAGCAATGGGTCTCTTGGAGTATTCCACATTGAAGAACAAGAGACCCATCTTAACGACTTGGAGTTTGTGACGTTTGCTAATAGTAAGGAGAGTTCAGGGAGGAAGAAGGGAATAATTTGGTTAGAGACCTGTGGTCTAATCAAAGGGGTTAAATGCATTATTTTTAAATAACATAGTATATAAGTTTTAAAAAATAATTTCCTTAATGTGATTTGACTGGCTGGGTTCTTATTCCTTCTTATTCCCATTAAGAAACTAATTTAAGGGGGTTTGGTGCCGCCAGCTGGTCAATCTGTACCTGATGGGCGAGTGCATCAGCAGCCTGATGGTGCCTTCAGGTTTCCTGGTACCCCAAAATTGCCACTGGGCCTTTGACTGGACCCCAACAACTTGGGGCCAATTTTACCAAGAAATTAAAAAGGTTGGTATGTGGGAGTCACACCCACAAACCTCCTCCAGCCCAGCTATATAAGCTCATTGATTGGCCTTATTTCAAAGACCCATAAATAAATCTTGAGAGAGGTCAAAAGCTGCAGTAAATCTCGGACCCACGCATGACTGAACAGATGGGGTAAATTGAAGGGGGACAGCTTGGTCTGGTGCCCTCCCAAGTAGATCCTTAGGCAGCCACTTGCTTCCACAATCCAAAATGGCTGCCATATCCCCAGCCTGACTCCACTGTCTCAGGACGGACCTCACCTAGATATCATCTGCTGACAATTCAGGTATGCGGTTATGACTGAAATCTCCAGGCTTTCTCGGGGTCGGGATGGGCTACTTCCCCCACCTCCCTGTACTTCCAGAAGCCTTGGCAGTCACATCCACACCCCAAAGCTGCCACCCAATTGGAAAGCTACTCCAGCCTGACTGTCCTGATAAAAATACTGAATGCACTGAACAATCACCATGACCTCATAGCACCTGTATTACAAACTATAATGCACAAAAGGAGAAGGAGAGTGAGAGCAGGAAGGAAAGTGCTTCCCGTAGAGGGAGGTAGGGGTGTGGGTAGGGTGTTGGGGGGTGATGGTAGGGAAACAGGGGACATTGGTGGTGGGAAATGTATACCCGTTGAGAGATGGATGCTGGATCATTGTATGGTTGAAACCCAATTATGAACAGTTTTTTTTAATTTTTGAAATTTTAAAAAATTTCTTTATTTTTTAATTATTGAATCACCGTGAGGGTACAGTTACAGATTTACACATTTTCGTTCTTATGTTTCCCTCATACAATGTTCAAGAACCCATCCCTTCACCAGTGCCCATTCTCCACCACCAATAAACCCAGTATCCCTCCTACCCCCCAATCTCAACTCCCCCCAACCCAATTATGAATAGTTTTGTAATGGTCTATCTCACTTAAAGGTCTATCTCACTTAATGGTCTCTATTCAATTAAAAATTTTTTTAAAAAGTAATGTGGAGTTTATGTCAATCAGCTTAATCAATGGCTGAATAAATAGTAGCACTCCTGCATTAAAAACAAAGAAACCAATTTAAAGATATAACAAGTGAAAAAATTAGACTTTTTAAATAATACATAATAGTTTTTCTTCCCTGAGTTGATTTAAATTGCGGAGACCTGTGATATTCCTTTGAACTGGAACCATTTTCATGTAATATCAATTTTTAATCACTTCAATTTATACTTGGTAGCATAATTATCTTTTCATTTGTTTCTCTGTTCTCTGGTCATGGAGACTTGCTTAAAATAAAAAGGATTCTGAACCACATTTTCATTCAAGCCATCTTAGGGAGCACGGCGTTGGATCTCTCCCTGCTTTTCATTTGTTACCTGAGGGTTAATGAAGTTAGACAGCTTTCCATGTCAGGCACTTGAGTATTCTTTTATAGAAACTGTCTATTAAGATCTTTTGCTCATTTTTAGTTTAGGGTTTTTCACTTGTTTGTTTGATTTTGGGTTACACCCGGTAATGCTCAGGGGCTATTCTTGGCTCTGCGCTCAGAACTATCCTCCTGGTACTCAAGAGACTATGTGGTGCCAGGGATTGAATCAAAGTTGGCAGTATGTAAGGCAAGGACCTTAACCCCTGTACTATCTCTCCATCCCCTTTAGTTAGATTCTTTAAATACAGTCTTTTGGTCTGTTTTATTTTTTATTGCTGTGCTTTAGATGCCATATCTCAGAAACCATCGATGAATCCAAGTTGATAAAGGCTTGACTATCTTTTTTTCTGAGTTATATGATTTACACTTTTAACCTTTAATCTTTAATCAATTCTGCATTAATTTTTCTATGCAGTCTGAAGTAGGGAACCCTTTTTTCATTCTTTGGTGTGTGTATGGTCAATTGTCCCACCAGCATTTGCTAGAAAAACAATTTTCTCTTGGTTAAATTATCTTAGCACTTGTGTCAAAAAACAACTGACCATAAATGGAAAGTTTTCTTTCTACATTTCCATTCATTTTCCATTGTTTTATATGCATAATTCTTCTAGCACCACTGTTTTAGCTATTATAGCTTTGCATTAAATTTTAGAATTTGAAAGCGGGGACCCTTCCAAAAATTTTTATTGAAGACACATTGGTTTACAAGACTATAAATGTTTATATGTCTTAGGGGTTCAGAGTTATCACACCACACCCATCGCCAAAGTGCCCGTAAACTATTCCTCTGCCACAGTCCATTGACCCTCCAGCCCCCTTTGAGTCTACTCTCCTGCCGAGGACCCTCTGGTAACTTAATTTCTCTGGTCAAATTTCAACATCACCATGTCTTTTTCAATATTGTTTTGGTGATTCTTGGTTCCTTGAATTACCACGATAAAGTTAGAATCAGTTTGCCAATTTTTTCCAAGTATCAAGCTGGGAGGTCTGATTGTGTGTGTCTTGGTGGCTAGCGAGACTCTGGATTTAATCAACACTGCATGTAAAAAAATAATAAAGCTGGAATTTTAATTTATTATTATTATTATTATTATTATTATTATTGCTTTTTGGGTTACACCCAGCAATGCACAGGGGTTAATCCTGGCTCTGCACTCAGTAATTACTCCTGGCAATGCTCAGGGGATCATGTGGGATGCTGGGAATCGAACCCGGGTTGGCCGTGTATAAGGCAAATGCCCCTACCCGTTGTGCTATTGCTCCAGCCCTAAAGCTGGAATTTTGATATTGTTGTTTGAGGAATTTTGGGACCTCATCCAGTACTCAGGGATTACTCCCGAATCTGGGATAAAACTAGTATTAGTCACAAGCAAGGTAAACACCAAGCAGGAGATTTGATATATTGTTCAATCTTCAGATCCATGGTTAATAGTCTTTAATAAATAGTCTTTAAATTGTCTAATAAATAATCTTTCCATTTATTAAATGTTTGATAAGTTCAGCAATGCCTTTTTGGTTTTCAGAGTACACTTTTGTGCTTATGTTAATTTGTTCCAGGATGCCTACATTCTGTATTTGAATTCCTCTATTCACTGTCTTTGTTTATGGGCCACACTCAGTGACACCTAGGGGCTACTCCTAGCTTGTTACCCAAGGGTCACTCCTAGTGGACCATGTGATATTCACGTGACCATGTGGTGCTGGTGATGGAATCAGGGACTCTTATAGGCTAAACATCCATATTGGCTGTTTGAGTTCTCTACCCAGCCTGGTAGAGAACTTCTTATTCTCCTGGAGATTGGCTCACCTCTAAACCTGGGATCCTCAGCTTTTCCCCTTCTGGTCATGATCTCTCTTGAACTTGCTTCTCTTTCTCTCCCCTCACATTTCTCTAAGTATCACTGTATCACTGTCATCCCGTTGCTCATCAATTTGCTCAAGTGGGCACTAGTAACGTCTCCATTGTGAGACTTATTGTTACTGTTTTTGGCATATCGAATATGGGAGTAGCTTTCCAGGCTCCTTTATCATCCCCAACATACTTTTCCTGATCTTTTTGGGGAACATAAAACAAAGAGTTACTTATGTTAAGCTAGAGATAGCAAGATGTGCTGATAGGATATAGGGTGTGAGAAAACAGGATGACTTAATAACTTGATTTGAGCAACTGGAGGTATGGAGCTGCCATTCAGTAAAATAGGCTGAATAAAGAAACTACTGTATATTGAAGAGGTATTAGGAAAGTAGGGTGCTTCCTTGCATTCAACTGATCAGGGTTCAACCCGCAGCACCGCATATGATTCTCTGAGCCCTGCCAGGAGTGACCCATGACCTCAGAGCCAGGAGTAAGCCCTGGGCACATGATTAAAAATAAAAACAAACCAAAAAATGTTATGACTAGGTAAAACCAGTCTTCTTTTGCATCCTGTGGTTGCAGTTTTAGCTGCATTCCTCCGGGCTCCGTTGACTCTGCTGGGTCAACGGCTAGTGTACCAGGGTTTCTACCAGAATCTACCAGCAGGGGTCAGCACTACACAAAACCCACAGCGTGGAACGTCCTGGGTCTTCCCACTTAAATCGTGCTAGTCTTTGATTTCCCGCATTTCCTGTCTCTGGCCACACTATCATCCACCCTCATGATCAAAACACGGACCACGAGACTACTCTGCCTTCCTCACTTGTTCAAACAGACTTTCCTTTTCACTTCCAAGTAACCCTCCAGCAACAGGCTGTTTACCTTCGTACAACCTTTGTCCTTTCATGGCACTTTTATATCCATTATCATGATTATATGTCTAATTCCATAAGATAGATTGCATAAGAGATAGGTGTTATAGTTCTCTTTTAATAGGTGAATAAAAGGAGGCATAAAGACAGCTGACTGAAATGTCAGATTAAGGACTAAAGTCAAAACTTCTAATTCAGTGTTAAGCGGCAACTCCAAGCTCTTTGGGAGGGGTTGGGGGTAAGGTACTCCCAGTGGTGCTCAGGGGACTATGCATTGCAAGAGATTGAATTCTGGGCCTCTGGCATGCAGAGAATGTGCTTAGCCCATTGAACTCTCTCTCCAGATTAATTTCCTGAGCTTCATTAATCTTGCTTGTTCAAAATCCTCCTCTCTGTGCCCAATTCAATGAAAACAAACTGCAAAGACAACCCTATAGAAAGTAAAAAAATTAATTTGAGCAGACTTCATGAAAAAAGGAGCCAAATGATTAATAACTAGGTGAAAGAAGTTCAATTTTACCAGTTTTCAAGGAAAAGTCAATTAAAGTTAATGTGATACTCTACAATTACAGATTGATAGTTATATCAGAGTACAAGAAAAGCACAACTATTTAATTGTGAAAAAACCATAAGTATTGAATATAAAGTAGCTTATATAATAAATAAAGTCTGTAGGAAAATCATAATTTGTGAAAGGCATCACTGTAACTGTCATCCTGTTGCTCATCGATTTGCTCAAGTGGGCACCGGTAACGTCTCCATTGTGAGACTTGTTACTATTTTTGGCATATCGAATACGCAAGGCAAACGCCCTACCCACTGTGCTATCGCTCCAGCCCGTGAAAAGCATAAATGATATAAATTATTTATAGTTGTATCATATTATTCTGCAGTGCATCCTAAAATATACAGCCCTGGGACTGGGTAGATAGTGCAGCATATAGGGTGTTTGCCTTGCACATGGCTGACCAGGGTTCAATCCCCAGAACTCCACTTGGTCCCCTCAGCATTGTCAGGGACACTGTCAGGAGTGACTTCTGGGCATAGAGCCAGGAGTCACCCTGAGCACTGTCTGGTATAGGTAGCCCCAAACCCAAGAAATAGAATAGAATACACATGCCCAATAGAAAAGTGTACTCTACAGGGGGCTGGAGCAATAGCACAGTGGGTAGGGCGTTTGCCTTGCACGCAGCCGACCGGGGTTCAATTCCCAACATCCCATATGGTCCCCTGAGCACCACCAGGGGTAATTCCTGAGTGCAGAGCCAGGAGTAACCCCTGTGCATTGCCGGGTGTGACCCAAAAAGCCAAAAAAAAAAGTGTACTCTACAGATTAATAATATTCATAGTGGAGGGTTGGCAAGATAATACAGGGTGTAAAGCACTTGTCTTCTATGCAGGCCTGGGTTGGTTCCCCAGCACTTTATATGGTCTCCTGAGCACTCTCAGGAGTGATCCTAAGTACAGAACCAGGAATAAGCCTTGAGCACTGCTAGGTGTGGCCCAACCCTGACCTCCAGAAGAAAGAATGTTCTTAGTGTTCCTGGGAGATGGCTCAAAAAGCAATGGACTGGATCTTTTTGCCTAGTGGAGCCCATAGTACCAACTGGTACTATAATAACCAAAGCTAGAAGCTGCCCTTGTCAATGGCAGACTAGATGACTCAGCGGCATTATGTATACCAAATGGAATGGTATGTATCATGTATCAGTGAAAAAGAACACTATAGCTGTCTGTAATAGAAGAGATGGTCTTCACAGATGGTCTTCAAGATTGAAGAGCTATAGAGCAAATATACATTTATATAAATCACTTACATTTATATAAAAGTATATATAAAATATACATAAAATTCATAAATAGGTAAATCTAATACATAACATCAGAAGAAAGGCTTTGATTAAACTTTTGGGGATTAATTTGGAGTTTTGTGAGTACTACTAGCAAGAAGAGAACTGCTTGGGCTTGGTAAGTTCTGAATTACAGTCTATGAGCATTCCTTCCTTCTTCCTTCTTTCCTTTCTTCCTTCTTGAATCAACCCAAGACCTCACACACACAAGTGCTCTATTGCTGAGCTAGATTCCCTGCTCCTATTATAAAGTGCTTTTCTGTATATACATTACTTCAGTAAAATTTGTTTTTAGATGTTTCCAGGTCTGAAATCTATCTGACTTAAACAATATCCAATTGCTATCTTGCCATTTTTCTTTTTCCTTTCAGGGTTATCAAAGACATCAAATATTATCAAATGGGAGAAGTTCTATGCTTTACCTTGAAGCACTTGAGAAAACAACCTACCTATGTGTTCTAGAACAGTCTTAGTGAGCCGGCATTCAGTGATGCCATCAGAGTACAAGAATGACTGACTAATTTGGAAAAATAGAATAAAATACATCTTTCTCATGGCATATAACTCTTACCTCAGTCAGATTAATTATTAACCTCAGCATTTTTCAGGACAGGATATTTGATTAACCTTGTAAACCAAGCCATAGAGCAAAAGTAGAATTTGTGACCATCTTCCTTCCTGAAGGAACAAGGGAAGAGAAATAGTTTGAAAATAGTTTGAAGGAACAAGGGAAGAGAAAATCTTAAGCACCACTGGACCAGCCTGGTATTTGGTCCTTTTGCTAAATACATCTCCCCCTGATATCTATGAGGAAAAAAAAGATTCAGGAAAGAATTTATATTTTATTTATTTGTGGTTGGTTTATTTTTTGGGTGGGGGCCCCCAATCATTGCACAGGGGTTCTGAGATCACTCCTGGGGATACTTTGGTTCCGGATTACAGTTTCACACACAAAAATGCAAAGAACTCCTGTCCAGTGCTGCTGGGAGTCATCGGAACTATACCCCGGCACTTGGGGGGCCATGTGGTGTCAGGGATCAAACTTGCAGCCTCCTGCATGCCTGACATTCGATCCAGCCCAAGAAAGGATTTTTAAATAGCTGTGAAAAAAAAAAGCCCAATCAAAATATCACTCCCCTCCCACCATAGTAAACGCTAGAAAACTAGGAGGAAAATTGAAGAGAATATTGGTTTAGCTATACAAAAACATTGGGAAATGATCTAAGGAAAGTTTGAATATATTTCTTCTCCTAAATGACCTTTCCCCTTTGGTCTGCAGCCATTTCTGCATCAGAAATAAATGTATCAGTTAGCGGGTGAGCCTACTTAGCCAGAAGGGGGCGAGCAGAAACAGAAATAGAAGATTTCAGTTCAACGGGTACCTCCTGCTGCATTTGTGCTGCCAGAGTAGGCAATTTGAAGTGAGCCAGGGTATATTAGAACAGCCCCAGGGCCTGGGAACCAGAGCAGAGTGGAATCTAGTCTTGCAACAGGGAGCGGAGCTCAATAACTGGAATTGCAACACCAGCAAAGCACCACTAGGTGTCGCGCTGGTGGCCTCACACCGCATAGCTAACTGCAGCACCAACCATCTGGCCCGTATATCAGGGCAAATGTAGCAGGGAGTGACCCCTGTATATCCCCTCTACACCCAGTTGTTACTGGGTAGACCCCTATAAAAATAAACTGCCCTGTCCCCAACTGCAAGCATCTTTCCATGCCGTAAAGATTAAGCATAAACTGTTCTCTTCCAGGTTAGTTCTGGATGACTGCTTCGTTTAACGGTGGTGGTGTATTTTGATCCTTGGGAAAGCAGGAAATCAGATACATGACACTGTAGAAGTCCAGGTAGTGAGAGCAATGACCGCTTTTGTTGAGCGACCTTGTTAATTGCCGTTGCTCTTGAGGAAGGGTCAGCTGAGCACAAAGAAAAGATAGTTTTGCTAAAGAAATACCAGCTCCTAAACAGGTCTTTCTCTGGTACTGAAATTTCACCAGCTATTCTCGGCCCTTCTCAATACTCACCCTTAAGCCTTGTTATTGCCTTGAAGAAAATGAGATTATTTTAAGGACTATCATGTCTTTTCATAAAAGTGCAGGTGTCCTTCAATATTGGAAAGTATTGCTTTCCTTGAAACTTTCTAAAGCAGATAAAGATGATTACCAAAGATTTACACAAATGTTTTGGGACAGTGCTCAGGAAGTCCAGGGGCCTAGAGTTCAATGCAAGGGTCCAAAGGTGTCTGACTCCTATCAAAACTTTTTTCTTTCAGCACTCTCTGACCCCACAATGAACCTATCATCCTATGTTTACTGCACCCCCAGATCAGCAAGAGCATTTGAGAGGGGCAGTAATACCCATTGAGAGTATGTATTGGCACCTTTGCATTTCTAACCCAAGATCTGGCAAGGCTTCCTGATTCCCGCCCCTTGCAATGTAAGGTCTGTGTGTAATCTTGGAAACAATGGTAAGGAGACTGGATTGGAACAGGCATTGGACTATTATGTTTTTTTTTTCTTTTTCTTTTTGGGTCACACCTGGTGATGCACAGAGATTGCTCCTGGCTCTGCACTCAGGAATTACTCCTGGCGGTGCTCAGGAGACCATATGGGATGCTGGGAATTGAACCCGGTCGGCCGCGTGCAAGGCAAACGCCCTACCCGCTGTGCTATTGCTCTAGCCTGGGCATTGGACTATTATGGATCATTCCAAAACATATGGGTTACTGGAAACCCTTCCAGCTTTGCTTTGGTTGAATGTGACGGTCCACAAGCTCTTGGCTCTGGGAGTGTGGGGTGGGAGAATGCCACATGACTGTCATTTAAGTTTGGAACTTTCCAACCGTAAAAGGAAAAGTAGGGATCATGGCTTGCCTGCTTCTTCACTTGTTGCCCTCAGGAGGATTATGCGAGGAGTCTCCCACCTCCCAGCCCATCTGCAATACTGAGAAACCACTCACAGCGGGTCCTTTCTCCAGAGGGTGGAAGGAAAAGAGCTGCCTGTCTGGAAAGTGAAATCACGAGCCCTTCTGATGTTTCTCTAGGTCTTCAATCCAAAGTAAGCAAATGAAGGACATTAGTGAGAACTTTTTGCAAGAGGATAATTTTATTCGAAAGGAATGTGTACTGAAAAATTCAAGTTTTGTTTAAGCCTTCATAAGCTTGGTGTACCTTTTTTCCCCTCGGCCACATCCATTGGTCACACCCAGTGGTCAGGAGCCACACATCTTTGTGCTTAGGGACCAAGATTCCAACCAGTATCCCAGATACAACTAGGCAAATGCCTTAACTTCGGGTCTGTAACTTGGTGCATTTTTCAGATGTTTTAGCGCTCCACATTTGTTTGTTTCTTGGAGCAGGGCACATGAAGGTGTAATTCTCTATGGTTTGAAGTTAATCCTATGAGGCATATAATATCAAAAATTATAAGAATAATAACAGAATTGCAAATTCCTTAAGTAAAATTGGAATCTGAACTTTATTTATTTAGTTCAAAGACTGATAGAAAACCACCAAATTTTGCCCAGATAAAGTTTGATGTGCAATGATAACGGAAACAGAAGTGGCACAAATTTGCAGGACTTTTTACTTCCATCATAGCAAGATGTAACATGCAGCTAGAGTTAAACCAAATGTCTTTAATAAGTGAGCACACGGGACTGGAGTGATAGTACAGTGGGCAGGGTGTTTGCCTTGCACACGGCCAACCTAGGGTTGATTCCTGCATTCCATATCCCCTGAGCACCACCAGGAAAAATTCCTGAGTCATAGTCAGGAGTAATCCCTGAGCATTGCCAGGTGTGATCTCCTGACAAAAAGTGAGCACAAGAATAAAATCTGTGCCATTACAAACTAACTTAGATGCTTCCTGTTGTTTTATTTTATTTTGAAGAATTAATTAATTATTATGGAGACTGGAGAGATAATGCAGAGCTTAAGGCATCATGCATTTTGCATTCAGCTGACGAGGTGCCATTCCTTGTAACACACGTTTCCTTGAGCTCCACCAGCATTAAACCCTGTGCACAACTGAGTGTGCCTGTAACCAAAACAAATCTTGAAAAATCACACTAACAATTAGCAAATGCAGGGATTTTATGATATATATGCTTTGTATTAAGTAGTTTCCGAGGAAGAAGCTTGGCATGCCTCTCTTTCTGCAAAACAAACGTCAATATTTTAGTTTTCCAGTTTTTGTCATACAATCAGAAGTCCTCTTTGGATTTCTTTCAGTTTGTGAAAATAGCTGCCAGTTAATGTTAATGCTGCCAATAAAAGACTAATGTTAGTCTTTTAAGGAGAGAGAGAGAGAGAGAGAGAGAGAAAGAGAGAGAGAGAGAGAGAGAGAGAGAGAGTAAAAAGGAATGTGCCTACGGGCGCAGGGGGAGGGCCCTCGGGGGAAAGATGGGGGGGTGGGAGGGATTCTGGGAACACTGGTTGTGGAGAAAGAATGGGCACTGGTGGAGGGATGGGTGCTCCATCACTGTATGACTTAAATGTGAGCACGAAAGTTTGTAAGTCTATAACTGTACCTCACGCTGATTCATTAAAAAAATAAAAAGTAAAAAATAAAAATAAAAGCAAATTGAACTTACAAAATGCTAAAGATAACTACCACTGGGGAATATCACAGACTAAAATACTCATGTGATTTATTTTATCTAATAGTGAATATTTTTCTACTCCTGTTAACAAGATACCAACTGTGAAGAAGGTGTTAGTGTATTTTTAGTGGTAGATACATTGTCTAGTTGTCAATTATATAGAAAAAGTTTGAAGGTAAAAATGATCCAAACTTAACTTTCCTAAGCTCACCTCTACTTGGAAAACTCTCTCCCCATCCACTCCAGGTATTCATATGTGTCCCAAAGCCTTATCTAATATTCTAATATGGTGCTTTGAAAATAAATCTGGTGTGGGGGGCATAGTGCAGAAATAAAAAGATTGATTTGCATGAGGCCAACTCCAGCTTAGTCCCTAATATAGCATATGCTCGGCCACCCACTCCCCCGTCCCGTCAATCAGAGCTAGGGCTCATTCCTGAGCAGATGCAAGAATAGACCTTGAGGACCACTGGGTGTGATCCCAACATTCCCTCCTCAAAGAAAAATAAATCGAAATATAAAAAGATGGAAGAAGCAATAAATATTAGAAGAAAATATGAGATGATTTATGTCTAACATTGGGGCTAAGGAGGTCTTCTTTTCTTCTCTTCTTGTTTGCTGTTCATGTTTTGTTTGGTTGCCAACATCAAACTCTGTCAATGCATGTAAAGCTTATGTTCTATTGCTGAACTACAGCCCAGACCCTGGAGAGGATTTTTTTTTCCAAAGCTAAGTTTATTTTTCAGTAAAAATCGCTCTTGTTTTATGGGAGAATTTTTATAGATATTATTTTAACATTTCCATATAGGCTAAAATTCCGTTTTATTTTTCAAAGTTTTACTTCAATAGAATTATATATACTTAATTATATGCACACATACACATATATATGTATATGATTTAAGTGAGACAAGAAATAGACAAGTTAAGAAAAGATAAATATGTTCAACATCATTAAAATGGATTGCTTTTCGAAAGATACCATAAAGTGAAAAAAAATAAGGTAAACAGATATGACAAAAAATAGCAAATACTCCAATAAATAAAATAAATCAACAACAGAAACATCAGAACATGATATGAAAAGGCAATTCATAGTAGAGGAAATAAGAGAAGGTTACATATCTCCCTGGGGGTTAGAAAAAAAACAATGAATTCATGGATATAAATATATGCCTATAGGTATAGAAACACAGAATTTTTGTGGCTGCCCAAAGGCCCAGGAGAGGATAATAGCTCTGAGAGTGAAAGTCAGAAGGAGCTTCAACTGCAACTCCAATACTTTATTTCTCTTACCCAAGTAAATTGGGCTGGAGCGATAGCACAGCGAGTAGGGCATTTGCCTTGCACCTGGCCGACCCGGGTTCTATTCCTCCATAACCCCTCAGAGAGCCCGGCAAGCTACCGAGAGTATCTTGCCCGCACAGCAGAGCCTGGCAAGCTACCCATGGCATATTCGATATGCCCAAAACAGTAACAAGTCTCACAATGGAGATGTTACTGGTCCCCGCTCGAACAAACCGATGAGCAATGGGATGACAGTGATACAGTGATACCCAAATAAAATTAGGTTTAAGATCTCTGTGACAAAAGGCAATAGTTATCAAACGTGAACCGTACCATTGGTGAACACATATTTACGTATTTATTGGAACATACCTCGGAACAGAATTTCTAGGTCATATGACCCTGAAGCAGAGATCCTCTGCCTGCTATCCCCCAATCTCCAGTGACCCAGGGATCACACTCACAAGCCACACCCTGCCACACCCTGCCGGCACCAGGTAATCTCATTGGCCACCCTCCAGATCTCAACAGCTGCTCCTCCCAGACAGGAGTATAAAATGAGGCCCCCATAGCCTTGCTACCAGACTCCATGCCAGGCTGTTTTCATTCGGGGCACCACGGGGGGGGGGGGGGTGAGTGAGAACCCTCCCCACCCCAAGGGACCCAGCCCCGGCAGCCAACTTCCATTACCCAACCAATGCCACACTCCAGGCCTTGGCTGCGCTACACATTATAAGACACTTCCTACCCATTTTCCATAATTACCACACCATATTTGATGGAGTTCAGAAGTAGGTGACAAACCATAGAGAGTATGATTATATATATAATATATATTATATAAAGTATATATACACATAGAGGTATATGGAGAGCCTGGCAAGCTATCCATGGCGTATTCGATATGCCAAAAACAGTAACAATAGATCTCATTCCCCTGACCCTGAAAGAGCCTCCAAACGTTGGGAAAGACGAGTAAGGAGAGGCTGCTAAAATCTCAGGGCTGGGAGGAATAGAGATGTTACTGGTGCCCGCTCAAGTAAATCGACAAACAACAGGATGACAGTGATACAGTGATGGTTTGTGTATGTTTTAAACAACATTTTATTTATTTTTGTCAAGGTGGAGGAACTGCAGGGTTTGGGGCCACTGCTGGTGGTGTTCAGGGGCTATTCCTGGCCTGTGCATAGGGCTCCCTCCCTCCCCCTACTCAGGGGGCTATATATGGTGCCAGGAATAGATCCAGGGTTGACCGCATTAAAGAAAATCATCTTAACCCTCAAACAATAACTTTTTGGCCCCTCTACTTATTGTGTTTTGGCTACATTGTTGCTATCAGTTGGCTCATCGAAAAAAATTTTATTGCTGTTTTTTTGGGGTCACCCCAGCTGTGCTCAGGGGTTACTTCTGGTTCTGCACTAAGTAATTATTCTTGGTGGTGCTCAGGGGACCATATGGGATGCCAGAAATCGAACCTGGATCCGATTCATGCAAAATGAACTCCCTACCTGTTGTACTATCTCTCTGGACCTCTGAAATGTATTTCTATGTGCATTTCAATAAGAAGTGAAACAATAAAATAAAGACTACAGGGGCTGGAGCGATAGCACAGCGGGTAGGGCGTTTGCCTTGCACGCGGCCGACCCAGGTTCGATTCCCAGCATCCCATATGGTCTCCTGAGCACCGCCAGGAGTAATTCCTGAGTGCAGAGCCAGGAGTAACCCCTGTGCATCACCAGATGTGACCCAAAAAGCAAAAAAAAAAAAAAAAAAAACCAAAAATAAAGACTACAGTGCAACACTAATACAAACCTTTCAGAATAGCTACAATTAGAGAATGGAAAATACCATGTGTTGGTGAGGATTTACTGCAACGGGGTGGCTCATATATCACTAGTGGGGATTTACCCTGATTGAATCCCTTTGGGAAACTGGCATCATGTACTAACTGAAAATATGAGTATCTGGCAATTCCACTTCCAGGCAGATAAACCAAGCAAAAAATGTGTTTATATGACCACCAACCAAAAAGAGAAGTATAGGGGCTGGAGTGAAAGCACAGCGGGTACGGCGTTTGCCTTGCACGTGTCCGACCCGGGTTCGATTCCCAGCATCCCATATGGTCCCCTGAGCACGGCCAGGGGTAATTCCTGAGTGCAGAGCAAGGAGTGACCCCTGAGCATCACTGGGTATGACCCAAAAAGCAAAAAAGAAAAAAAAGAAAAGTATAAAACTTGCATGGTATCTTTTTTTTTTTTTTTTGGGGTAATACCCGGAGTTGCATCTCATGCACTCAGGCGTTACTCATGGCGATGCTCAGTGGACCATATGTGATGCTGGGAATCGAACCTGGGTCAGATGCATGTAAGGCAAATGCTCTATCCGCTGTGCTATCTCTCCAGCCCCAATATAATTTTTTTCAATACATTTTATAACTTTATTGGGATAGCTTTGAAATATAAAAATCGTATACATATTTAAGGTATAGAAGAGTGTGTACAATAAGCCAGAGAAATAACTCAATGGACTGGCTCATGCTTTGCATGTGAAAGGCTCAGAATTGCTCTCTGAGTATCATGCTAAGTGAAATGAATCAGAAAAAGAGGGATAGACATAGAATGACTGCACTTATTTGTGGAATATAAAATGTCATAATATGAAACTAACACCCAAGGACAGTAGAGACAAGTGCCAGGAAGATTGCTCCATGGTTGGAAGCCTGCCTCATGAGCTGGGGGAGAAGGCAGCTGGGATAGAGAAGGGACCACTAAGTCACTGATGGTTGGAGGGATCACTCAGGATGGTAGATGTGTGCTGAAAGTAGATAAAGGACCAAATATGATGTCTTCTCAGTATCTGCATGGCAAACCATAATGCCCCAAAGCAGAGAGAGAGTAAGAAGGAAATTGTCTGCCATAGAGACAGGGGTGGGTTAGGGTGGGGGTGGCAGGAGGGATACTCCGGGGATGTTGGTGTGGAAAATGTACACTAGTGGAGGGATAGGGGTTCAATCATTGTATGACTGAAACTCCATCATGAAAGCTTTGTAACTATATCTCACAGTGATTCATTAAAAAAAATATATGTGTGTGTGTGTATATATATATATATATATACATATATATATATAAAAGAATTGCTCTCTGGCATTGTATAGTCCCCCCAGCACTGTTGGGAGTGACCCATGAGCACTACCAGGGTTGGTCCCCTCTCAAAAAAACAAAACAAATAAGGAAATAACAAGAACAAAACAAAAGAAGACCAGATAGTACAGGGCTTACAGTGTTTGCCTTACCTGTGACCAACCTCTGTTCAATCTACCACCCCAGGCTGCATTACATGTTGTTCCCTGAGCCCCACCAGGAGTAATCTGTGAGCACCAAGCCAAGAGCAATCTCTGGGCAATGGTGGATGTGACCTAAAAACCCAAACAAAAATAATTAAATAAAACTTAAGCTTTAAAAAAATACCCAAAGACCACATACTAGAAAGTTAACTTATTTATTCAATCAATTGTTCAACTAGCATAAACTCTAGGCATTGTGCAGGAGTCAAAGACCTGAAGGAGCACAGAACTCCTCGTGCATCTCTCTGATTGGCCTCCCCTCATTTGGGGCTGTCCCTCAGAGGAAATGTGACCCTCAGAGGACACCCCTCCTCTGCTGCAGCCTGTTTCCTCCCCTCCGGGCTTGCAGGACAATCCCACCATAGACCTGCTCCCCAGCCCTGCTGCTCAGGGGTGCACCTCAGTGAACATTCAACACACTCAAGGTAAAAGGTGAGATTTCCAGAGTCAACAGGCTAAAATTTATATTAACTGTCACTGTCACTGTCATCCTGTTGTTCACTGATTTGCTCAAGCCGGCACCAGTAACGACTCCATTGTGAGACTTGTTGTTACTGTTTTTGGCATATCGAATACACCACAGGGAGCTTGCCAGGCTCTTCTGTACAGGCGAGATACTCTCGGTAGCTTGCTGGGCTCTCCGAGAGGAGCAGAGGAATCTAACCCAGGTTGGTTGCGTGCAAGGCGAACGCCCTACCCGCTGCGCTCCAGTCCAAAGTTTATATTAACTAGAAAAGAAAATTTGTTCAAAAAGACAAACTGACAAAGATTTCCGTGGCCTTTGCAGAGAAACTGTGTGGTTGACACAGAAAGATTTCAGTGTCCTTTTCTTAGTTCCCTGCTTCTAGTTCCCCAGGGATCCACCTCTGCCTAACAAAGTTGGTTTCTGCGCCTCCCCAACAAACAGCCAGCCTTTGGCAACCTTCCTAGAATGTACACACAGTTTATTTTAAATAGAATCCTTTTCCCCTTTGTTTCTTCTACATTTAGTATCCAGTGTACTAAATGGCAAGCGAGAGTTAATCCTTCCTCATTTTCTTTCTACTCTCTCTCCCATCTTTTCTCCTGGGTGTCTTTTCCTCTCCCTTCATTTTCTTTTCAAGACTCCTAGTGGAGTTAACACTGTCTTGGAGTTTATAGATATGTTGCCTGTTGAACTTGAAGTTGTTCTGAACACAGAGACACAAATCTAGAAAATAGTAGTTTCTTTTCTAAACATACTGCTCTGCTGAATAAAAAACCCAAGAGAGATTTGTTTCTGGACAAGAACCAGAACTGGAGAGAGAAAAGTCAGACTTAAGGGAAGGGAGTGTCTAGGAGATTTATTTCTGGAGTAATTCCACTCAAACTTCCCCAAAATGCACTGGAGATTTTTGGATTCTTCTTCTTCTCCTCCTCCTCCTCCTCCTCCTCCTCCTCCTCCTCCTCCTCCTCCTCCTCCTTCCCCTCCTCCTCCTCCTCCTCCTCCTCCTCCTCCGCCCCTCCTCCTCCTCCTTCTCCTTCTGCTTTTGCTTCTTCTCCTCTTCCTCCTCCTCCTTCTTTTCTCCTCCTCCTTCTCCTCCTCCTCCTCCTCCTTCTCTTCTTAGTCCTCCTCCACCTATTCTTACTCCTCCTCCTCCTTCCTCCTCCTTCTCTTTGTCCTTCCCTTCTCCTTTTTCTTCTGGAGTGAGGATGTGAAGGGCCAAGACAAAGGGAGAGTTGAACCAGACCTGGCTCTGTGCTCAGGAGTAACTCTTAGTAATGTGGTACTGGGGATTTGGACCAGCATCAGCCGCATACAAGTTACATGTCTCTGTCTCTCTAAGCCCAGATTCATATTCTCTTAAACTCATAATCAAATGCATTAGGCTGGATCCATACATGTCCCGCTTTCCACTCCAGTGATTTTTATCTTTGGGGTTCAGACTATAGCTGACATCAACTGACTGTGTTTATTATTTATTGTGAGTACCTGTCTGATCTTGGATCCACATACGATTTATTTTGGTGGTTGTTATCTCTGAGTCATGAAGGAAGCAGTTCCAGTGTTGAGGAGGTCCAAGAATGGATAAAATTGATGGCTTGACTGCTTGGCAATTTCTATCAAAAAATGATTCCTTTCACAGTTATGTCCAAGGACTGGGTACAGGGGTGTGGTTAGCTCTGAAGCTATAGGTATCCTGTTTATCTCAGCTGTAATTAGACTATGAACAATATCTTAGAGAAAGGTGTTTCTCAGACCAGATACTTGGGTCTTATTTCCAGCACCACATGGTCCCTCAAGCACTGCCAGGTGTGGTCCCAAAACAACAGCAACAACAAAACCAAATTAAAGAAAATGCTTTTTATTTATAACTACAATTTATTTTGTGTGGGTGGTTGTGCGTAGCACCTTTAAAAACAGGTGTTTGATTTTTTTTTAACCAAATTGTTGTTCAACTTTATTTACAAATTAGTTTCTGAATTTGGTTTGTTGTGAGTTTTATTTTGAAAACTGATTTTTTTCTTTTAACCTATTCAAACAGCAATATTGAGACTTGGATTCTATATCCTATAGAGGAAAAAATATTATTTTTTACACTTCTGAGTCCTGTAATAAAAAGTCAGATTGGGGGCTGGAGCCATAGCACAGCGGGTAGGGTATTTGCCTTGCATGCGGCCGACCCGGGTTCAATTCCCATCATCTCATATGGTCCCCTGAGCACCGCCAGGAGCAATTCCTGAGTGCAGAGCCAGAAGTAACCCCCGTGAATCGCCAGGTGTGACCCAAAAAGCAAAAAAAAAAAAGTCAGATTGTAAAATAAAAGACAGTTTATAAATGTGAACACCTGCATGGGAGATACCCAGTGAAAATTAGTAACTGCCCAAGGTGGCTTAGAATTTAGAATTAAATATTTATCCTACTAAGGGGAAGGAGAAAGCATTTAGGTCTCTTGGGAAATAGTAAATGATTTTTAGAAAAGTAGAATGGGCCTGTGGATAAGGGGGAGTCAGAAAATATCTTTCAGGGCCTGAGCAATAGTACAGCATGGTAGGGGTTTGCCTTGCATGCAACTGATCTGGGTTTGATCCCAGTTAGTAATCTCTTATACAAGGGCTTAATGGTTCCAGGGTGGAAGACAACAATCTTCACACACTCTCCTCTAAGGACATTTTTTGGATCATTCTTAGTGGATTATTCATGACAAGCAATACAAAATAAATTATTTAGGTCCTGCTTTGGGAGCAGGGTTTGGGGGTCAGCATGGAAACATTCAAAATATGGTGGTGGCAGGTGTAATGGTGGTGGGATTGGTGTTGGAATATTAAATGTAACAAATTATTGTGAAAAAGGAGAGCCTGGAAAGCTCCCCCGTAGTGTATTCATATGTTAAAACCAGTAACAATGACGGGTCTCATTCCCCTGACCCTGAAAAGCATCCAATGCGGTACCGTTGGGAAGGACGAGTAAAGAGAGGCTGCTAAAATCTCAGGACCAGGACAAATGGAGACGTTACTGAGACCGCTCGAGAAAATTGACGATCAATGGGATGATGGTGATGAAAAATACAAGTAAATACATATTACCTATAAACTGACAACTCTCAAATTACATCTCCCATCTATTTGTCTCCACTGAAGCCATCTGCCTTTGGACTTTCTGTTTTTGTGTGTCAGAGTGGCCGAAATTGGATTCCTGATCCACCCCAGCCCCCAGCCTACTTTACTAGCCGTGTCCCCAACCCAGCAGATGACAACATATTTTTTATTCAAAACAAAAACCTAAAAGCACGTTAGGTTTGTTTGGGGGACACACTTGGTGGTACTCGGGGGCTACTCCTGGCACAGTTGGGGACCATGCAGTACCAGGGACCAAACTCCTGCACACAGAGCATGAGCTCCAGCCCTTTGAGCTACCTGCCAGACCCAGCCTTGGCAGCACTTTCACTCTTTCCTAGTCCACATCCAATCCCTGCACTAGTCCTTCGAGTCCTGCCTGCATGGACAGAGAGCACATTTCTCCACTGTCTCTCTCCCCTCTGGTCTCCTCTCCACTCCTTGCTCATGCTCGGATCACTGCATTGGACCCGCCAAAGGCCACCCTGCTTCTACTTTGTCTCCTTCCCTCTATTCTGAGAGAGAAGCCTGGAATTTAAACTGTGTTCCTTTTACGTCCAGAAGCAGAATGCCAGTCAGAATAAACACAGAAAGAGGGGACGCCCCAGGCCCAGCCTGAGCTCCTTCCTCACCCCTCCTGGACTTCTGGGTTCCAGTAACTCTGTGGCCTCCTTCTGGGGACTCCATCCTGGCTCTTGCCTCATCCTGGAAGGCCTCTGCCAGCAATATTTGCACTTTTCCCTCAGACTTTACTTACTGGCACTTCTCCACAAAGCCTACCCCTAAGGATTACCACCTTTTCTACATATGCTTGATCTGTCTAATCTGGCCCTCAGGCCTCAATAGCACTCACCACCTCATGACGGACTCCTCATGTACTTCAGTGTTCAATTTCTCACCGGTCTCTTACATTGGATGCCAGTTTGTGGCAGTCAGGGATGGATTGCCAACTAATGCCTATGCTAGTGTTTGTTTCAAAGGAGTCCTGCCATGCAGTAAATATTTATGGAATGAATTCATTGAAATTTGATATATTCCTTGAAATTGGATATATTTCTTGAACAAAGAACCAATACTATCAACTCTAATAGGCCAATAAATGAAACTTAAGTTAACACTCTGAAATTCCAAATTTTGAACCACACTTTGCTCTCAGCCCAGTTCTTAACTTCTTAGCAACAGTGACACTGTAGTATTTTCTGTGAATGGCCTCTTCTATGAATGATTTTATTGTTCTTTTTATTCCGTTTGTTACATTTCTTAGAATTCATGTCAATGGTTTCATTGATCTTATTTACTACTTCCTTAAAGTGAAATAAAACTATTTAGTGCAGGAAAATCGAAATGTTAGGAGAAGAATAATCTCCATGGGAACTTGGAGAATTTGTTTGGTTATTTGTTTATTTATTATCTACTTAATTTTGTAGTGCCAGGAATCAAACTCAGGCCCTCGCAATTATAAGGCAAGTGCTCTAATATTGACCTGAATAGGCAGAACTTAAACGATTGTCCCATGGGCTACGGAAATGCACATTTGATGTCTATCATCCCATTTATTTTTACCCCTCTGTGATACCAGGCACCAAACCAGCCCTCCTGTATGCATGTAAGTCTCATAGTTTATCACTGAGTCACATCTCTGGCTGACATCCGTATCTAAAACTCATCCCCACATCCCTTCCTAAACATCACCTGTGCAACCAATGACAAGTCAGGTTCTTCCTAAATGCTATTATTCCCTTGAACCAGTATGAAAGATTTCTTTTTGATAACACAATAGATTTCTCCTAACCTTTCTTCTGCTATTCCTTAAATAGCAGAAGCAAAGTTATCATTATGCTCCCAGGAAGAGCTTTTTAAGTAAGGTAACACCAGCCTTTTCTATAATAATTCTGCTCTTAAAAATAATTTATTCCATCTAACTCCATGTTTTCATAAGTTGAAGACATTTACAGAAAGATTAAATGTATTTCTTAGTCTTTCAATAATTGTAATGGATGAAAACAGTGTTGACTGAGTAGAATAAGTTCATCTTATTCTTTTTATTCTCTTCCTTTTCCTTGGGACACGAAACTTGGTGAATTCAGAGAAAAAGGATAGCTAAGACAAGGCACTCAGTGAAAATGAATTGTACAGAAATGTTAGCAGTTTATTTAAAAGGATCGGTCTGATTCCTGAAAAAGAGAATGATAGAGCTAATGTGAAAAAAATATTTGATATCAGTGAATATGAACTTAGGTGATAGTACAGCAGGTAAGGTGCTTGCTTTGCACGCGGCTGACCCCCAATACGAGGTTTGATCCCAGACTCCATATGCTTCCCCCCTTATCTCCCAAGTCAGATAAGAGTGATTCCTAAGCAAAGGGCCAGGAGTAAGCCCAGAGCACCTCTGGGTATGGCCCCAAAACAAAAATAAAGAAAGAAAAATGGGTAAATCTGGGCAAAGGCTATTGGAAGTTTCTTGCTCGATTCTTTTCTTGGTGGTGGGGGGGGGTGAGGGGGTGTTTGAGGGCAGGAATGAGCCACACCTGACTCAGGGCTTACTCCTAGCTCTGCACTTAGGGGTCACTCCTAGTGGTGCTCTGGGGACCGTAGGTGCTGCCAGGATTGGCACTGGCTGCATAAGACATGTGCCTTAACCCCTATAACTATCTTTCCAGCCCTGTATAATTCTTGCTTTTTTTCTCTGCGTTTAGAATTACTTTAAAATAAAAACGTTTTGGGGCTGGAGCAATGACACAGCGGGTAGGGCATTTGCCTTGCACGGAGCCAATCCGGGTTCGATTCCCAGCATCCATATGGTCCCCTGAGCACCGCCAGGGGTAATTCCTGAGTGCAGAGCCAGGAGTAACCCCTGTGTAACCCCTGTGTAATCCCTGTGCATCGCCAGGTGTAACCCTCTTCCAAAAATAAAATAAAATAAAAACGTTTTGGGAAAATATCCGGTTTCTTTGGTCTAAGTACCAGTAAACAAAGCATCAACATGTATTGAGCTACTGATCGTTGCTGAGATACATAAAGATGAATAACAGACGGGGCTGTTGTACCTATTGTTCAGTCTGAGAAGGGGAATGAGACATGTAAATAAGCGTCATGGGACAGTAAAATGGGGCTTCTCTTCCCCAACCTCAAATGAGGCACTAGGGAATAACGAACAGTAAAATAAGGTCAGTTAAAGATAACTGCCCCCCCAACCACTCCCATGCAACTCCCCACCCCCCATGCAGAACATACAAGGAAACAAAAATAACTTGCTTTTCAGTTCTTAGTATTCTCAGTCAGATCAAAGTTACAGGAAGAGAAGGAAAAGGAAAGAAAGTGACATAAATAGGCCAGTTTACCTTTTGTGGATGATGATGACGAAAACAACAAATTCCTAATTGGCTTTCGCCCAATTTTGTAGCAGGTTCTTGTCCTCAAGAAGTCAAAATTGAAAGCAAGGAACCAGAGGGCAGAATGACTGAATCAGTGCCAGACCCCACTCAGAGAAACATAAAGGGAGGGTGAGAAAAGCAGGGAAGCTCCCAGATTATGGGTCTCCTGAATTGGGATTCCTGAAATGGGACATTATTTTTAACAGGAGATTTTTTTTGGGGGGGGGGTCACACCCAGCGATGCACAGGGATTACTCCTGGCTCATGCACTCAGGAATTACTCCTGGCCATGCTCGGGGGACTATATGGGATGCTGGGAATCGAACCTGGGTTGGCTGCGTGCAAGGCAAATGCCTTACCCACTGTGCTATCGCTCCAGCCCCAACAGGAGATTATTTTAACAGGACATTATTTTTAACCCCACCAGTGGGGTGGGGCTGTGGGGAGAGGGGCCTGGGGCAACCCCTGGGGCTTCTCTACCCTGGGGTGTGAGCATCATAGCTTCAGTTACATGGTGGGGGCCATCAGGGCCACATCCACTGGTGGTTGGCGGTCAAGGTATGAGGTGCCAGACAGTAGTCCCAAGGCCTCATGCATGCCAGGCATGTGCTCTGGCCACATCCCTGCCCCTGTGCCCTTCTCAGTCCATGCTTGAGGTAGGACTCCTAGGGGATGGGGAGTTGAAGAGCTTTCAAATGTGGTTTTTCAGGGGGCTGGAGAGATACTGTAGAGGGCAGGGCACCTGCTGTTCACATGGGGGACTTGGGTTCAATCTCTGGCACCCTGTATGGTTCCTCAGCGTTGCTTGGATGATTCCTGAGCACAGAACCAGGAGTAAGCACTGAACACCCCTGGGTGTGGCCCCCAAACAAAAACAACAAATGTTTCTTCAGAGGAAGCAAACAGAAAATAAAAATCAAAATGGTAGATATAAGCCCTAAAAAATTAATGGTATAAATGTACCTGTTGCAACCTGAAACTAGGTATTCTGGGTAAAATAAACCACGCACATGTGATGAGTTTCAATGTATTATGACCTGGGTTTGATTCCTCCATCCCTCTCAGAGAGCCCAGCAAGCTACTGAGAGTTTCCGGCCCGCACAGCAGAGCCTAGCAAGCTCCCCGTGGCATATTCGATATGCCAAAAACAGTAACAACAAGTCTCACAATGGAGACGTTACTGGTGCTCGGTGCCACTGGAGCAAATCGATGAACAACTGGATGGCAGTGCTACAGTGCTACTTTTAGGTGAGATATGCTGAGCTCAAACCTGAGGAATTTCAAGTGAACCATGAAACAGGTTTTGATCCCATTTATGTGTGTGGGCAAGAGAGGGGTGGGGGGCACTGGTGGGGGGCTGGCAGTGGAAGTTCCCTGAGTCTTGTCCAGTAACAGCTATGATTTAGACCAGTTAGAGGCCGAGTGGGTCCCAGAGGACAAAGAACTTAGGACAGAGTTCCAGGTGTTTCTCCAGAAGAGCAACATATCCTCAGGGCAAGGCACGAGCCAGGAGAAAAAACTTGCCTGGAAGCAATAGGGAAAAAAGTGAGCAGGGCAGAGTGGAAAGTAGAAAAATAGTCTAGTTTCTGAGAAAGAACCTCTGAATTCACTCTCCCACTGCAGGGAGAAGAGAGACTGCAGGCAAGGCCCAAGAGGGTTGTTGATGTTGTTTTTATGCATTTATTTTATTTTATATTAATTAATTAATTATTTTTTTTTCTTTTTGGGTCACACCTAGCGATGCTCAGGGGTCGCTAGGCTTTGCACTCAGGAATTACTCCTGGCGGTGCTCAGGGGACCATATGGGATGCTGGGAATCGAACCTGGGTTGGCCGTGTGCAAGGCAAACGCCCTACCCGCTGTGCTGTCGCTTCAGCCCTTTAAAATTTTTTTAAAATTAATCACAATGATAACTCCATTTACAAAGTTGTTCATGATTGGGTGGATTTCTGTCATGTAATGTTCCAACACCCATCCAATCACCAGGGATTAAATTTTCCCTGTAAAAAAGTACCATTTCACCAACTGTCTCTATTTCCTCCCATTCCCCACCCCCATCTGTTACTATATGGCCAGCCCCTTTCCCCTCTTTGTCTCTGTCTGTCTCTCTGCTCTGTCTCTCTCTTCTCTCTCTCTGTGTCTCTCTCTTTCTCTCTCTGCCTCTGACTCTCTCTGTCTCTGTCTGTCTGTCTGTCTCTCTCTCCCCGCTTCTAGCCCCAAGAGTTTTGATCATCATTGGAGACCAGAGATTCCGGTTTATGAACAGAAACTGTTTGCTACTTAGATTGCCCAAAGGAAAATGTCCAGAATTCTATCCATTTTGCATTTTTTCAGACAGAGCAGCAGGCACCACAACCTACCTGGGATTTTCACTGAAAAAGGAGGATAGCATTTTTTTGAATAAAGATATTATCAAGGAACTATGATTTATTTTCTTTAACATGACAATGGTATCATCTTTATGTTTTATTTATTTTACTTTTCTGTTTGTTTTCCTTTGGGGGCCACACCCTGTGGTGCTCAAGGTTTACAACAGGTTCTGTGCTCACGGATCATTCCTGGCAGTACTCAGAGGACCACATGGGTGTCAGGGCTCAAACCTGGGTTGGCCATGTGCAAGGCAACCAACCACCTCAACTCCTTTATTTCATTTATTAAGTAGTGTCCTCCCCACACTCCCTATGATACTCCAGCTGGCACTGCCTGGAGTCAGGCGGTGCAGGCCTAGTGGTTCAGTGCTGGGACCAGAGGTGCTGGGTGACCCCAGAGCAACATCCTGATGTGCTTTGGAGAGGTCATACTAACTTGAAGCTGGGTGATGGAAAAATGAGAATTTTATCTAAGTTGAAAATTTACATTGTACAAACTCAACAATAAAGGGTAATGGAAGAAAGAATGCCGGATAACGATCACAATCTGAGCTTATGCTTGTTCTACCTCATGCTTCACTGATGTGTCCAACCAGTGGTGCTAAGAGAGACAAAGGTGGTGCATCAGACAGTGCTGCCACTGGAAACTGAGACCCTCTCCTCTGGGGAGTCAAGAACGCTTTACAGAACGGCTTTCTGGGGCCAGAGCTACAGTACAGAGGGATAGTTCGTTTCGCTCACAGTAACCTGGGTTTGATCCACGGCACTACATAGGGTCCCCCAAGTCCACCAGGACTGATCCCTGAGCAAAGAGCTAGCAATAAGCCCAGAGCACCACCAGATGTGATTCCCTATGTGCCCTCCTCCAAAAAAAAAAAAAAGCCTTTTATGTAATTTTTGCTTTAACAGTCGCTAAGGGAATAATGAATCCAAACACAGTGTTATCAATGCCCAAGGCAAGATTTTGTGTCTATTTTCTAAGTAATGACTCTTTTCCCCAAACTTTTATAATTCTTCTACTAGTCTAATCACTTTCACTAGAAAACCCACCTGCAATCTCTAAAGCTTAAAGAAGACAAGGAGGAAGTGTGGGTCAACTCTGTGAAAATGTCTCTTGTTTTCTTTGAGCTTGCACTAGTAGGGACTAGGCCCAAAGTCTGCAATTACTCTTTTACATAATTTATAATTTATAAAAGTTATAATTATTCCTTCTGATTTGAGAGGGTCCAGTGTCATTTATGACTTATTCCAGCCCAAAGCACTTAATGGGACCCATTAAGTGGTTGGATCGAATTCATAAAGGATAAAGGACCAAGATAAAATACACAAAGAAGGAATAAGGTAGAATGTCCCACTGACACCTGGTTGAATCTTTCAATAAATCAGCAACAGGCCCTGACAGACTTGACTAGATTCTATGAGATTTAAGGGACAGAACAACCATATGTAATGGAAATCCTGAGCCAAATCTTGAACAAGCCGATCGATGAAGACAGTTTTGGATGTAGTTAATGATTGAGAAAAAAAATACCAAAATTCTTAGATAGAACACGGTGGGGTAGGAAGAAAGTAGGTTGCAAAACAATATGTACAATACAATTCGATTTGGTTTAAATGTACAAAAAATAGGTTTAGAATAGGTACCAAAGTAACAATTTAATTGTTAGTTTTAATCTTTATTTGAATTTCAGACTTTACTGATGCCTGCTCGAGCAAATCGATGAGCAATGGGATGTGACAGTGACAGTGACAGTGTTACTTGTAGAATATGTACTGTATCTGTAATAATATATTTATTTTTAAATATTTTAAAAATATTTTTAGGGCCCAGAGAGATAGCATAGGGTTTAAGCTGGATTCCTGGTACTGCGTTTGGTCCTACAAACACCCACCAGGGGTCGCTCTTAAGCACAGAGCCAAGAATAACCCCTAAGTGCCACCAGGTTTTCCCAGAAGCCCCTAAAAATAATAGTAGGAGTAATAATTTTTCTCTTCAGTAGACTGAACTAGTTCCATTTAATATCATTATAATTTCTTCTAGCTAATTTACTATAAAAAATAGTACTGCTGGGCTGGAGAGATAGTTCAAAGGTTCTGAGCACATACTTGCATGCAGGAGACCCAGGTTCAACCTCTTTTTTAACCTCCAGATCCGAATACCACCAAGAACAACCTCCAAAGGGTCCCAGAGTACTGCTGGGTTTGGCCCCCAAATCAATAATAGTAATAATAGGAGCTGAAGCAATAGCACAGTGGGGAGGGCATTTGCCTTGTACGCTGCCAACCCAGGTTCGACTCCTGGCATCCCATCTGATCCCCTGAGCACTGCCAGGAGTAATTCCTGAATGCAGAGCCCGAGCATCATCATGTATAACCCAAAAAGCTAAAATAATAATAATAGTAATAATAAATTGATAATATTATGATGCTGCAGTAAAAGGCAGTGTTTACTTGGTTTAATTGTGGGAGTAATTAGACTCCTTTTATAACATTCCTGTTTTAGTCATTGAAATTAACTAATACTGTATGAATAGTGAGTAGTCCACTATGCACAGCAATTCCATTTGAGTTTCACTCTTTTTTGTTCTATTTTGTTTCCTGGCCTACCCATGTACTGACTCTGTGCTCAGGAATCACTACTGGTTGGGCTCACAGAACCATAAGTGGTGCTAGGGATCAAATCCAGATTGACTTCATGTGAGGCAAATACTTTAACCACCATGTTATCTCTCCAGACCTTGGTTTTGTTTTTTTTTTTTCAATTTTTGGGTCACACCCAGCGATGCACAGGAATTACTCTGGGCTCATGCATTCAGGAATTACTCCTGATGGTGCTCAGGGAACCATAAGGGATGCTGGGAATCGAACCCAGGATGACCACATGCAAGGCAAATGCCCTACCCGCTGTGCTATCACTCCAGCCCCCAGACCTTGTTCTTTACTCTTATTCCTGCAAACTTATTCCTTGCTATTTTTTATGTGTAATCCATGAAATTGGGTTTTTTAAACCTTTTAAAAAACTCATTGGCTATTTTTTAAACTTACTTATCTATTTTTCTTTCCAAAATTTTAATTAAGCACCATGAATTACAAAGTTATTTATAGTTGGATTTTTGACATACAATGTGTTTCATCACCAATCCCACTTACAATGTCAACTTCCCTTCACCATTGTTGGTTATTGTACATAAGAAAAATGAGAAGATTTGATCTTTCTTTTTGATCATCAGCACTATGATTTGGAGACAGAACCATGTGTTTCTGTTCTCATGTTCTTTTTATTCTGTAGTTGAAGAAATTGAGCCAATTTCTGCTTTCTAATTTTAAATGAAATATGTGTGTTGGTGCTATTGCTATTTCTACCTCTAATAGTTCGATGGAGTAAAATAGAGTAAGCACATTTAAATTTTAGTAGACTTGGAATTAGCATACTTGAATCCCAGTCCCAGTTTAGTTATGAGTGAATGTAATTTTCTCACATATTTGAGAAGAAAAAGCAGCCTGAGCTGAATGTAAAATTTCTTTAAAATGCCATAATCTTAAAATACTGAGAGAGAAAGATAACTCAATGGGCTGAGTACATGGTTAGCACACAGGAGGCCCTGGTTTTATCCTTAGTAACACATAGTCCTGAGCACTGCTGTGAATGATCCCTCAGCACAGAAACAGAACTAGTTCCCAAACACAGCCAGGTTATCCCCCCCCCAAATAATCCTAAAACACTCAGATTTGAACCAGAAGCAATTTGTGTACATGACATTCTATAATTCCTGGGCATGTGGTGATATTGCAGATATTAAAATCAGAGATGATTATTTTATATTTCCTTAACAAATAAAGGCAGTAGTTTGCCTCAAGTTCTGCTCATGATCCAGTAGACACCCAAACAATTACAGACTCAGGTTGATTCTGATAAACTTAGTAATATAAGAAACCGTTTCATGCACTATATGGAAATGGAAGTTTACAAGTAAAATTAGCTAGTGTTAGGCCAGAGCTGTAGTACAGTAGGAGGGCTCTTGCCTTGCATGCAGACAACTCTGGGTCAATCCCTGATACCTCTAAGTTCCCCCAAACACCTCGAGGAGTAATCTCTTCACACAGAGTCAGTAGTAAGCCCTGAGCACAGGTGGGTGTGGGCCAAAAAATAAAAAGAAAAGAAAAGAAAAAAAAAGAAATGCAGAGAAAAGGTTAGCTAATGTTAACAAATAATATCTTTTTCTGGGGCTGCTAGAGAGATAGTACAGTGGGTAAGGTCCTTGCTTTGCACACAGCTGACCTGGTATCGACTCCCAGCATTCCATATGGTCCCCAGAGCCTGCCAGGAGTGATTCCTGATTGCAGAGCCAAAAGTAATAGCTGCTGGACATCTCTAGTGCCCTCATCCCCCACAAAAAAATCTTTTTTTTTTTTAAAAAAAAGCTTTTTCTTGGTGTTCTTTCCAGACTAATTATTTGGATAAAGTTTAGTGTTTCTTGTTTGTCTGATTGCTTTGCTATTATGGCTACACTGGCTCTGTGCTCAGGAGTGACACTGGGTGGTGCTTGGGGAATCATATATCGTGCAAAGGACTTGAACCAGGGTTGGTGAGGTGCAAGGCAAACTCCTTACCTCCTATACTATCTTTCTGCCTGACTGTGTTTTTAACAAAATGTTGGCACTTTCCCCATTTTCCACACACACACACACCTTTTTTTTTTTATTTTTTGGATCTTGGGCTAATCTTGGCAGACTTTTTTGTTGTCTTTTTGTTTTCGGGCCACATCCAGAGCTACGCAGAACTTACTCCTAGTTCGGTGCTCAGTTATTACTCCTGGCAGAGCTCGGAAGACCATATGTGGTGCTGGAGATGAAACCTGGGTCATCGTGTGCAAAGGAAGCACCTTATCTGCTATATTATCTCTCTGACCCCAGAGTTTTGACCATCCCAAACAGAAACTATGTAGTAAATAAAATACCCCTATCCAGACCCTAGTCATCGCTGTTTTACATTATGCCTGATAGTCTGACTTTACCAGCTACCTCATGGAAGTGGGAGCACACAATAGGGAGCCTGGGAATGGCACAGTGGCAAAAAGTACCTGCCTTACTAGCACGAGACCTGCAGTTCAATCCACAACGCTGTCCACTGTGCCTGGCCTCATTCAAGGGGAGATTCCTTGGAAAAGCCTATCCCAACCAAAGCCATATTCTGCCACCTATCCCCCACCAAGCTCACTGTATCACTGCCATCCTGTTGCTCATTTATTTGCTTGAGCGGGCACCAGTAAGGTCTCCATCGTGAGACTTGTTACTGTTTTTGGCATATTGAATATGCCACTGGTAGCTTGCTAGGCTCTGCTGTGCAGGCGGGATACTCTTGGTAGCTTTCTGGGCTCTCTGAGAGGGGCAGAGGAATTGAACCGGGTTGGCTGTGTGCAAGGCGAATGCCCAACCCGCTGCGCTATCACTCCAGCCCCACCAAGCTCAGTGTGTTTTTCTTTTTTTAAAATTTTTTTTCTTTTTGGGTCACTCCTGGCTCCGCACTCAGGAATTATCCCTGGCGGTGCTCAGGGGACCATATGGGATGCTGAGAATGGAATCCAGGTCGGTCGCATGCAAGGCAAATGCCCTACCCACTGTGTTATTGCTTCAGCCACTCAGTGTGTTTTTAAAGCCCTCTTGATGTTCAAAAGTGAACCTGGGTTAAGAATTCTGACTTAATGTGCCTACAGGTAGGCAAAGCTGGCCTGAAGCTTGGTGGGCTTCTCCAGAACCTGCCAAGGTAGTTCCTCCTCTGTATCGGGCCATGCTAGAAGAACCCAGGCCACTTCAAACTCTGAGAACCTGGAAGTGAAACAACAGAATCTTAATATTTCAACTTGAGGAAACTGTTTGACATATGCATGATTTTTGAAGAACTTATGCCTCGGGTATGGCAAGGAGGGCTTGGCAATTATATAGCAGTGTGATTTTTTTTTTTTTGCTTATACTTGAGCAGGTGGCAAAGATTTCTGAATTTCAGTTTTCTTATGTATAAAAAGAGAACAAATATATCCTATGTTTAAGGAATGATGGCTTTTTTATTGTTTAAATAACAAAAACTTTTAGAGGCAAAATAAGACTTGAAGAATGGTGTTATCCAGGCAAAAAGATGATGCTAAAAGACTGTGCAGGCACGTGGGGATGGTTGGCAGTGTGTCTGGCAAGGATGTTGCAGGAATGGTGATGCCTAACAGTGCTTTGCCAACTTAAATGTTCCTATGAATCACCTGGGAAAGTGTGGTAAAATATAGATTGTGATTTAGTTGGTTTGAGAGACTGTGTTTCAATTTAGTTTGTTTTGTGGCCATATCCAACAATGCTCATTGGCTATTACTGTTTTGTTGCTTGGAGCCTTGGAACACCATATAGTGCTGGGATCAAACCTGGGCTTCCTACATGATCTTCCTTGAGTACTCTATCATCCCAGATTGGGCTTGCATTTTTTTTTAAATTACACCTGGCAATGATCACTCCTGGCTTTGCACTCAGGAATTACTCCTGGTGGTACTTGGGGGATCATGTGGGATGTTGGAGATCAAAACCAGGTTGGCTGTATGTGAGGCAAGTGCCCTATTCTGCATGTCTAACAAGCCCCAATCCTGCTGGTTCGAGAATTACATTTTAAGAACAGAGTGAAAGACATGTCAATTATAGTGTTTGTTGTGATGGTGGCTGACTCGAACTCTTCTGTTTCATCATTTGTGAGAAATGGGAAGACGAGGATATTGACAAGACTTGTGGTGGACTTTTGACCCAAATAAGCCCTTTATTCACAGGCTGAACTTCAAAGTTTAAGACGGGGGTTGCTGGTTAGATAGTATAGCAGATAGGGCATTTGCCTTGCATGCATCGACCTGGGGTTCAATCCCTAGCACCCCACATGTTTCCAGAGCTCCTCTAGGAGTGATCCCTGAGCACAGAGCCAGAAGTAAATCCTGAGCACCTCCAGATTTGGCCCCCAAACCAACAAACACACCAAAGAAACCCCTCTGAAACCCTACAAAGTTTAAGATGGTGAACTATAAGAGGACTGTGATTATTAGAAGGCCACCCAGACAAGGAATTATCACCAATGCAGAGAGCACCCCCAAAGGATTGTTTCTAACTCCCAAGGACCTCATTCTATCCCATACATCTCTAAAACACGTGTTCCCCTTCCTTTCGTATAGTTCTGGATGCTTCCCCTCACTCATTGATTCATTCAACAATGCATCGAGCACCTACTTGACTCCAGGCACAGTAGCGGACTCCAGAGATATGGCAGAGAGCAAATAAACTGCTATTCTGAAGGAACTGGCTTTCTAGGTAAAACTTTATTGTAGCCAAACAAGTGAACCAAATGCAAAAAGCATTCCACTGGGTGGTCACTAACATATTCTATGTTAAAAGAAAAAGTTTAGGGAATTTTCTGCCAAAGAGACTATGTGTACCAAAAGTGTGAACACATTTCAGAAGTGTCAGACAAGGGAATAGATTATGGAGTCATATATCATTAATGGATGAATTACATATACATTCAGAGTATAGGAAGGAGGTGAGACGTATATAAAGGTAGTTCCTAAGTTTTCAGAATTAAGGGCATTTGTCTTTAACATCTTTAACTAAAAATGATTTTGAATTTTTAATTCCCACTTTCATTGGAACATTTCTAAGTACCATGTAGTAGGTTAGAAAGAATAATCACTTATGCTGTATGTGTGAACTTGTAAAAAAAAAGTCTCAGTGGCAAACTGACAAAACCATGCAAATATAAAACCTGCAGCATTCTGACTTGTGTTTTATAAAGTAACAATTAATGCATAAAACGGAGCCTCTAGCATTTAAAAACCTGACAGCAAAGCCTGTCCTCATTTTCTACATTAAAAAGTGTGAAGCACCGTGGTGAAAGAATATGGGTTTTATAGTTTAACATACTTGGATTCTAAGACCAGCTTTATCTCTTGGGAGACATGTGACTTTGGAAAAGTTACTTAACCCCTCTGGACCTTAGTTTATTCAATTATAAGATGGGAAATAATAGTCCATCACACAGTACAATGATAGCAATTAAGTAAAACAATGTCTGTATAATTTAATATCAAATGACATTTATGAATTGCTACATTAATAGATTTTTTCTTTCATTGTATTTATAAAAGGATATGGAAGTTAGCTGAACCTATTGTGGTAATCATTTTACATGTAGAATAATCATTTCACATATGATATATGTAATATATATGTAAGTCAAATCACCATGCTATAAACAGTACCAATGTATCCAGTGATGCACGTCCATTATTTCTTAATCACTTGTATCACTTGTAGTCCCGTTGATCTTCAATTTGCTCAAGCAGGTGCGAGTAATGTCTCCATTTGTCCCTGTCTCGAGCTAGTGCAGCTCAATGATATCTGCTTGCTCCAGAAACAGGAAGAGCCTCAAATCATTCATTCAGGGATTTGACGAAGAAATCTGACCATCTAGTTGGTGGGCGGCCACGAGGTCTTCTGATGTCCCGTGGAATCCAGTCTGTAACAGCTCTAGTCCAGTGGTCGTCTCTGAATCGCATTACATGACCGGCCCATCTGATTTTTGATGCCTTGGCAAACGAGACAGCATCCCTGATTTTTGACTGTCGAAGAAGGTCAGAACTCCGGATTCCTTCTCTCACTTGAGTGAGACATGATATTCCTAGCATAGCTCTTTTGAATTCGCCAAGCTACCCGTGGCATATTCTATATGCCAACAACAGTAACAACAATTGGCCTCATTCACCTGTCACCGAAAGAGCCCCCAATATGGCAGCATTAAGAAAGATGAGCAGGGGGCTGGAGCGATAGCACAGAGGGTAGGGTGTTTGCCTTGCACTCGGCTGGCCCAGGTTCGATTCCCAGCACCCCATATGGTCCCCTGAGCACCAGCAGGGGTAATTCCTGAGTGCAGAGCCAGGAGTAACCCCTGTGCATTGCCAGGTGTGACCCAAAAAGCAAAAAAAAAAAAAAAGAAAGATGAGCAAGGAGAGGCTGAAAAAATCTCGGGGACGAGCTAGACTGCCAAAAGGAAGAAAGACTAAAATGATTGTCTGTACTTTCAACACACAGACACTGGTATCAGAAGCATCCATCGAGGACCTGATGGTGCAAGTGCAGAAGATCAAGTACGACATCATTAATCTGACCGAAATGAGGAGACATCAATCACATCACGCCATTTTCGACACTGGAGAAGAATTGTTTCTCGGAACATGCGACAACAGAGGCATTGGTGGCGTTGGTGTCCTTGTCAACACGAACTTGGCCATGAGCATCGATTCATTCGAATGCCTAACAACCCGAATTGGACAATTATGCTTGAATAGATGTGGCTCACTGCCTGCAGTTTCTATCTTCATCATCTACGCACAACTTCCAACTACGATGAAGAAGAAATTGAGACGTTCTACATGGAACTGGAGAAGTTCTATAAAGAAGACCACACCTTCTACAAGATCATTGTTGGTGATTTTAATGCCAAGATAGGTCCGAGAAGGTCACCCAAAGAACTCCACATTGGGACACATGGCCTAGAATGGAACAATCAGGGTGAGAGACTGTCTGAATTCATCATGTTGACCAACACCATCCATGGTAACTCACAGTTCCAGAAGGCCAAGTCTAAACGCTGGACATGGGAGTCTCCTGGTGGACAGTTCCACAATGAAATTGACCACATCATATTCAATCGAAGGTTTTGCCTGACCGATGTCGCTGTTGTCCCAAAATTCCAAACGGGATCGGACCACCGTCTCCTTCGTGCAAAATTTTACTTCACAGAGCGGGGAGAAAAGTCTGCAAAATTTAAGTCTAAGAAGGCAATTCCCAGAATGACCACCAACTGGGAGCTCTTTGGCACTACTGCAGCAATGTGGGAAGATGCCGTCCTTGACAACATTGACGAGGAATATGATCGACTGGTTCAGCACCTCCATGTCTGTACGAAGAAGAATGCCGAGAGTGAGAAAGCCATGAACAGATGCCTGTCTTCGGAAACTCTCGAGCTCATTCATCAACGTGGTTTGGCACGAGCCTCAGGCAACGATAGGCTAACGTCCGGCTCACAAAGCTGTGCAGAGATGCGATAAAGGAAGACCTCAGAGAGAAGAGCAGCAGTGATGGCCAGTGCAGCAGAAGCCGGGAAAAGTATTCGCAAGCTCACCTGTCCTTCACTGTAGGATGACATTACTTTGTCCTCTCCCCCCTTGCCACGAGGAGCTTGTCCTGGTTTTTCCCGGAGTTTAGGCTTACCCCAGTCTCACCCATCAAGGTGTTCCTGAATCTGTCCCATCCCTTCGTTTAGCTGTAATTACTTCTCTATGCTCTCTTCCCCAAACAAATTCCTGATGTATTCACTGGTGAATTTACAAAAGTAAAGATAAAAACCATATGATCATATCAATTGATGCAGAGAAAGCATTTGACAAGATCCAACATCCGTTCATGATAAAAACCCTCACCAAAATGAGTTTTGGAGGAACTTTCCTCAAAATAGTCTAAGCCATCTACCATAAGCCTATGGCAAGCATTATCCTCAATGGGGAAAAACTAAGGGCCTTTCCTCTAAGATCAGGGACAAGACAAGGATGCCCACTCTCACCACTTCTGTTCAATATAGTACAGGAAGTACTTGCGATAGCGGTGAGGTAAGAAAAAGATATCAAGGGCATCCAGATAGGAAAGGAAGAAATCAAATTCTCACTATTTGCAGATGATATGATACTATATCTAGAGAAACCTAAATCCTCTACTAAGAAACTCTTAGAAACAATAGACCTGTACAGTAAAGTTGCAGGCTACAAAATCAATACCCAAAAATCCATAGCCTTCCTATATGCAAACAATGAGACAGAGAAAAGGGACATGAAAAAAGCAATCCATTCACAATTGTGCCCCAGAAAATCAAGTACCTCAGAATCAGCTTAACTAAGGAAGTAAAAGACCTCTACAAAGAAAACTACAAGACGCTACTCCATGAAATAAAAAGAGGACATGAGGAAATGGAAACATATCCCCTGCTCACGGTTAGGGAAAATCAACATTGTCAAAATGGCAATACTCCCAAAAGCATTATACAGATTCAACGCGATCCCTATACAGATACCCATGACATTCTTCAAAGAAATGGATCAAGCAATCCTGAAATTCATATGGAACAACAAACACCCACGGATTGCTAAAACAATTCTTGGGAAAAAGACGATGGGAGGCATCACCCTCGTCAACCTCAAACTTTACTACAAGCGGTAATAATCAAAACAGCATGGTACTGAACAAAGACAGAGCCTCAGACCAATGGAACAGGGTGGAATATCCCACACAACCCCAAATGTATGACCATCTAATCTTTGATAAGGGAGCAAGAAATGTGAAGTGGAGCAAGGAAAACCTCTTTAACAAATGGTGCCCCACAACTGGACGACCACATGCAAAAGAATGGGCTTAGACCTCGACCTGACACCATGCACAAAAGTCAGATCAAAATGGATTAAAGACCTCAACCCATAAGGTACATTGAAGACAAAGTTGGCAAAACCCTCCATGATATTGAAGCTAATGGTTTCTTCAAAGATGACACACAACTGACCAACCAAGAGGAAACAGAGATAAACAAATGGGACTACATAAAACTAAGAAGCTTCTGCACCGCAAAAGATACAGTGACCAGAATACAAAGACAGTCTACAGAATTGGAAAGGATATTTACCCAATACCCATCCGATAAGGGGTTTATATCAAGAGTATATAAGGCACTGGTTGAACTCTACAAGAAGAAAACATCCAACCCCATCAGAAAATGGGGCGAAGAAATAAACAGAAACTTTTCTGAGGAAGAGATATGAATGGCCAAAAGGCACATGAAAAAGTGCTCTACATCACGAATCATCAGGGAGATGCAGATCAAAACAACCATGAGATACCACCTCACACCACAGAGAATGGCACACATCCAAAAGAACAAAAGCAACCGCTGTTGGAGAGGATGTGGGGAGAAAGGGACCCTTCTACACTGCTGGTGGGAATGCCGACTGGTTCAGCCCTTCTGGAAAACAATATGGAGGCTTCTCAAAAAATTAGAACTTGAGCTCCCATTTGACCCAGCAATACCACTACTGGGAATATATCCCGGAGAAGCAAAAAAGTATAGTCGAAATGACATCTGCACTTATATGTTCATCGCAGAACTGTTTACAATAGCCAGGATCTGGAAAAAAAACAAGTGCCCAAGAACAGATGACTGGTTAAAGAAACCCTGGTACATCTATACAATGGAATACTATGCAGCTGTTAGAAAAAATGAAGTCATGAACTTTGCATATAAATGGATCAATATGGAAAGTATCATGCTAAGTGAAATGAGTCAGAAAGAGAGAGACAGACATAGAAAGTCTGCACTCATCTGTGGAATATAACATAACAGAGTAGGAGACTAATATCCAAGAATAGTAGAAATAAGTACCAGTAGATTGGCTCCATGGCTTGGAAACTGGTCTCACATGCTGGGGAAAAAGGCAGCTCAGATAGAGAAGGGAACACCAAATAAAATGTAGTTGGAAATCCCACGCGGGAAGGGAAATGCGTGCTGAAAGTAGACTAGAGACTGAACACAATGGCCACTCAATACCCCTGTTGCAAGCCACAACACCAAACTGGAGAAAGAGAGATCAAAAGGGAATACCCTGCCACAGAGGCAGGGTGGGGTGGGGGGAAATGGGATTAGGGGGTGGGAGGGATACTGGGTTTATTGGTGGTGGAGAATGGGCACTGGTGGAGGGATGTGTTTTCGAACATTGTATGAGGGAAAAACAAGCTCGAAAATGTGTGGATCTGTATCTGTACCCTCGTGGTGATTCACTAATTAAAGAATAAAATAAATTTAAAAAAAAACCTTGTTTCACAGGGGACATTGGTGGTAGGAAATGTACACTGGTGGAGGGATGGGTGCTGGATCATTGTGTGACTGAATCCCAATTGTGAACAGCTTTGTAATGATCAATCTCACAGATATTCAATTAAAAGGATGTGGGGAGAAAGGGACCCTTCTACACTGCTGGTGGGAATGCCGGCTAGTTCAGCCCTTTTGGAAAACAGTATGGACGATTCTCAGAAAACTAGAGGTTGAGCTCCCATTTGACCCAGCAATACCACTGCTGGGAATATATCCCAGAGAATCAAAAAAGTACAATCGAAACAACATCTGCACATGTATGTTCATCGCAGCACTGTTTACAATAGCCAGAATCTGGAAAAAACCCGAATGCCCCAAAACGGATGACTGGTTGAGGAAACTTTGGTACATCTATACAATGGAATACTATGCAGCTGTTAGAAAAAAGGAAGTCAAGAATTTTGTAGTTAAGTGGATGGGCATGAAAAGTTTCATGCTGAGTGAAATGAGTCAGAAAGAGAGAGACAGACATAGAAAGACTGCACTCATCTATGGTATATAGAATATCAGAGTGGGAGACTAATACCCAAGAACCGTAGAAATAAGTACCAGGAGGTTGACCCCATGGCTTCGCGGCTGGCCTCACGTTCCGGGGAAAGGGCAACTCAGAGAAGCGATCACCAACTACATTGTAGTTGAAGGCCATGTGGGGGAAGGGAGTTGCGGGCTGAATGAGGGCTAGAGACTGAGCACAGCGGCCACTGAACACCTTTATTGCAAACCACAACAGCTAATTAGAGAGAGAGAACAGAAGGGAATGCCCTGCCACAGTGGCAGGGTGGGGTGGGGGGGAGATGGGAGTGGGGAGGGTGGGAGGGACGCCGGGTTTACGGGTGGTGGAGAATGGGCACTGGTGAAGGGATGGGTTCCCGAACTTTGTATGAGGGAAGTATAAGCACAAAAGTGTATAAATCTGTAACTGTACCCTCACGGTGATTCTCTAATTAAAAATAAATAAATTATAAAAAAAATTGTTTTTAAAAGGTAAAAAGAATTCCTCTTTTGTCACAGTTTTTTAGTCTATGTACACACAGGATTTAGTAAACTTCTCAAAAGGATGTAAATATGTTATAATCTGAAACGAATATATGGACTGAATTTCCTCCCAAGTTCTATACAGAATCTTTTGCTGCCTATCTGCTGCGTAACCTCTGGTAGGTCCCTTCCTCATTGCCTAAGTCAAATACTTTTACTATTGACCCAGAAAGTGGGTATGGCAACTATGCAGCTGGGCCAAGGGAAGAGTAAAGGGCTGAGCACATATTTTGTATGAGGGATGCTAGGATTTTATCCTCAGCACCTCATGGTTCCCTGAGCATTGCCAGGAGCCACAGCTGAGCACAGAGCCCAATAGCCTTTGAGTGCTGCCAGATGTGACCCCAAAATCAAAGTGATAAAAATTAAAATATCTCTGCTGCCTACCAAACAGTTTTGGAAGGGTCTTGCACAATAACTGAAAAAAAAATGCGTTCAAAGAAAAACAATCATGCAACTGTAAATTCCTTGGAAATGAACAGATAAGAAAATACTAAAGGATGATCCTAAGACCAAAATGTGGTTCAGAGATTTAGGGTGAGGCTGTTTATAGTCTGTTTGGCTTCTTAAATTTTGTCTTTGTTTTTGTTACCATTTGTTTTGGGGAAAACAAAGACCAGCCTTGAATTTTCTCTCAGGGTAGCAAATCCTCTTTTGGTCACTGGAGAGCAAATTATGAGAGAAAAGGAAAAAAATCTTCTAAATAATTGGGTCATCATGGCAAGGCTCCTCGGAAGCTCTTCTGGGACAAGATTTAATCGCTTCATAAATTGCGTATGTTGATTTTGTTATAAATAATAACCCTGTGTGCCTCATTAAGAACTGAATGCATGTCCTTGCATGAAACTGATCCCTTTTCTTGCCAGCTTGACTAGATGCATTGTCTTTGGAGTTCTGTCTTGGGAAACAGGTGCACCTGGCGGAGAACTCAAAGGTGCAAGATGTCTCAAGGACAGTGAAATTTTTTGCTGGTCAGTTTTGACAACTCATGCTCTAGATGATCTATCAGGCAATCTGTGTCTTTCCCCCTCTCTCATGTTCGCTGGTTCTCTCTCTATGCCTCTTCCCACCTTTCTCTAGAAGTTCCCTTGTGGGAGACGTTGATCATGAAATTGAATAATATAGTGTTTGCCTTTTAAGGACAGGAATGCTTTACAGTGCAGTGCTACTCGAGGTGCAAGTCACAAACTGGTGGGCAGCTTTTTACTGTTCATGATAACAGCACCAAAATTTAAAGTAACTGCTTAAGAAGTTTCAGTTGGCTTTGTTTTGCAGTGCCAGGTATCAAACCCAGATCTTCTGTATGCAGGAATGTGGTTGGCCACTGAATCATATCCCTGGACCACATCTAGGAAGTTCTATAGAAATCTAAGCCTGTGTTTAGTTTTCTACTTTCATTTCATTTGGCAAAAATGTCAGTTAATGCTGGATTGGAAATAGAAAAAATTAATCCTTCATTACAGATAGCTTGAGAATTGCTGTTGTGAGGAATTGTTTAAGCACTATATTATCTTGTCCAAATATGACTATCCTCATACATGTTTTACTAGACAATAAGTAATGTTGATCAGTGCTTTTGCTTGTCTTGTCATGGTTGTGCTACCGGGGCTGGTGATGCCAGAACTCAAACTCATACATGCAAGATAGGCCCTCTGCCACTGAGTCATGCCCCAGATCCTTGTTCTGTACTTAGGTGGTCTACTTCAAGTGTTAAGATACATAGGACCAGCACTGCTCATGGATTAGAGTTCATTTTTGTATGCAGAGAGCATGAGTTCAGATCCTGGTACCTCATCATCCCCAGTCCCATCAAGACCAACTTCAAGCACTGAGCTGGGCCCTTGAGCACTATAGAATGTGGACCCAAATAAACAAGAAACAAAGCATAAAACTATCCAGTATTTTCACCTATAAATATCAGTTCTTTGAGGGCAACATAGTTTTTGTTCATTCTACTATGTAGCTCCCATTTCCTTCCTTCCTTCCTTCCTTCCTTCCTTCCTTCCTTCCTTCCTTCCTTCCTTCCTTCCTTCCTTCCTTCCTTCCTTCCTTCCTTCCTTCCTTCCTTCCTTCCTTCTTTCCTTCCTTCCTTCCTTTTTTCCTTCCCTACTTGTATGGCATTAAGATCTAACCCAAAGCCTGAATTTTAATGTAATCCCTGACCCTAGTGCTCAAAAGACACCTTAATCTTTGCCAAGTGGATCTCATTTTCTTCCAGATCTTATGATATATGCAAAATATGTTCTCTCTAGGATATCTGTGATACTTGGCTGAGTCCTGTATTTAAAGTTATGCTAAAGACATCCTTCTTTGGTACCTCCCATTGCAAACTTGTCATATTACCATTTTTACATCAATGTGCTGAGATGGGGGATAACTTGAGACACCTATGAGATGACCTTCTTTCCTCAGAGACAGCTCTAGAGCGTGAAGGAGACAGTCTGACCCGGGCACCATCTGGGCCTCTGTTTATTCTCTTGGCCTCTTAACCTTGTTTTTGTTTAGTTTGGGGGCCACACCTGGCTATGCTCAAGGCTTAGTCCTGGTTCTGCACTCAGGAATTACTCCTGGTGACGCTCAGGGGACTGTATGGGATGCTGGGGATCAAACCCAGGTCAGCAACATGCAAGGCAAGTGTCCTACCTGCTGTACTATTACTCTGGTCCCATGGCCTCTCAGTCTTTTTTTAAAATTTTTTTATTGAATCACCATGATAAAAGTTACAAAGCTTTCAGGTTTAAGTCTTCTCAGTCTTGAGATGCATATACAAGAGGCTCTTTAGGTGCTGAGCCTCTCCTTGGCATAACATCTGAAGAAAGCTGACAGGATTAGTCCCTTTCATGACCCATAACTGTTTTTAATCTGCTTTTTAGAGAAAAATGTGAGCATTGGGAGTCAGAGGAACTGGACAATTTTTTTTCATTAAATATTTTAAACTGAGAATAAATGCAAATTTTCTGTTTAAATTTAAAAGAGCTAATATTCTTTTTTTTTTCTTTTTGGGTCACACCCGGCAATGCACAGGAATAACAGGGGTTATTCCTGGCTCATGCACTCAGGAATTACTCCCGGCAGTGCTGGGGAGACCATATGGGATGCCGGGGATCGAACCCAGGTCAGCACCAGGCAAGGCAAATGCCCTGCCTACTGTGCTATCACTCCGGCCCCAATAAAAGAGCTAATATTCTCAGCCCTCTCCACTCTCAGTCAAAAGAAGCAAAGACTGAGAGTGGAGAGGTTTGGTTTGGTTTGGAATGTTTTGATTTGGTTTGGGGCCATACCCAGATGTGCTTAGAGCTTATTCCTGACTCTGTGGTCAGGGATCATTCCTGGTTGCGCTCTGTCTGGGAACCATATCGGGTGCTGGGAATCAAACCTGGATCACCAACATTCGAGACAAATGCCTTACCCGCTATACTGTCTCTCTGGCCTCATTATTTATTTATTTTAGTAAATACTTATATAACACTTTATTAATTATATATTGCTGCACTATAAATTAATACAAGACTTACTGGCTCCAGGAGTAAGCCTTGGATATTGCTAAGGGTGACCCTTCTCTCCAAAAACCAAAATTTATTAGCTCAGTGTGATAACAGTAATAGTTTTATTTTCTCTCATTGTTCCAATGGGGCTCAGCTAGGTAGTTCTCTTATAAGCCTGCAGTCAGATGATAGCTGAGAAGGAGTCATTGAAAAGTTTCCTTATTCGTGGAGGTAGTGACTGGTGTTAGTAAAGAGCTCATCTGAAAGGTCAGAGATGTAGCTTAGTGGAACACATTTGCATTGTATAAGGCCTTGGCTGCAAATCCCAGTCACAAGTAAAACAACTTCACCAGTTTGAACACCTACATGTGACCTGAACTTCTTCACAGCATGGAATCTGGGTTCCAGGAAATCTTGTTCTTTGTATTGAATGGCAGAGATAGAATTTGTCATTCAATATGTCCAAGTTTTTATGAGAACATATTTAAAAATTTTCTCGTGGGTATGTACCTAGGAGTGGAATTGTTAGATCATATAAAAAAATCTAAAAACCTTTTAAAACCTGTTTAAAAACCTGAAAAACTGCTGTGCTGTTTTTCAACGTAGCTGTACTACTAACATTCCCACCAGTAGTATATGAAGGGTCTGGTTTGTCAACATCCCAGCCAACTTTTATCATTATCTGATATTTTATCTAGCATTCTAGTGGGTGTGGCATGTTTTCTCCTTATGACTCACATTCTTCTTGAGTATAAATTATTCACTTGGCTTCCTTGAAACTGCACTCAGGATTAAAATATAATTTTCAAAATAGTTTAAAAAAACATGGCTTATGCAAATATCAAATGAAAATGGGTCACAATTTAATCAACTCACTAATTAATGAGGAAATTATTACGGTGGGAAGACTGGTTCAAAGACTATTTTGAGAAGCCAGAGTTTATATTATCATTTAAAAATCTTAAAATAAAATCGCTAAATTAGAGGGAAAAATTGGTTTTGTTCTATTGGGTAATAATCCATAACTTTTGAGGTTACCAGGTGGTGTACTAGAGTCAGCTCATACTAAGTGATTTACATGTGAGAAACTTTTCTAAGTCATCCTCTGTTCAATGCCCCTTCCAGCCTATTTAGCAACTAATTACTAATTTGACCATTACTATTGGGGAAAAATTGTTCAGTTGCCCACCAGACACACAAAGTGTTAGTAAGAGTAAGAGCTTTTTTTATAGGATCTTAACTCTTAGCTAATTAATAAAGAGCAAAGTCAAAGACTGGTACATTCTCGAAAACTGAGTCATCTTTGGTTGGCCTGATAAACAGTGCTTCACCATAACACTGAAAGAATACACAACCACTCTCTGGTCTCATTTCCAATTTTTGAATAATTTTTCTTGATACTATTTTCCCCATAATAGTATTTTCATATCCCCCTTATAATTTTCTTTATGGACTTCTTTTCCTGTGCTTTATCATAAATACTGGTGTTTTTCAAGGTTTTATCTTCAAGGATTATCTAGGACAGGTATGGTTTAGAAAACTGATAAGTAATTAATTATACACTTTTGCCCTTCAAATAATATCAAAGAAGTTCCTAGTTGGATTTTCACAAAGAATTCCTACTTTCAGAAGAGCTTTTCTTGCATCGAGTGGAAGATGCCTATTCATTTGTTTATACTGATATGTGATCTTGGAAGTACCTTAACTTTTTTTTTTCTCTCAACTGTAAGTTTTGCATTATTAACAACTACCTAAAAGGCAAGAACCATGCATGGTGGTGGGGGGTGGGGGTGGGGGTTTGTTTGATTGTTTGTTTTTCATGCCTTTCTTTTTCCTACAATGCTTGGTACAGGCTTCTATCTAAACATTATCACTCTTCCAACTGGACTTTCTGATGTGAGCTCCCACCTCATCCTGCTTCTCTTATGCAATGTGACCTGCCACTCCTTCATGAAGAAGTGGAGTCTTTCTCCATCTCCTGCATCTGGGGAGGCCCTGTGACTACTCAGCTTAATAGAATATGCTGGAAGTGATGTGAGGAAGTTCCAGGCACAGTATTTAACTGACCCAGCAGCTTCTATTTTCAACTATGCTCCTGCAAGACATCGCACATCAACTGTCAGCCAGGCAAGTGAGCCTCATAGATATCTCACCTACTTCTGCCTTCAGATGACTGCAGTCCCAGGTGATTATAACAGCAAGTGCACAGACATACTATCAAGAACTACTGAGCTGAACCCAGTCCACACGCAAAACCAGGAGAGATAATACAATGTTATTTTTGAGTAACTGGTTACCCAACAGAGAAAATCAGAGCAGAGGGCCCTACATAAAGAATATTACCTGACCTTGTAGTCTAAACCTGTCCTCAAAGACTGATGATTCTTTAAAACAGGAAGCAGAGGCTAGAGAGAGCACAGAGGTTTAAGCACTTGCCTTGCATGCATCTGACTCATATTTAATTCCTGATACCACATACAGTCCCCTGAGCCCTGCCAGGTGTGATCCCTGAGTGCAGAGCCAGAAGTAAGCCTGAGCATTGCCAGGTGTGACCCAGAAAACAGAACCAACTCCAGACAAATTAAGAAGCAATTTTCACCTAAGATCTTGCTTGATACCTTATACCTAACAGATATTATTGACGCATTTTTATGAATTAACAAATGCACATAAAATGAAAAATCACTAAATAGCAGATATATTTTAATTTGATTTTCTGGGGGGTCTTGGGGCACACTTGGCAGAACTCAGGACCTACTCCTGGCTCTATACTCGGATATCATTCCTGATGAGCTACAGTAACCAAATGAGGTGCCCGGGATTGAATCCTGGTCAGATGCATGCAAGGCAAGGGTTTTACCTGCTATGCCATTGCTCTGGCCCCCCAATTTAACATTTTTATCGAGGTCTCATCGAGGCTATAGCAACTTTGACTATTGAAGTCAAAGTTGCTATACCCGTCCCTCCAACAATGTTTCAAGATCCCTCCACCATTATCAACAATCCTTTTCTCACCCCGACTCCCCCACTCATGTTTGTTTGTATTTTGTAAGGCAAAGGCACATCAGTCAGTGCTCAGAAACAATATCCCCAAATTGGTGTTTGGTGGGTTTTGCCTATGATATTCAGGGGGCTTACAGTGTCTTGTTGAGCTATCCCTCCAGCCCTATAGCAGGGATCTTAATCCTAGATTAAAAAAAAAAAGGTTGATTTGGAAATAAAATACTTGGAAAGAACTCTTCTTTCTGAAGACAGATTTATCTGTATTCCTGGGCATGGTTCGATGTCCAGACCAGAGTCAAGACAACCTGTTTGATCACAAGTTTGAATTCATGTAGGAGGAAATTTCAGAACTGGTTTTGCTATTGTTGGGCAACAACTTGAATTCACAGCTGCTAAGGCAGCCCAGTGTGGAGACTTGTTTGTTCACCTTTTTAAAAACTGTGAAAAGGATAGATCTTGATTCTGGAAATACAAAATTCAGATTTCAGAGCACTCTTGTTTTGTTCTTAGGAAAACCACTGTTGGAGCTGGAGAGATAGTGCAGAGTTCAGGTGCTCGCCTTGCACATGACAGGTTTAATTCCCAGCACTGAACATGGTCCCGAGAACTCTCAGAGTTCTCTGAGCATAAAGCCAAGAGGAAGTTCTGAGCGCTGCCAGTCCCCAAACCAAACAAAATCACTCCTGTTGTGGGCCTCGGGGGTGGGGAGAGAAGAGGGTATTGGGGGGGTACTCCTGATTCCCAATTCAGTGCTCGAATGTCACTGGGCCTTCTACATGCAAAGCACATGTGCTAGCCCTTTGGCTGCATCTCCCAGGACTGAGAAGATCATTCTATATCACGGTAGTGACGATTTTCTTCATGATGCCCCCTACCCACTTCCAGACCCAGCCAGCCTTCACTCTCTGTTTTTTTTCCCTCTTACTCCCTGCACTCCAACCTTGCTAATCTTTCAACAAACCCTCAAATGTACCACATTCCTTCCTCCCATGGAACCTTTGCTCGTGTTATCTCATCCTTCCATACTCTCTGCTCTTTCTTCATCTAGTCAGCCTCATTATTTTGCCTGAGTTCGGGAACAAGGTCCTCAAAAGATGCTTTTTCTGACCTCTGCACCTTCATTGAGATACCTGTTTAGTTAAATGCACCTAAACCCCCCACATTTCTCCTTTCATAGCATTTTTTAAAAAATGGGTCATACGCAGTAGTGCTCAGATAAGGAGTCACATGTGAAGGTGATTAGAGGACCATATGGGGTGCCAGGGATCGAACCTAGGTCAGGCATGTGCTAGGCAAGCACCTAACCTGCTTCACTCTCTCTCCCTCTCACAGTTTTACCATTTGCATATCTTTAACTGTGCACCTGGCAATGCTCAGTCAGGACTTACTCCTGACTCTGCACTCAGGAATCACTCCTGGTTGTGCTCAGAGGACTATATGGGATGCTGGAGAGCAAACCTGGTCTATCTACATGCAAGGAAAGGGAAATGCCTACCTGCTGTGCTATCATTCCGGCCCCATCAATATAATTTTATTCATGTAGGAAACCCTTGACCATGAAGACAAAGGTTGCAAAAGAATTTAGAGTTGAGGGGCTGGAGAGATAGTACAATACCTGTCTTGCATGTGACCGATCTGGGTTCAATACCTGGCATCCTGTACAGTTTCCTTTGCACCACCAGGAGTAATACCTGAGTGCATAACCAGGAGTCATACAATCACAAAAATCACAAAATCCCGTTAATCACCGATTTCTTGGGCGGGCTCAGTAACATCTCATTTCGTCCTTTCCCTGAGATCTTAGAAGTCCATCTTGACTCGGCCCTCCTAACGATGTTGCACTGGGGGCTCTTCAGGGTCAGGGGAATGAGATCCAGCTTGTTACTGGATTTTCATACGAATACACCATGGGAAGCTTGCAAGGCTGTCCCATGAGAAAAAAAAATTTTTTTCAGAACCAGGAGTAACTCCAAATAATCACCAGGTGTGGCCCCCCAAACAAAACCAAATAAAAAAGAAGACTTGATTTATAGTTGATCCTATGGCTTTCTTGAATGACTCATCAACTCTTCAAAACTAATCATCAAATTATAATTTATACCCCCAAGACTCTTTTTTTTTTTTTTTGCCTCCTGGAGTCATACTTGGCAGTGCTTAGAGTTCGCTCATGAGTCTGGTACTAAGAACTTAATCCAAGTCTCCCACATGAAAGGGTATGCTCCAGCCTTTTGAACACCCTTCTAAGCCTTCAAGGTGAAGACTTTTTTTTTTTTTTTTGCTTTTTGGGTCACACCCAGTGATGCACAGGGGTTACTCCTAGCTCTGCACTCATGAATTACCCCTGGTGGTGCTCAAGGGACCATATCGGATGCTGGGAATCGAACCCAGGTCAGCCGAGTGCAAGGCAAACACCCTACCCGCTGTGCTATTGCTCCAGTCCAAGATGAAGACTTTTTGAATACTTTAAGTGTCTTCCAATCCCAAACGGTTCTAACATGATCCCTTTGCAATGCTCCCTCTCCCCCCTTCAATTACTTTTATTTATTTATTAATTTATTTATTTTTCTTTTTGGGTCACACCCAACAATGCTCAGGGATCTGCACTCAGGAATTACTCCTGGCGTTGCTTGGGGGAGACTAGATGGGATCATACCCAGGTCAGCAACGTGCAAGGCAAATGCGCTCCCTCCGTGCTGTACTATCACTCCGGCCTTCCAATGACTTTTAAAACAGGCTTTTTTCCCCCTCAAATTAGTTTAAATAACTTTTTATTTTAAGACAACTTACCTGGTTTGTTGTTGTTGTTGTTTCCCCCTGAAAACAATACCTCTACTACAAGTAACTCAAGGTCAAAATAAATGAAGAGCTCAAGATGACATCAGTTCCTGTTATCTGACCTGGTGTTGTGTGGATCAAAAGCGGCAGCCAGTTAGGATGACAGGTGATAGATCCAAAGTAATTGCCAAATCTATTAATGTTTTTCCATTTCTAAACTGTCCTTAAAGAAAATCATATATGGGGTCATACCATCCTCATGGTACCCAGCAGAGCAGCCATACCATCCGGAGTCGTGTTCTCTCCAATAAAGAACTGGTAGTTTCTGAAATTTGCATGGATGTGCTTGATTTGCTCTGTAGTCCCAGTTATGAGGTTTAAATCTTTCTGATCTTTGTTCTTCAAGTTTGCCTTGAGTTGATTTCATGTAATCTTTGATGTACTTCTTGCAGGCTTCCTTAGTGAAGCTGGTTTCCTGCAAGTGATGGTTCAGGATGATGTCCACACCAGTGATCATGGTGCTGGTGGTTCGTACTCGGGGCCTTTGGCAGGGGCATTTTCACCAATGAGCGAGTCATCAATGCTAAACTGTGTCCGACTGACCATCTTCCCCTTGAACTCCAGGCACAGCCCGTTCCGTGTTTTCCTTGTTCTTGTAGATGTCGGAGAACATCTTCTCATGGCTGATGAGGTACCAGTGGATGATTCCGAGGGTGGCTGGCGGCAGCGACTGTGGCTGGGTAGGAGCACGGAGCTCTGAGCTGGGGTACAAGCCAGAGTGGTGCTTTCGGAGAGTGGGGAACGGGCAGAAATGGCCTTAAAACAGAATTTTAAATTTTATAAATAGCTCAAGTTTGTCCTTACCCTTTGCTGAGTCTACAAAAACTCCTAAGATAATTCTCCTCTTTAAGAGTAAGCAGTCAACTGAGTTTTGTCTTTGTTGTTTTGCTGATATTCAGGGAAACAATTTTTTATGCTATGCTAAAATAGAATAAGTGTATATATGTAATATGATAGTGGGGGTTTTTGGGTTTTTTTTTTTTTGCTTTTTTGGGTCACATTCAGCGATGCACTGGGGTTACTCCTGGCTCTGCACCTAGGAATTACTCCTGGCGTTGCTCAGGGGACCATATGGGATGCTGGGAATTGAACCCGGGTCGGCCGAGTGCAAGACAAATGCCCTACCCACTGTACTATTGCTCCAGCCCCCTATGATAGTGTTTTTCCTTTTCTTGACAAGGTGTTATTCAATCATGATAGAAATCAATAATTTCTTAGATTTGATAAATATAGTAATTCATTGAGAAATATCTCTCTTGTAGGAGCTCACATTTGTCACAAGAGCATAGACCTAGTCAGTTTTATTGGTTTATCTCCTTGTCATATCAGAATAGGTGCTTACTAATAATTGTTGAATGAATGAGAGGATCAATGAGAACAGGATAGACTGCAATGCGACAGCAACTCTTATTGATAAGATTTCTTGTTGATTCATTTCCTGCTTGTGGCAAAACTAAGAGTAAAAGATAAACTCATTTGCTCACCCTGCCACCTGGACTCAATTCCAGAACATATTATGCTACCATACAGGATTTCTACCTGGAACCCTGATAGTGATCTTAAGTTCCCATATAACTGCTGTGCTATGTCATGATTTTCATTTATTCAACTTAGTTATGTAGTCATACTCACTGTCACTGTCACCCCGTTGCTCATCGATTTGTTCGAGCGGGCACCAGTAACGTCTCTCATTGAGAGACTTATTGTTACTGTTTTTGGCATATCCAATACGCACGGGTAGCTTGCCAGGCTCTGCCGCGCGGGCTCAATACTCTCAGTAGCTTGCCAGACTCTCTGAGAGGGGCGGAGGAATCGAACTCGGGTCGGCCGCGTAAAAGGCGAAAGCCCAACCGCTGTGCTATGGGGAGAAATAGAAATTGTCCATGACAGAGCCTGGAGAGACATTACAGAGGGCAAAGATCTTGCCTTGCATGCATCTGACCTAGGATTGATCCTCAGCATCCCACATGGCCCATAGAGCACACCAGGAGTAGTCCCTGAGTGCAGTGCCAGGAGTACCCCTGACCATTGCAGGAGTGGCCTAAAACAAAACAAAAAACTACTACCCACCCAAAAAAAATACCACAGAAATTGTCCATGAGGCTTGCCATTGTGTGAGAATGGAGTACAAATGAGTTCCAGGAGGCACAGACATTTCAGCTTAGCTTGACTGATTCCAGAGTAAAAGGGTAGCAGGATATGCTATCCTCGAAACATGCCACAGTTATCTAAGGATTATTTTGAACTGAAGGCGTTTGAGAAGAAGCAGATATAAATAAAACTTTTGTCTTTCCTCCCACTTTTGCTTTCACAGGGCAGGACATAAAATTGTGAAGATGTATCCACCTTCTCTATACCAGGAAGGAGAAAAGTTAATCCTGGAGACAAGTCTATTTACTTATCAGTTCAGAGACATCACCAAAGGAAACTACTTAGCAAACTTCACTAAGTAGCCCTTATCTTCTATTAGTTTTTCTATACACAGGATGTATAGAAATTATTTTACACATACAAAATATGCATTCCCTCCCACAACTTGCTTTCCCTAGAAACTCAGTCTTTTCCCTTTCTTTTGTTATATCTCTATAATTTTAAAATTCTTTCAAAATCCTTTAAAGTCCAAGTTCTAACTTTTTTGAATTCATCATCTTTAGGTGATCGCACATATGTACATAATGCACTTGTTTATAAAATTCTTTAATATTCTTCTTATTATTTATTTGCAATGGTGGGCATCAAGCTCCAGTAAGGCATTCATTTTACCCTTGAGCCACATTTTGCCCTGTTAATGTTTTATCAGTCTAATTTACAGAGATCAGAGGTCAAACAGTAACTTTTTGCCCCCAATTTTAAGAATCAAGCCCAGATCCTCACACCTGCAATACAAGTGCTCTTCTCTCAGCCACATCCCCAAGTTAGTATCAACACCTCTTTTTTTTTTGTTTGGCTTTTTGGGTTACATCTGGCAATGTACAGGGGTTACTCTTGGATCTGCCTCAGTAATCACTCCTGGTAGTGCTGGGGGATCATAAGGCAAATGCCTTACCCACTGTACTATTGCTCCAGCTCCAGCATCAACAACTCTTTCACTTATGTAAACATCAGCTTATCCAATTAATCTAAGTTAAGTGAAGACTCCCCCCCTTTTTTAATAAGAGAATAATTTGAAACAAGTCACCTGATAAGGAAGGATAAGGTACTATCTACTCGCATTGGACTGGAGCGATAGCACAGCTGGTAGAGCATTTGCCATGCACGTGGCTGACCTGGGTTTGATTCCTCCGCCTCTCTCGGAGAGTCTGGCAAGCTACCGAGAGTATCCCGCCCACACGGCAGAGCCTGGCAAGCTACCTGTGGCATATTCGATATGCCAAAAACAGTAACAACAAGTCTCACAATGGAGACATTACTGGTACCTTCTCAAACTAATTCATGAACAACGGACAACAGTGCTACAGTGCTACAGTGCTACTCCCATGTAGTGCCATGGTGAAAATACCCAAATAAGACCCCCATTAGAAAAGCCATTGCTGCAGCCATAAACAGAGTCCAGGGGTTAAGACACTTGTCTTATACATAGTTCACTTTGGTGTGATCCCCATCACTGAATGTGGTGCCCTAATCACTGCCAGGAGTGATCCTTGAGCACAGTGGCCCTGAGCACTGCCTCTCTTCTCCTCCCCCTTCTCATCCTCCCATCCTTCCCCTCTTCTCCCTCCTTCTCTCTCTCTCTCCCTCCTCTCTCTCTCTTTCTCTCTCTCTCTCTCTCTCTCTCCTCCCCCTTAAATAATGGAAGAGCACAGCCAGCTTTGCTCAGGCCTTACTCCTGGCTCTGGTGCTCAGCGATTACTGCCGGAAGAGCTCTGGAGACCTACCATAAGTGATGGTCATCAAACACAGGCCAGCTGTTTGCAAGGCAAGCACCTTACCTACTGGACTATCTCTCTGGCCTAGTGTGATTTGCTTCTATTTAGGACTTACTCAGTTACATTCACTTAGCGCTTAAAACACTTAGGTACTGCATAAAATACTTTAAGATATATGAGTGTTTTCAAAAAGATACTTTAAAAGTATTTGTCTTGACTATATGCTGTTATGGAGAAAGATGACCACTAGCTGTGTCCCATACAATTGACTATTAAAATGCTGCGGTTTTTTGTTTGTTCGTTTGTTTGGGGGGCATATCCAGCAGAGTTCAGGACTTACTCCTAGTAAGCTTGGGCGACCATATGGGATGCCAGGGAGCCAACTTGAGTCAGTAAGGCAAACTCTTTACCTGCTATACTATTGCTCTGGCCTCTGTATTTGTTGATTTTATAAAAAAACAAAAATCAAGCACTAGATATTTTTAGAAGATCTATTATGGGCTAAGCCTTAGAGACACAGAGAAGTGTAAAATCCAAAGATGTATAAGATGTCCTTGCAGGTGAGATTATCACTCCCTCCCTGCAAAAAGAGAATGTGAACAATTGCATCTCTACCTCTGGACTATGGAGTCTTTCTTCCTCTCCCTATGAGGTCCTCTTCTCCATCTAAAGAAAGACAAAGCTGGGTAGAGTTAAGGCACCTTAAGTCACTAGAAGATAGTCTGTAGGTTGACAGGCGGTTAAAAATAAGGTAGAAGTAAAAACATCTTAAACTAAAGCAGGATGAGTTCAACATGTATTTGGGTTCATGTTTGGGGTAAGGCTGGGTCAGTGAAGAAGCTTTTGAAAGAAGTGAGTGATGGTGACAGGGAAATCAAAATCCTGAAAATATTTTCCAGTTTTTTTTTTTTCACTTTTTGGGTCACGCCTGGGGATGCTCAGGGGTTTCTCCTGGCTTTGCACTCAGGGATCAATCCTGACGTGCTCAGGAAACCATATGGGATGCTGGGAATTGAACCCGGGTCAGCCGCATGCAAGGCAAATGCCCTACCCACTGTGCTATCACTCCAGCCCCATTTTCCAGTTTTATAATTTCACCATTGCTGTCTACTAGCTGTAGATCAACTGGGGCCGGAGAAAGAGCTCAAGAGCTCAAGCACATGTTATGCATGCAGGAGGGCCATAATAGATCCTTAATACGATATGGCCTCCAGAGCACTACCAAGGATGACCCTGGAGCACAGAACAAGGAAGAATCCCTGAGCACTGTTGGGTGTGCCATTAAGAAAGAATAAAACAAACAAAACCCCAAAGAAAGTACTTCACGGTTATAGAAACACAAGGAAGTTTTATACACAATGATTGGGCATTAATTAAATCCAAAATTCTGTCTTGTAAAAACTTTCTCCTTGACCAAACTCTAGTGAGGCCCCTTTGAGTTCCCTTCTCAACTAGGTCTCAATCTTTTTGCCTATGAAAACTACAAATTTTGGGGACTGAAGTGATAGTATAGCAGTAGGGCGCTTGCCTTGTATGCTGCTGACCTGGGTTCAACTCCTGGCACCCCATATGGCCTCCTAAGCTCCAGCAGCAGAGATGTCTGAGCACAGAGCCAGGTATAAGCCCTTAATGCCACAGGTTCTGAACCCCCAAAACTCCCCAAAAGGAGCCCTCCCAAACAAAAAGCAATCAGTGTTCCTTCATTCATTGCTGGTGGCAATGTTGCCTGGTGCAGCCTTTTTGGAAGACAGTATGGACATTTTCCAAGAAACAAGGAATCGAGATTCCATGTGACCCAGCAATTTCACTTCTTGGCGTCTACCCCAAGGCCCCCCAAACTCAGAAATGATATCTGTGCTCCTAGGTTCATTGCAGCACTAGTTATAATAGCAAAAATCTGGCAACAACCCAAATGTCTAAGAACAAGTAAGTGGAGAAAGAAATTGTGGCATATGCTATTTGGCTTTAAGATGAAATCATCAACTTGCTGCCGTGTGGATGGATATGGAGAGTATTGTGCTGAGTGAAGTTAGTCAGAAGGAAAGGGACAGACACAGAATGATCTCTCTCGTATGTGAGACATAAAGAAACATAATCACTGTCACTGTCATCCCTTTGCTCATCGATTTGTTCGAGCGGGCACCAGTAACGTCTCTCATTGAGAGACTTATTGTTACTGTTTTTGGCATATCCAATATACACAGGTAGCTTGCCAGGCTCTGCCACGCGGGCTTGATACTCTCAGTAGCTTGCCAGGCTCTCTGAGAGGGGCAGAGGAATCGAACTTGGGTCAGCCACGTGAAAGGCGAACGCCCAACCGCTGTGCTATCACTCCATAGGGCAACAAAAAATGACCAGAGGCAACAGAAAATGAGAACTGCTCTATAGAACTGAACTTACCAAAAAGGGAAAAGTTATGGGGGCGGGGGAAGCACTGAGACAGTGGTGGGTTATGTGGTATTGGAAGGCTCTATACATGAAACCTTGTCATGAACAGTACTGTAAATCAAGGTGCTGCAAATAAAATTTAAACTAATAAACCTAAACTATAGTCTGTCAGCACAAATAATTTTGTTTTCTTTCTACGCACTGATTTGGACAAACATCTCCAGGAGTTTCTAACAGTTCAAGGACACATCCTTACAATGACCTCTGCCCCTCCTTAAAATTCCTGAGAAAGCTCAGAGCTGCCTAGAGAAGCTGTTTGTTCCTGCCAAACCTGGTAACAGACAGATAGGCCCCAGAAACTCATTCGTAATTGTTACTTGGGAAAATTCACAATTATAAATCCCCCTTCTATCCTTCTACTTCCTCTCTCTTTGAAATGCAAACATCTGGGGAGTTGACTCTCACAGTCAGACATTGCACATCGTGCTCTTTCACCCGTGTTTTCTCTCATACAGAGGTAAAGTTTGTCTTTTGAATAAGCACAATTCACAAACCTCATTGTCTTAGTCCCAAAAGCTAGTCTCCTTAAATATTCCTCAGCCCCATTCCTTCAGTTCTTTTTAGCTTTAAAATGTCTGTATGTTTGTCTTTTGTTTCAGTGAACTTGAGGTCGGGTCCCTCTTGGAAGAGTTATTGTTAAATAGTGTTTGTCTTTGTCTCACTTGAATAATCTCCTGTTTTCTGTGTTGATTCATAAGTGGGACTTTTTTTTTTTCTTTTTGAGCCACACCCGGCGATGCTCAGGGGTTACTCCTGGCTCTGCACTCAGGAATTTCTCCTAGTGGTGCTAGGGGACCATATGGGATGCTGGGAATCAAACCCGGGTGACTGTGTGTAAGGCAAATGCCCTTCCTGCTGTGCTATCACTCCAGCCCCAGGGGGACATTTTTTGACAGTTCTGATATCAAAGGGCACCTGTTCTTTGACTGTTGGGGGCTTGAACTCCTTACTTGTAGGCAAACTGAATATCTCGGATAGCTGCGTTTTGTCTTGTTTGTTTGTTTTGTTGTTTTAATTCCTTCCTTGCTTTCATACCTTTAGATTCTCTCTCCACCCCTCAGAAATCTCCCCTCCTTTTTTTATTCTTGATGCAATTTTCCCAGGTCAGGCACATCATCCAATGACTAAATGAATCTAATTACCTTAAACTAATCTCCCTGCCTCCTGTCTCCCCATTTTTCTCTTGTAAAAAATTCTTGTTTTTTTGTGCCATGCCCAGCGGTGCTTAGGGCTTACCCCTGGCTCTGTGCTCATGGATCACTCTTGGCAGGGATCAAGGGACCACATGGGGGGCCAGGGATTTAACCTGGGTCTGCAGCTTGCAAGGCAAGAGCCCTACCTTGCCAGGTATTATCTCTCTGGTCCCAATTTACAGACCTTTAAAGCCATGTTTCTTAGGTATATAAATTGCTCTATGAAGTTTTTATTTTTTATTTGGGGGGAGGAGGTTATGGTCCCACACCAAGGGTCACTCCTGACAGTGCTTGGAGGACCATAAGCAATGCTGGGGATTGAACCCATGTTGGCCATCTACAATGCAATTGCCTTCCTGGTACTATTGTTAGTGCAGAAGTGAATTTTCTTGAGCTGGTGGGAATTGTATGAAGATTTGCATATAAACCTCGGAAGGTGAAGAAGTTAGAGTTTATTGTACAGGTCATATAGACGGGTCCAGTTTCCCCCTGCAATGTCCAGGTTTCTCCTTTGATGTATGTACAACGTCATTCATTCAGTTTAGAGATGCCTAGCCCATGTAGACTCCCTGGTCCTGTCCCTTGCCATTTGCTCACCTCCAGTATATGCTGGCCTGGTCTGGTCTCTACGCCACTCTCTATCCAGTCTTGTCTTGCCACTGGGCCTCTCTCCAACTGTGCCCCACTGGTTCCATCATCTGGTCTTTCCTGGTCTTCAGTCATAACCCTGATGCTTGTGGGTGAGACTCCTGTGCGAAGTGCCCGTCTCTAGGTCTCTCTCAAACTGCATCCCAGTGGTTCGTCCTGGTTTTCCTTATCTCCAACTATTGCCATGTGCACGTGGGTGAGACTTCTGTGTCCTGGACCTTGTTATTATCTGGGTGTCTGAACCCTGCCTGATGCTGCTTTCTGCCTGGGTGTCTGAGCCCTGCCTGTATTCTGTCATCTGTCTGGGTGCACAAAGCCAAACTGATCTTGCAGTCTGCCTGGGCATATGTGAAGAGAAAAAGAAACTGGCTGGGGGCTTCTTCAATCTGCTGTTATCTCCCACCATCCAGCCTTCCCATTATCTATTTTGAGTGGATACTTTTTCCATGGATGGAAGTTAAACTGACTAAAATTCACCTGGCACTCCATCCTTCCACATCTGCTGTGTCACTATTTCTCCAATCCCCTATTTATATTCTCAAAAAAGGAAAAAATTAGCATTTGGAAGGAAATGTTTCTTCCCAGTATGAAGAGGAACAAATTGGAGGGAATGGGACTGGCTGTAGCGCAGGTGACAAGCCAGTAAAAAATGGAGCAATCTCAGCTGGGTTTCTTTCTTCTTATGAGAATAGCTTAAGTTTAGGAGGTCGAAGTGATAGTACAGCAGGAAGGGCACTTTCCTTGCATGCAGCCAACCTGGGTTTGGTCCCCGGCATCCCAGATGGTCTCTGGAATTCTGCCAGGAGTGATCTCTGAACACAGAATCAGGCAGGAGTAATCCTTGAGCACCTCTGAGTGTGGGGTAAAAAGAGTAGGAAGAATCCAAAAGGGAAAAATAGCACTTTTTAGAAATAATTAAATTTAGAAGGTAGTTTTGAAAAATGGGGGCCACATACAGCACTGTTCAGAGGTTACTACTCCTCACCCCCTATTTCTAGCAATTCTTGTAGGACCACGTGGTAGTCAGGATCAAACCCAGGTTTCCAGCATGTAAAGCAAGTGCTCAGGCCCACTCTCACTCTCTCTCTCTCTCTCTCTCTCTCTCTCTCTCTCTCTCTCTCTCTCTCTCTCTCTCTCTCTCTCTCTCTCTCTCCTCAGACCCTATGAAGTAATTCTTTGTTGAAAATGAACTAGGTAACTAGGGGAAGTTTAGGACTATACATTCAAGGTGAGAGGTTAAACGTTCTACTTTGGGTCAGAAAGATAAGTCAATGGGCTGAGTGCATGCTTCTGAGTATGATCCCTGGAGCACTACAAGGAACAACTCCTGAATCCAGAGCCAGGAGGTATTCCTGAGTACTGCAGGGTGTGCCCCTCCCTCCCTCTCCCTTTCTTTCCTTCTACTCTCTCTCCTCTATTTCTCCCTTCCTCCCACCTTTATACTTTCCTTACCTTTCCCAACACCCCTTTTTGTTTTCCCTCCTTCCCTCTGATGTCATGCTGTTGCTCTGGTGAAGGGCTGTGTATCAGATACACATTTGGAGGTGGTGCTTTCACATTTTTGTGGCGGTGCTTACCAGAATTTGCACACACTGGTTTAAATGCTTGACTGTAGTGCAGGACTAGGGATCACCTACAGCAAAGCTGCTGGGTATACAAACACAGACGCACACACCACCAGAGCAGCCAGAAGCTGAGAGCGTGCAGCTGAACTGGAGATGTAATTTGAGGCCTTACCTATGCGAGGCAGGCTCTTCAGCCATGGAATGATCTACCAAACTCTATTAATTTTTTTCTTTAGGGTGAGGTGTGTGTATGTGTGTGTGGGGGGTCACACCTAGTGATACTCAAGGGCTACTCCTAGATATGTGCTCAGGGGACCATGCAATAGCAGTATCTAACCCAGGTCTTCTTCATGCAAAAGTTGTGCTAGCTTCACTAATAGAACTATCTTCATGCGTTATTTATCTGTAGTTTTTGTTCCACACCCTGAAGTGCTCAGGGCCTTCTGGCTCTGTGCTCAGAGGTCACTCCTGGCTGTGCTCATGAGACCATATGTGTGAGGAGGATCAATCCAGGATCTGTCCATGAAGACAAGCTCCTTACCCCTTATATTATCTCTCTGATCCTCCTGAGTTCTTCTGTGAAATCACAATAAGCAGGGACAAAAGTCCAGAAGAATAAACATTTATGTTTATCATTGGTCCTTTTATGTATTTCTGGTGTGGTATTCCTGTGTATTTAAAAAGCCAACATGTTGTAAGTTACTTCAGTTTACTTTTGACAGCAATGCCAGGTAAGACACATTTGGGAGGGAGGTAATAAACGGCTAGTAATAAGAGCTACCTTCTTCCCACATTTTGGTGTCATGGGAATTCAAAGTGATTTTGCAATCAGTCTTGGGAGATAATTTTCTAGGTTCTTAGAACAAGTTGGAAGATAAACTTTGGACAATGTATTATACTATGCCCTTTGTAATTAAATAACCCAAGATAATGTGTTAAAGTTCAGTGGAGATTTTAGTTCAGGAGCTGATTAAAGACCAAGTTGTTTTCTGTTTTTAAATGTCACACCACTATTACGCTGTGTTTCTAAGTATTAGAGAGAATGTTTCACGTTTCTATGGGTTATTCTCTTCCAATCTTGCAGAACGGCTCAGAATTAAATAACTAAAAATAAATAACAATTCAACTGGGAGGTTGGCAGCAGGCCAGACCTCTCTGGGTGGCATCGAGATGGAAATGTGTCAGGAAGACAAGTCTGGCCAGGGCAGGAAAGAGGAGAAAGTCCACTGGTGGTACAGCATTCATTATCTAGGATCCAGGCTGGGGTGATCAGGGAAGGGCTGAAATCAAAGCCTGCAGCCAGGACAAGGACTGGAACCTGTAGGGCTGGGTGAGCGAGGAAAGGAACTGACACAACAGCTTCATGTGTTCCAGAGGCCCAAAGTTTTCAGCAGCCCGGCCCCCACTCCTCCCTTTTCCGTCCAAGGATCATCAAGAAACTCAAGCTTCAAGCGGGTCCAGCCCGCAGAAGAAGGTCCGGAGGCAGACGCACCCGGGCGCATCCAGCAGCCCTTCTTCCTCCCCGCCTCCGCGCTCAGATCGACCCTGACAGTGCCCAATTCTGCCCCCTACTCGGGTCCTAGGCCCCCGGCACCAGCCGCCGGCACCGCCCTCCGCTCCTCCTTCCTCCCCCTCCCCCACGGGGCGCTGACTCGCGAGCCTGCCACGTCTCACTGATGACGTCACCGGGGCCGTTCGGCTTTAGCCAATCCGCTAGGGGGAGTCCGAGCGAAGTCCTAGCCAGCGAGTCAGCGGGGAGGGGAACCGGGAGAGGCGGAGGGGGGTTGTCAGAGACTGGGGAATGGGATGGGCCACAACCCCTCAAGTGCGCATGCGCCATGCGCGCGAGGCGTGGCGGGAAGCCGAGTCCCGGTGGCCCCGCCGCGCCGTCCGTGTCTCGCTCTGACGGCTGCTCGTGACTCTCTTTCCCGGCATGCCTCGCGGTGTGCCCGCCCCCTGGGCTGTGTAAAGGCCCCTCGGTCTAAGGCTTTCCTATTTCCTGGTTCGCCGGCGGCCATTTTGGGTGGAAGCGATAGCTGAGTGGCGGCGGCTGCTGATTGTGTTCTAAGGGGACGGAGTGGGGGAAGACGTTTGTTCTCCCGGAACAGCCTATTTCATTCCTCCCCTCCGGTTACCCGTGGCGCGGAGAGTCTAGAAGGCGGCTGCGGCAGCAAGGGCGGCGGTGGCGGCGGCGGCAGCTGCAGTGACATGTCCAGCATGAATCCTGAATAGTGAGTGCAGGGAGAGCGAGAGCATCGGCCGGCTGCGGCGGTGGGCCGGCCGGGGAAGGCGTCCAGGGGGCGAGGGGGGCGGCGCGGGGGTGGGGGCCTGGGCCGCGGCGCGGAGGGCAGGGGCCGGGAGCAGGAGAGGCGGACGGGCCGCGAGTCGGGCCCCATTGTCTGCCGGCGGAGGGGAGGCCGGGGGGAGGGGTCGGCCGGGCGAACCGGGGCCCGGACCCCGTCAGGGTGGAGGCCCGGGGCGCGTTGCGGGTGCGGGGGCCCGGCCTCTGAGGGGGTGGGGCGGCGGGCCGGGGCCGCCGCCGGGAAGGAGACTTGTTTTCCCGGCGCGGGGCGTGTGTCGGGGGCCCGGGGCTCGGGTCTGCGGCCCGCCGGGACCCCGCGGCCGCGCTCGGCGGGAGCTGTCAGAGCCGGCGCGGTGGAGACCCGCTTTTCCTGTCCCCCCGAGCGCGCGGGCGCCCCTGCGCCGTCCTCCCCGGCGGGGCTGCGGGGAAGAGGGATGCTTTCCGGGCTTGCGTGGGATCCGGGAGGGAAGCTGCGAAGCGCTCCCGCGGACTGAGTTCTTTCCCCCCCCCCCCCCCCCGGAGTTCTTGACGAGAAGCCCTGGGCTCGGGGAGCGTGTGGTTTTTTAGAGGACACGAAAGTCACTGGGTGTCGCACAGGTCAGGGGGAAAAGCGAAGACGGGTGTGGACGGGCGCCGCTGTGACCGCCCCCGGGGCGGACGAAGACTCGGGCCGTCCAGCCGCGTCGATCCGCGGGCGCTTGGGTTACCGACTCGGATGCCTGCAGCTGGGGAATGAGGCTCCCCGAGGTGTCGTGAAAAGTTAATGCATTTCTTTCACTTGCTCACTCGGGAAGTCACCGGAGCAGATAGGGCACGCCTGGTGCTTTTCCTGGGAACTGGCGTCCACGTTCCGGGAATACTTCGTTGGGCTCCCTTAATGGCCCTCCAAGAAACCCTCCAGCAGTGTACGAATAATTGGAGGATTCATCGGTAATTTTCTTGTGTCAGAAGACGCCGGGGAAGAAGATTTTTTTTTGTTTTTGTTTTTAGGCACAAATCAGTATTTGTCCTAGAAGTAGAGTTCAGTTATTGCCTTGGTCAATTACCGTAAAACGTTTTCCCTAAAAGGCCCATCAGTTTAGCTGACCGTCATGTGTGTGTCACATGGCTCTTGCAACATGCTTTCTGACCTCAAGTTTTGTAATACTGTGGTTTAATGCTGAAATATGCACCCCCCCCTTTGTACTTAACAGGAGCCATAGTATTTTGGTCAAAATTTTAGGTGCTTTAAGAAGTTGAGGTTAGGGTCTGTCTGAGACGACTGTGCTTTGTGGACAGTTTTTCATTTCTTTAATCCTGAGCTCCAAGGACAAAGTTGATTTGTACATGTTAGGCAGAGTTGGATTTGAGGTCCCCAGTTTAGTATCTTTTCTGGTTAGGTACATGGACTTAAACACCTTTTAAGAGGCGTGTAAACCTTCTGTTCAGGGAGTTTCTTGTATTTGCTGTATATACAAATAGCTTTGTAAATACGTCCTGAAGATTTGAACAAAAAGAAGCTTGACAAATTTTTTATTCTCAATTTGTTTCCTGGAAAATAGATACTAGTAGTCATTATTCCTAGGAAGGTAGTTGTGAGGTTCAAGTGTCAAAGAATTTGGAAAACTATAAGGGCTCTATCTACATAGTGTAGATCATTATCAATGTATGGCAGGCAGGTAGTGCTAGGATTAAGAATGTGACCAATCCTTTATCCTTAAGAGTTCGTAGTGGAATATAGAAAATAACTATATTTCAGAAACAGCAGATAAGGCAAGTTCTACATATGTGGTATGGGCCTCAGCATCATGATTTCTTTTTTGTTTTGGGGGGGTCCACAGCAGGTAGTATTCAGGAATACTTCTGGCTCTGCACTCAGATAACCCGAGGATGTTGGGGGACCATTTGGGGTTAGAAAGATCAAATCTGGGTCAGGCCGGTGCAAGGCAAGTACCCCACCTGCTATACTGTCTCCCGCCCATGCCGCATCATGATTTTGAAAGTGTGGTGGATGATTATGGTGGGTTTAGTTGGGTTTAGGAAAACTTCATAAAAGGAGAACTGTAAGGGAATTTATTAGTGATAGATTTGAGAAACAGCAAGAGAGGGAGGTTTTGTCTGACCCCCTGTCCCCCAAAGAGAGGAAGGAGAGACATTGGTTAATAAATTTCAAGAATAATAGTTATTCAGTAAATACAGTGCCAAGCCAACCTTTCTTTTGAGGTCTAATTAATAATGACCTCAACAGAATCAAAAGCAGAAGTCTGGTGGTGGGGACGTGGGTGCTGGGGGTCAGATTCAGGGCCTCTGCATGCAGGTGCTCCATCACTGAGCTGTATAACTAGCCCAGAGAATACTTTTTGTATATTTTTGTCTTCAAGTATGCCAGTTGTCTGGTCTATTCTTACATTTTAGACTGGATCTAGTAAATTAAATGGGTGCTTAGGAAAAGCTTTGGAAAACCATTAGTGAAAATTATTTGTCTTTGAGAGTATATGATTGGATTTTTTTTAGGGAAGTCCCAATAGCTACCAGCAGCAGATTTTTAGTGGTCTGACTTAAGCAGTTTCTTTTTTGCATGTAATGAAGTTTGTTACCATCATAAAAGTAAATAGGGAAAGTTGGAAGAAAAAAAAGAGGAACATTCTTACTGTATCACTCTATAATACAAGACTTTTCTTTAGTGCCAAGTTCTAATCTTTAAAATCCTCTTTTTCTTAAAACTTAATAGGTGAGTGCCCTTTCTAATTCTAAGATGTCTGAAATATCTAACATTTATGCCAGGTACATTATACATGTGTAGACATTATATATGTACTGTATACTAGCTAGTGTTTATAAATGCGCCTAATAAATTTTTCTTATTCTATCATCTGATTTATATAATTTCTTTTAGAAACTAAAAATTCTTCAGTGCTGAATTTGATAATGAGAGTGAGTTCTTGACAAAAGGGAAAAAAATGGTTCTCAAAGAAGAAACAAACTTAGGTTTATATTGGTCTAAGATTACATAGCCTTATTACTAGATGCTTTTACTTTATGATTCTCAATTTGTAAATTTTTTTTTTTTTTTTTTTTTGCTTTTTGGGTCACACCCGGCGATGCACAGGGGTTACTCCTGGCTCTTCACTCAGGAATTACCCCTGGCGGTGCTCAGGGGACCATATGGGATGCTGGGATTAGAACCCGGGTCGGCCGCGTGCAAGGCAAACGCCCTACCCGCTGTGCTATCGCTCCAGCCCCTCAATTTGTAAATTTTTTATTTTTGGCTGTTATTGGGAGCAGTGACCATCTTGGGTCATCTTTATGGTAAAAATTGTTTCAAGTACAAGCAAAAGCAAAAAAGCAATTATGTAAAAGCATAGAATCTGAACTATGGAAAAAGTAGATGGAAAGGGTAAGAGTTCTCTTTTTCTGGAGCATTTTGATTTTCTGAACTAGGTGGTGTGGCAGGCAGTGATTATTTCCATACACTGGTTAAATACTTAGCATTATCTTCATACCAGAAACATTTTTATAATCCATTGGTTTCTAGAGGGTTTTTTAGTGTCAGAATTATTTATAAGAAATGTGTTAATAAAGCATGTATAATATCACTAATATACTAGTTTGCCATAGTAGGAGGAACTTTAGTTTCTACTTGTAACAACTGTAATTCTTGAATGCAGAAAAAAACGATATGACTTTTAAAAAAATACACTAGAATAATAATTTAAGATTAGTGACTGAAGATTTAATGCAGTCTTACAAATTTTCCTCTTTTGTATTGGTAAACTCAAGTAACACTTGACAACTTTGCCAGTATTATGCCTTGGATGAAAAGTTTTGTTTTTAAGTTTCTGGGCCATGCTTGGCTGTGCTCTGTAATCACTCCTGGCAGTGCTGGGGGACTGTTTGCCATGCTGGAACCCAAAGGATTGGGTGGGGAGTGATTATTATTTTACTTAGGCGCCGTGATATATAAAACGTTTTGTTGGGTGGAGGGTTACGTGCTTAGGGTTTACTCATGGCTATGTGCTCAGGGATATTCCTGATGGATCTTGGGGGACCATCTGTTGTTCTGGGGTTTGAACCCAGGTCAGCTGCATGCAAGGCAAATACCCTACCTGCTGTACTATGGGTGTGAACCATGATTTACAAAACTTTGAGCCAGTCTGAGTTCTATCTCTGAACCCAACACCCTGTCAGCTTCCCTCTACCAGTGACCAAAGGTTCCTTTCCTCAATCTTATCACTTGGCTTAAGGATTTGAATAAAAAGTAAGTGAATCATTTCTGTTATCTGGCAGGCTAATAACTATATCAATCCATGTAATTTAGAATTTCATGAGAAAACCAGAAATCAGTTAAAAGTAAGTTGTTTTATTGATTGCCTTGATGACTTTTTGGTCATCTTAGTTGATAGTGATTTGAGAATTTGAGAAACATTTAAAGGAGAAAAAAATAGTAAGTTTTCAAGACTCAGAACATGGTTACTTTCATTTCTTTTGTGGTGCTGACAGTTGAACTCTTTACAGGTATGTGCTATGCCTTTGACTCTTAATGTCTATAGAGAATCATTGTATGTAATTCTTTGGGAGATACTAGTTTTCAGTAACTAGGTAGCCATAGAATGAATCATGAATTTTCCGTGAATGATTCTTGCAGTATCATTCATTAAAAAAAAATCAAAATTTTGCGTTTAAAAATTTGCTATTTTCATTATCAGTTAAAAGGAAGGATGTTTATATCTTCCTACCTCTGTCAACAAATAAAGCTCTATAAAAGTTTGGTTTTTGAGGGGGAGATCTGGAGCATTAGTATAGCCGTAGTGCTCTTGCCTTGCAAGAGGTTCGATGCCTCTCATTTCATGGTTTCCGGGGCAATGAAAGGAGGGATTCCTGAGCACTGAGCACCGCCAGGAGTAATCACTGGGTGTGGTCCCCCCACCTCATCCAATTTTTTTTTTCAAATGCTGTGAAAGAGAATTCTTTGTGAGTGAACTTTTTTATTGGATATTTTAATCAGGTAAAAAAATTGAGGGGGCTACTTCCTGTTCAGTGCTGGATTGGGGTGGGTGGGTACTGCTTGCATCCAGTGTCTAGGATCAAATTTGTAGTTTCAACATGCAAAACATGTGCTCTGGCTCTTTGAATATCTCCCTGGCTCGTCTCCCCCAGACTCCTCCCCCAATTTGGGGGCCAAGTTTAATAATTTCCCTGTGTGCTAACATTTTGAGTTAAGCTCATGTCCTAGAAGCAGTCAATCATTTAACTGTTTTTCTCTCCTTGGTCACTTTTGATGTTCCCTATGATGTTATTTATAATTTTGATAGTTTTATTTTTGATAATTAAGAATAGTTAGCTTTCTTTATATTTGTTTTTTAAATTAATGTTTTCTATTGTCTTATATTTGGGGTTAAATAATTTTTTTTTTCCTCCATACCTAGTTGTGCTCAAGGCTTATTCTGGTTCTGCTTTCAGGGATCACTCCTGATTAGTGCACACCAACTACGGTGCTGGGGATCAAACTCAGGTTGGCCATGTACAAAGCAAGTGTCCTACCTACTATACTTTTTCTTTGGCTCTTAATAACACACTTTTAAGTTTCGGAGATTTTTAAAGGATTTGCTAGAATTTGTGTTTCAAGACAAAAATTCGAAAGTGAATGTGAGATGTTGTGGCGTGAGGTATTATTACTCCTGTGAACTTGTTTTAAAAATCCAAATAGTTTTTTTTTTTTCTTTTTTAATTTTATTACAAGATTTAGGCAGAATGACTTTTCCTTAGAGGGAAAGGGGAGTGGTCAAGAGTGTTTCAGTCTTTTCCAGTAGAAGGTGGGGCTGGGATTGTTGCTTTGATATCTGGAAAAGAATTTAGTGTGGTGGGAAGAAACCTTGGCTTTTTTTTTTTTTTTTTTTGGAACCACCCAGTGAATGTTTCAGATAATGAAAGGGCAACACTGGAATGCTATTTGGGGGAAAAGTGTAGAAATAGCAAGGAGCTAGAGAAACAGTGTTTGTAACTTACAGAGTATGATAACAGGGCATAGAAGAAATTGGAAATAAATTTTTCTTGTTATTTTTGTGACTGATAGAACACTGTTTTATTCTGAGGATATATTGTGATAAGTAATAGTGACATTTACTGTTTCGTGCCCATGATTCATAATTCTGACTAGTTATGTTACATGTGCCTGTTTTTGTTCTCAGGAGGCACCACTTTTTAGACATGTAATATTTAGTAATACCTGCTTTATTTATTTATTTATTTATTGTATTTTGGGCCATATTTGGATGTGTTCAGGGGTGACTCCTGGAGTTATTGAGGGGGGGGGAGATCATGTGCATTGCTGCAGATCAAGCCCAGGTCGGCTGCATGCAAATCACACAAGTGCCTTGCCCTTGACACAATTTTTCCAGCCCCAAAAAGATCTTCTAAATGACTTTTAAATCAGTTTGTGTGCCAGCACGTGGATCACATCTTCTCACAAGGCACTTTGTGCAGTCTGTCAAGCTGGTGAGCTTCACAAATGAAATTGAATTATTTAATTGAATTTTTCCAAGAATTGTGAGGGTTTAATTTGTTTTCCTTTGTTTTAAACTTTTAAGTACAAGTTTTTTGTTCATTTCACTTTTCTTGTAGACATTTTCAGTAACTTTCTTAACCCCGTTAATGGTTTTACACCCCAGGAGCATTTGATTAACCCTATAGACAGATTACGTGCATGCAGATTTATAGCATTTGTATAAAGTTGTAAGTGGTTAACTTTTACAAACCTCTAAGAAGCCCTGATTTAAGACAGTGAAAATAGAAAAAAGCTTTTTTCTACCACTGTTGATATGGAATTCTGGGAATGACAGTTTTAAATCTGATACCCTGAACTGACCTGATTAAAGATTTGAGATGTGTCTCAAAAACAAAAATAAAAGTCTGCAATATATCCCCAACTACGTGTATATAGAATGCACAGTGTCATCATTTTCAATTACAAATAAAGACTACAGTCCTGTAAAAAAGAAAAGAAAAAAGATTTGAGGTGTGTTTGGACTGGTTTTATTTTGATCAGTCTTTCCTTTTTTCTCTTTTCAGAAATTGGTTACTGGGTCAGAGAGGTAGTAGAGCCCGTAGGGTGCTTGCTATGCACATGGCAGATCTGGGTTTGATCCCTGGTATCCCTTAGTGTCCCTGAGCTGTGCCGGGTGTAGGTGCCCCCCTCCATCTGCCACCTGCCTTTGTTCTCACCCCCCCCCAAAAAAAAAAGGTTGTCAGAAAAAGTTTTGTGGTGCTTTGCATTGCATGAGCCTGACCCTGTTTTTTTTTTTTTTTTTTTGCTTTTTGGGTCACACCCAGCAATGCTTGGGGTAGTTACTCAGGGGACCATATGGGATGTCAGAGATTGAACCCCAGTAAGCTGTGCAGTGCAAATACCTTACCCATTGTACTATTGCTCCAGGCTGAAATGGATCGTTTTTGGTCTCTACCTAGAGTTGCCCTTGAACATCCTACCACTACCAAAAGTCTTATCTTTCTGTTTCTCTTTTTACTTTGCTAGTATAGGAAGTGTTCCCAAGAGTCTTTAAACAAGTACACTGAGTTTGCAGAAATGTCTTTCATATTAAGGACTATGGTAGGGACTCTTTTCTACCTTAAAATTCATATGGATTGTAATTAAGAGAATGCCCAGGAAAGTGTAATTTATGCTTAAATAGATTAGATGAAATTTATAAAAACAATTGAATAGCTAGATTTATGAAAGGATATTGAAACAACTTTGTGGAATGTACACTATAGGTAGTTGTTTAGTTCTTTTTGCAGGGGAGTGACCTGGGGGTAGGGGAACATGAGGAAGGGATTGAACTGTGTCTGTTGCGTGCAGGGTAAATGTCTTAACCACTGTATCGTCTCTCTGGCCTTACTTTCTGATTATTAATCTGAGTATATAAAGTATATCACTGGAAGAATGTGGAATAATAAAATATTTGGAGTTATAAATTCTTGGTTTATTTATGTTTTGGCTTTTGGGCTACACTCAGTGGTGCTCAGGGCTTACTCCTGGCTCTGTACTGAGGGATCACTCCTGGTGTGGCTTGGGGGACCAGATGGGGTGCCACGGATCAAACCCAGGTTGGCCACATACAAGGCAAGTGCCCTATCTCTCCAGTCCCAAATTCTAGGTTTAAAGTTCCTATTGTTACTTAAACTGCACACAAACTGTTTTTGCCTGCTGAACATTTTTATTTATATATACTAAGATCAGTAACACTCCAATTTAATCTTTAGTAAACTATATAATGCTATGCAGATACTACTTGACATGCAAGTTGTAGTAAGAAAAGTTAGATTACATGTAAATGGCAGGTAGTAGGGGTTTTTTTCTTTTATTTTTTGAAAGGGGGGACTCAACATTTAGTGGTGCTTAGGTCCCACTTCTGACTCTGTAGGGGTCATTCCTGTTGGGGCTCAGGAACCATATGTGTTAGGGATTGAAGCTGGGTCACACGTGTGCTCCCTCCAGCATCTCCAGGTGGTAGTTTTGACCTTAAAATTTTTCCACATGTAATCTCTTATGTCTGTTCTCTACTAGTTTTAATATCAATTTTTAATTTTCCACTGAATATGTATGAACATATAAACAGAAACCCTTATTTTCCTGTCATAATTTTGCTCCAAGTAAGGTTTTTGTTTTAAATTTTCAATTATGAAACAAAATAGGTGCTTACCAAAATAAGAAAATGACTCAGATAAGTAACAAATAGAATGGTATTTGCACAAATTAAGTTTTGTGACCTACTAGTGCAGAGGATTTGTAGATAAGGGGCTCCTGATATCAGTTGTTAATAGAAAATTTAGTTGTGTTGGATTTAGCTTGAGAGGAATAGAGTGCTGAGGAATTTCCTCAGAATCCTGGTTCTAGTCTTGGGATGATGGGGTTAACAAAAACAAATTGACCTTCAATCGTCAATCATGAACTTTATTTATATACAAGACTTCCCTTAATTCTGTGAAGAAATAGTATTCCTGGTTTTAGAGTTGAAGGAAACAGTCAAAGAACAGTTAAGTAGCATGCATAAGACTGGAGCCATAGCACAGCTTCCTTGCACGCGTTCTACCCGGGTACTAATCCTCCGTCCTGCTCTGAGAGCCTGGCAAGCTACCTGTAGGGTATTCAATATGCCAAAAACTGTAACAAGTCTCACAATGGAGACGTTACTGGTGCCTGCTGGAGCAAATTCATGAACAGCAGGATGACAGTGCTACAGTTCGGGAATGGGATTAGAATTTTAACCCTTGTACCTATAATTCAGTCATAGTAAGCTATTTCTAGTTTATTATTAGTGTTAACTTCTAGGAATCTAAATTTTAAAAATTTTTTTTATTTTTTAATTTATTCTTTTATTGAATCACCATGTTGGAAGTTACAAAGCTTTCAGGTTTAAGTCTCAGTTATACAATGCTCGAACACCCATCCCTTCACCAGTGCACATATTCCACCACCAAGAATCACAGTATACCTCCTCCTACCGCCCACTTTTAAGTCAGTAAATGAGGCCACTAACATTTTTTTGTGGTTACTTAAAAAATTTATGTATTTTTTAAATGTTAAGGTTTGTGAGTTACAGGTTATGACTGGACCTTTGACTTTAGGCTTGAAATAAAATTAAGTTTTTCTAGGCCTGAGGTTAAATTGCTTTGTCTTCGAGCCAAAGAAATGTCACAGGGTTAGCCACATCCTGGTTTGATCACTGACATCACATGCTCACTGGAAGTGACCCTAGAGCCCCAATCCCCTTGTAAAAAGCAGTAAAAAAAAATCAGGTTCAGTTTTTCTGTTTTGATTGGCTATCTTTAAATATATATTTGGAAGTCATGGATTTATTTTGTTCTGTTTTGTTTTGGGGCCACACCTGGTAATGCTTTGGGCTTGTTCCTGGCTCTGCACTCAGGTTTAATTGCTGGCGGTACTGCTTGTAATCTTGACCCTCTTTACTTGGAAGTCATTTGTATTATGACAAGTACACTGGGCAAAATTTCAGGTTTGAATCTGTGAAAGTACCCTCCTATAAAAAGTTTTTCTCTTCTTGGATCCATAAAGAAAAATCAGTGGACTGGTGTGCAGGGTTACATGCAGCTGAATCTGGTTTGAATCCCCATACCTCCTAGAGTTCCCTGAGCACTGCCAGGGGTCACTCATGAACACAGAATCAGGAGTAACTCCTGAGCTTTGCAGGGCATGGCCCTACCCTAACCCTCAACAACAAAAGATAATATAGGGCAGGAAGGTAGGTAGCTCAAAGGGCTAGAGTCCATTCTGTCACCTAGAGGCTCTAGGTTCTTCTATGCCCAGCACCATATGGTCCCTTGGACATCTGTCACCACGGAGCAACTTCAGCTAATGCTCAAGTGTTAGCCCAGAGCATTGTTAGGTTTGGCCCTATCCACACACTTTTTTTTTGGGAGGGAGTGTTAGTTTTGAAATTTAAATTTACAGGAGAGTAAAATTAGTACAGAGAATTCTTTTATCACTTAATGCATAATTTCCCTCAAAATCGTATCATCTTACTTGGCACATTTATCAGAACTAAGAAATTTTTCTTTTCTATACTTTTAGAAATCAATTATTACCATCTATAGTCAAGAGAAGGGAAGATTTTAGTACAGTAGGGAAGGTGCTTGCCTTGCACACAGCTGACCCAGGTTTGAATCCCTGTATCCCTTATGGTCCTCTGAGCACTGCCAGGATTAATTCCTGAGTGCAGAGCCAGGACTCAGCCTTGAGCATTGGCGGGTATGACCCAAAAAAGCTGAGAAACAGACAGATGGGGGGTGGGGGGCAAGGGAGGAGAAGGAGAGGGGGAGAGAGAGAGAGAGAAGGGAGGGGGAGGGGGAGGGGAAAGGGGAAGGGGAAGGGGAGAGAGGGAGAAAGATAAAGAGAAAAAAGAGTGAGTTAATATCCCCCTAAGGCAGTCTTTCCCAAACTGGGCACTCCCCCCAAAACTCCCCCCTTTTCACCTCAGAGCCCTGGTTGAATTCTGATTGTAGCCTCAGTTACAATTGGAGGGTATTTGTTTGTTCCTGGCTATGGCTTATAGTTACAGAAATATTTCAGAGCAGTTTCAAATACCCAATCCTTGAACTCTGGTATATTAATAATTTAGAAATGTGCTACTGTGTTAGGTAATTATAAATTAAACAAAGCAAGTAACATAGTATTGATCATACAGGTAAGACACAAATAGTCTCAAAAGTTAAAGTGGATCAGAATTCATAAATACACTGAGTTAAATGCTTAAACTGAATCTCAAAGATCTGTCTGTTCAGTTATATAATTTCATTTGCAAAGACATTGAACAGAAATAAATGGCTACATCAAAATTTGTGCATTGCAAAATAAAGAGCTAAAAATAAGCATTCTGCTGAATGGAAGATACCTCACAGTATTTTAAAGGACTAATGTCCAAGATGTATAAAGCTCTCTCAAAAGGTCACTGACAAAGAAACCAATAGCCCCTTCAAAAAGTGGAATGATTCCCAATTATGCTACAAATTATTTTGTGGGTTCAAGAGCCTATTCTTTCAGTTATTGTTTTACTTTTTCTTGGGAGGTATGCTGGGGGCTATAAGCCACATCCCCAACCCCTAACCATCAGTTATTTGGTTTGGTTTTGGGCCACAGTCAGTGGTACTCAGGGGTTACTCCTGGCTCTGTGCTCAGGAATTACTTTTGGTGGTGGTTGATGCTGGGGTGTCATATGGTGCACAGGGGATGGAACCCGAACCGGGCAACACACAAAGTACCTTCTCTTGTCCCTTGTGGGCTGCTGCTGTTGGAGTGATTCCTAAGTGCAGAGCCAGGAGTAACCCCTGAGCATTGTCAGGTGTGGCCCCCAAACAACAAAAAAGCTACACACAGTGGTCACCTCACTAAAAAGCTACCCCTCACTTTTGGGAAAAGATTTTGGCATAAAATCCATAACAATTATGTGGTAAAATATGGTACTCTGATAATTTGGCAAAACCCCAAATAGATTTTTTTTAAGCTCTTGATTTTTGGACTGTACATGGTGGTGATCAGGTGCTGTTCCTGGCTCTGTGCTCAGCAGTGACCTGTGGCAGTGCTCAGGACTATATGTGGTG